>NC_067162.1:38269224-38572974 GCF_903995435.1 Acomys russatus
ATGATTTCTGAGCACCATTCTTTGTTATGCCATTAGAATAATTAATTCCTTTACAGAAAATAAGCATTATGGATCTCTTTTAAATGTATTACGTGGTGGGCTGGAAAGGCGGCTCAGTGTTTAGGAGCATTCCCTGATCTTCCAGTAGACTCAAGTTTGGTTCTCTGCACTCAAGCCATCAGGTGGCCCAGAGCTGCCTGTAACTCTGATGCCCAACTTGAAATTACCTAAGAATCATGAACCCTGTTCCTAAATGATTTCTCATCTCAAGTATGCAGAGCAAATATGCTGCCTCATGCTGTCTTAGGAAGTGGTATGAAATGCTTCTATGGCCATCTTTGGAAAATATCCAGAAAACAGAGCATGTTTTGTGTTTTTCGTTCAAGAGAGGCAATGCTCACAGAGACATTTGTATGAATTTTAATTGTTCTTAATCTGATGATTAAAGAAATAAAATCCGCCTCTTAAGAGCACATTTGTTTAAGTAGTTATGGTTCCTGGCGGGGAGAGGGTAATGTTATATCATTGTATAGTCATCTTTTGAAGGTAGCCTCTAAAAAATGAGGGTGCTATACCCATATGCAAGATTTTGCTGTGAGCTATGCCTACCATCTAGCCAGTTCTCCTCATTTATCAAGCAAGTGCAGGATGCTGTACATTGGAGCGTTATCAAAGGACTCCCTTGAATTTAGAGGTGACTGTTGACAAAAGTATATTTATTAATCTCAAAAGACATTTGGCAAAAGCATTTCCGCATTCTCAGCTTTGCCAAATTCATTCGTTTCTTTCTGCCTAAGCAGGGAGCAGAGGGAATGTGTTTGGGAGCCGTTCTTTCTAAATACGCTAAAGCCTATGACTAAAAAGCAAGAATTCCAAAGGGGACGATGAGATGCACAGAGATTAAAGGATTGTCCCAGAAGGGAGCACTGCTTAATTGGAGCCTCATTAGAATTTTTTTTTTTTTTTTTTTTTTTTTGGTGGAGTGGGGGGTGGGGGGGGGGGGGGCAAAAGGAAACTCAATATGAACTCACTTTTGAATTTCGAACTTTGCATTTCCAAAAGTACTTTAATTTAGTAGCCTTTCAGAAGATTCTATTTTTTTTTCCTGCTCATTTCGAAAGTCCTCCGCAAATCTCAGCAACTATCTGCTTCACCAACTTCATGCCAGAAAGGCCACATAGCAACACCTGATCTTGAGAATGTCCTTCACTTCCGTTCCCTAGGGATGCTCATGTGCACACACACATACTTGTGAAACCCAGATATGCAGCCCTGGTATGGCTCCTCAGATACTACCCACCTTTGTTTTCTCATTGGCCACTGAGCCTGGGGGACTTTCTCACTTCTGCTTCCGTCTCCCTCAGCCTGCAGACTGCCAGCAGCACACACTCCCACACCCAGGGTCCAACTCAAATCCTCAAGTTTGCATAACAAACCTTATTAACTTACCTCCCACTCCCAACACCCAGTCTTCTATCAGGTTTGACACCTCTTTCCCACTCTTCCTGAAGACTATGTCTTGTTTTCCTCAACTAAAGTATTAGATTAGGGGTTCAGATAACTTTTATCTATAAGCAAGAATAGTTAAGTTCCTCACAGCCAGTAGTTCGAAAACTGAGCTCAGTGTATCATTGCACTCGGGGCCTGGGTTTATATGTTAGCATGATTATTCTGTTTTGTACAAAGGATGAGCTATTCCGGGGTGTGGTAGCATAGGCCTACAATCACATTACTTGGAAGGCTGAGGCAGGGGGATGACAATTTCAAGGCCAGCTAGGGAAAAAAATACTGAGAGATTGTGACCACATACTAAAGGGAAGAATATGACTCAATGGAAATGAATGTGCTTACTACACGAGGGAGGAAAGTGGAATGGGCTTCAAGTGTCTTCACCAAAGCAAAACCCAAGAGAAAATACGGACCTGGATGAGAATCAGGTGAGTAACGTGCATTCCATTTGCAAATGATGTAATGATGCAACATTAAAAGATGTAACATGCGATGTGAAAATACAAACCTCAATGACTGATCCTTACTGACCTGTGTGTGTGTGTGTGTGTGTGTGTGTGTGTTTACAACTATGATGGAGGTCAGGAGACAACCTTGTGTAGCATTCTTTAGGCACTGGTCACTTTTTTGCTTTGATGCAGTGTCTCTCACTGTCCTAAATTTTCCAAGTAGATTAGGATGTCTAGTGAGATTGCCAGAGAGATGCTGGTTCAGGGTCAGGGTCAGGGTCAGGATTAGGCCTAGGATTAGCATTAGGGTTACGGAGCTGTCTCCATATTGCTGGTTGTGATGGTTTGAAAGAGAATGATCTCCATAAGCTCATATGTCTGAATGTTTGGTCCCAAATTGGTGGAACTATTTGGAAAGGATTAAGACATGTGGCCTTGGTGGAGTGTGCCGCTGGGCTTTGAGGTTTCAAAAGCCCACGCCAGGCCCAGAATTGTTCTTTCCCTGGCTCCTGCCTGCCAATCAGAAGCTAAGCTTTCAGTTATGCCTGCCTGCTGCCACTCTCCCTACCATGTAAACCGTGGACTAAGCCTCTGAAATATTTTGCTTTTAAGTCACGCTGGCCATGGTGTTTCTTCACAACAGTAGAACAGTAGTAACTTACACACCTGGGTTACAAGCATGCACCGCCATACTTGGCTTTTACTTCCTGTGTGTTCTTTTGATCAGACTCATGCCCTTAGGCTCGTGTGGCAAACAGCTTAGCAACTGAACCTTCTGCCAACCCCTAAACCCTTTCTGAAGTCCATAATCTAAAGCTTTATACAAGATAAATCCCATCTATTTGATTTAGATCAATAGTAATCAATGAACAAAGGCCACAGAATTACTTAGCCAGTTTCCATAGAGAGTAGTGAATTGAGAAGCCACTCACTTGTGCCCTGACTCATGTGCAATGGTGAAAGCAAGGCCAAGTCCTGTGTCTTCGTTGATGGTACAGCTTCGGTACTTACTGCACATCCCACTGATAGGAGCAAATCCTATTGAAAAAATCAATTTCAAGTATTAACACTAATTGGGTATACACAGATAATAGTTTAGTGGATTAGTACATTTAAGATTTTTTTTCAGAAGAGTATTAAATGTCTTCATTGTCACAGAAGTCTGTATGACTTATTTAAGTTTATTATTAGAGTTGGAGAAATTGATATAATGGCAGTTACACTGACGTATAATGTTAACTTAGGAGTGTCTCTGCTATCTAAGTGTGGGATATACCTTCCAGTTCTGTCCTGATCATTCTCTCAACATGCCCAGGTAATATGTATAGATCAAATTCACTTTTCTCCCATTCACAATCTCTGGCAAGTGTCCCCATTCTCCCCACAATCACAGTTATACAATCACTCCCATCATCCCTCAGTTCTATCATGATCAACCTTATAGTAGATGGATGTCTTTCTTTCCAGCTCTGCGAGCCAATGTCCATTATAAAGAGGTTTGGTGACCATACTTGTGAACTGGCTGCACCCACCTCAATGTTGAGCCATGAGATCTTCTGGGAAGTCTAATATGCAGGCAGATGTATGTGTCATCACTTAACTAATATGTTACTTATGCCACATGACAGAGGTAAGGAAGCAGGACTGTGGGCTAGGTTATAGAGGTCACAGAGATGACAGATAAGGGGGGAGGTACTTAGTTAATATGTGACTCGCAGTGAAACTGATTTGGTATCTAGGTGTCTAGCTGGCTGTTTCCTGTCTTGCTCCTCGTCCCACCTCTTTAGGGCCTGGATATTTAAAAGTCCTGTGTTTTCTAATACATGGTGTTTTCTATATTGTACTGTACTTGGAATGTGTGTTTATAAATTTTAAATTAGAATCGGAGACTCAGGATGTTGAATCAATTTGCTTTGGGCAGCACAGTCCTCGGCTTGGATACTCACAAGGCATATGTGGATGTTTAAGCCCGTACGACATCCTTCTTAAAGAGAGTGACCTATGGAGCAGATTGCTGGTGGCGTGCTTGCCGTTTTTTCAAGCCTTTGTTTATACTTTTGTCTGCGGCTGTCTTCTCAGTGTAACTTCATTAGACAGAGCTTCCCTCATTGGTTTATGCACCGTCTATGACTGGTTTCTCGCTAACATAGCTGCTGCGAGCAGTTGCCACTCTGCAGAGCAGAGCATATTTACCGTAGAACCCTCTACTGCAAACGTTTGCAGACCTTGCTCTGAGTAAGCCAATTTGCCGCAAACTGAAGGTTCACGCCCTACTGTGAGCAATTCAATCTGCTTGGAAATACAGCAAGCCATATATTGGGTGCCTTGTACCAAAATGAAAAAAAGGGGGGGGGTGAGAATGGAGTCCCTCCAAGTCAAGGACCTGGCTAAAAAAGACACTAATAATCAGTGACAGAGTGAGGTGTGAGGCCATCCCATAGTTTTCCTCCAGCTTCCCAGTTCTGTAGTCATCATGCTTATAAAATGACTAAAAACATGCACAGCCAAATGATCTCTCTTCACTTCACTACTCGTCAATTGGGGCAATAAAAAAATACTCATTTCTTGGTATACAGACTCCATACCACAACGAATTCCATAAAGTAGAACATATTCAGCATACAACAAGGAAGCTATTCCCAAATTTAAAGACTTAAATATGGTCATGTGCCACATAATGAGTTCATGCAACAGTGGGGTGTTTACACAACAGTGCTCTCAGGGGAAAATAGTGTCTAGTGATGTTACAGCCATCACAGACTCTATGATAGCCACACACAGAAACACTGTTATCCAATGACACGGTCTTCAGAATGTGTCATGGACAGTGAGAGACACTTGAGTCTATCAGGTCACTTTGATGGGACTCAAGGGGCCACCTGTCCATCAGAAAGTTTTCACGCTGCCCTTCCAGCTAGCAGGTGTGCATGCGAGATCTGGGTGTGCCATACCTAGTGTGTCACATGGCTCGTTCTTCCAGGAGCAAATGTCAAATCCTGTGAGGAGGATGGCGTGGTCGTGCCTCTTGCCATTCTTTCCCACGAGGGCAGATTGCCACTGGCAGAAGCTATTTAGAGACTGGTCTGCATGGTGATTGATGAGCAAGCCTCCCTATGGGAAAGGTGCAGAGATTAAAGTGCGTTGATTTTGCCAGAGTGGAGAAAGTTGAATCATTGTGGCTGTGGAGGCAAATGCAGAAACGTCATGTTTTAGGGGAAAATATCAGTACAAAAAGGCCACTGAGACAAATGCTAAAAAAAAAAAATAAATAAAAATAAAACAAATCAAATTTTGGTTAATATAAATTATAAAGGAAACTTGAATTTTCAATATGTATGTTCCAAATATATAAAAACTGTTAAATTCTTGGTAAATTTATTCCTATTGAAGTTCAATAGTTTCTTCAATAGAATATAAAGCATCCATACTTTAGTTCTCTGTGAAGTTTGGTACTTAAAAGGCTTCAAGCAATCAATAATACAAATGTAAGTTTACTGAATGGAGAACCATTTACTAGGCCCTAAAAAGTTAAGAGATTAGGGCTGGAGAGATGAACCAAAGGTTAAAAGCCCTGGCTGCTTTTCCAGAGGACCCATGTTCAATTCCTAGCATGATATGACAACTCTGGAGGATCCAACACACTCTGCTTGCCTCTGTGGGTAACCAGGCACAGCTGTGATGTGTATCTATCCATGCAGGCAAAACACACATACATTAAATTGAAGCAGAGAAGACAAAAACTATCATTTATCAAAATGTTTTATTAGGCTTAAGCCAATGAGTTGGGTCAAGCCAAATATTTTTGACGACGATCTTGTCAGTGAATCAGGGTGTTGCAGGTTTTACTGTCTTTGAGCAGTGTGTGAGTGGCACACCAAAGCCCAAGTGTTCCCCAAACAACACACACAACATCTTTCTAAAATTCCAGGGTAACATCACAAAGGTCAAACCTCTGCAACTCTACACACCTGGGCAATTAGATCCATTGTCTTTTTCTTGTCTCTGCCTTTCTGCTTTTCACGTGCTTTACTGGGGTTAGAGTTGAAGAGTGAAAGCCTCAGGGGCTTAAAAAAAATTGTCTGCCTGATTGGTGAGATCATAGGAGGAAAATACAGCGTACAGATCAAAACACCACAGAGAGGGAGTACTGTACAATTTAACACATTATTATATGTTCTGTTTTTGCAATTTGCCCAATTCCTGTGTCGTGCAGCTCACCCTAATCAATTCAAGGCGCTTTAAGACCCCCTTGTTTATTCTTTGTTAGTCCTAAATTGGCACTTGGGAGACCATAGGTTTACTACAAGCATTCTCAAAATATGCTTATGTATCCACCTTTGTATTAGTCAGCATATCTGAGCTGTACAGTCCAACTAACCCTAAAACTGATGATCAAATTCACCTTCATCATGAGGATGATGTATTTATAGAGTATTTATACTTTGTATGCTGAGAATTTTATGTTATATATATACATATAATATTTATATACAACTGTTGAAATATTTATGGATATATTATCTAGATTACCTTATAAAGGATTGTTTTGTGATGATTTGGCTCAATGACTGGATTGCATATCATTATTATTAAAGTATGGTTGCCATACTTTCAAATAGGAGATTCAAATGACCATTTCCTGCATTAGTTTAAGTAGCTTTTCAATAAATGCATCCCATCCAGCAGAGCAAATGAATAAATAAGTAAAATTTGCCACTTACAGGCTCTTCTTCCAGAAGAATTAGGCTCACAACCACAATGTTTATATCACTTCCAATGGTCCCATCTTTGAACAAGCTAGAAACCTGGTGGGATAATTCAAACAACATAAATCTTTTAAAGACACAATTGTGCATGGAGAGAATCAATCAGAATCATTGATAAGGGTGTAGGCTTCAATTTTAATGGATGCAGGTTTCAGCAAGAGTGATTTTTCTCAAGATTCAAATTAAAACCAAATGTTGCTAAGTGCATACTGTCCCCCCCCCACACACACACAAGGAATCCTACATCTTGTCTTGGGGGATTCGAGAGGGTAGGAACCTCACAATGGTCCTTACCATGTTCATGACTGTGAGAATGTATCTGGTGACATCATCTTTTCCATGTTTTTCTACCATCTTTGCATCTGCCACTACAAGGGTTTCCACGTTGAGACCCTTCTGTGACTTTCCAGCTGATCTTCTGGGCCGCCCTGTGCCCCCATATTCATCAAAGCGTAGATACGTGTCCTCTGCAGGAGGCTTGGGGGCATCTGCGGCAGACAGAGAACATTTGAAAGGAAGATCAGCAGAAGAAATGTGGGTGGCCCAGGCTGACAGAGATGGGAAAATGGGGGACGGGGACGGGGGGTGGCACTGGGTGTGGCACTGCTGTCATCTGCCCTGCGTCTCTGCACCTGAGATTTATTCAACAGATGCTTAGATGCATGAATGGCTGGGCTGGTAGACAGGTAGATAGACTGGTAGATCCAGAAATATGTTAAAAAAAACAAATCTCAGTGATAAATAAAAGAAAACAAGGTATAATTTTAGCTGGCAGACAAGACAGGTCAGCAAATGTCAATGAAGAGAGGAGAAAAATCTCATTTTTATGCTTCAATGGAATACATTGACTCTGTAATAACAATAGCCAATAGGAATGGCAGAAACTCTATCTTATATAAGCAACTGTGCCAGCTCCTAGTTGTGTGAGGACTCCTCACATGTCTATGTGGGATCGGGTTGTCATCTGTGGCTACCAAGTTAGTGAAGCGTGGCTGGGGAACATAAGGATCAAACTCTTTATCACATAAAAAAAATTAAATATTTAACTTGGTCCCTGAAAAATATAAACATATCTGAAACAATGGAGTATCTAAAAATCTACCTTTTCAGCATTAAATCTTAGGAAATCTACATACAAACTAAGTACTTCCAATGGAAATTTTTGTTACTGGAATTGACACTGAGTCATGAGTAAATTAAGAACCTTTCTAGAATATAATATGAAAGAGGAAACGCAATCCCTCGTTGACAGTTTGTTATATAGTTTTTAATTTGAGATGATAGTATTTGTGTGTTCCGAGTTAGATTAAATGCTACTGAAAAGCAATTTGTCTTTAAACTTTTATTATTTTGGGTTTTTGTTAACAGGTGTTAGGAATGAGTGTGTGGTGTGTTTGTGTACCACGTTTGTGCATGTGTGTTAACATGCATGTAGAAGCCAGAGGTTGACAGTGGCCATATCTCCATCTTACACATGGAAACAGGGTCTCTTAGTTGAACCCAGAACTTGTGAGTTCAGCTAGTCTAGTTCCCATATGTTTTCTCAGTGGACCCCCCCCCCATTCCACCTTCCACCCAGAGATTACTCGGTATTTGTCAGGTAGGGAACCTGACAACTTACGTGGGTGCCACGAGCCTGAACCCAGGTTTTCATACCTGTGCAGCAAGTGGCCCATTGTACTGAGCCATTTCTGCAGCACCTACTTTTGATTTTTTTTTTAATGGCAGAACTTTATGCAGCCCAGACTGGGCTTGAATTCCTTACATAGCCAAGGATGGCTTCGAATTGCTGCTTCTCTTGCCTTCAGTTCCCCAAGGGATTACAAGGCGACATGACATCCCTCTATCTTCCTGAGACTAGTTTTGAACACAGTTGTTTGAAAATGTAAACTTACATTCTGTTCTTATCTACTGGACTTTGCTGGTCTAGACAAAGAGCAAAAGAGAATGGAAACGCAGGCTGGCTGGCTCAGAGCTTTACTGAGCATATGTAAGGTCCTGGGCTTGATCCCAGCAGTGGGGGTGGGGGGGGAGGAAGAACAATGTCTTCTGTTGAAATGGGATCATTATACAGGTCAAGCTAGCTTAGACCTCATAATTCTCCCTCTTCCTCCCTCTGAGCACTGGTATTATAGGCATCCACCACTGGCTTATAGAGCATACTCAAGAGTTTCTCTGCTCACTGCCAGCTTCCTTTTGGGAGCTAACATTCTTCCTGAGATGTATCCTGGGATGTCTCTTCTTTGGGTCTCTAGAAGGAACGTTCACCTGTGACTTTATCTCTGATTTTTTTTTTTTTTTTTAATTTTTACCATAGAAAGCTGGGCACTCTTCCCAAGATGACAGAAACTAAGATGGGACTGAGACCTTTGGCTAAAACTGGGAGATGCTTAAAAGGTCTAAAAGGCTAGGAGAGCCGTTCGTCAGCACGGGGTCCACCAGTCCTTCTGCAAGGAAGCATTTGGGATCGACCTTAGTGCAGCCTCGCTGACCTACCATGTCAGGGAACCCAGCTGCCCCCAAGACTACCCGTCGAGGCCCTCTTGAGAACAGGACAAGGAAAGTCTCCTTACATACATTTCTTGCGTCGTCCACAAAAATGTTGCTTTTGCCACCTTCGATGGCGGTACTCTGTCTCTTGGCTCTGGGAGGCAGGGGGAGTGTGACTTGGGGAGTGATCAGGGTAAGTCCGGTGGGAGCCAGGGTAGTCTTGGTACCGCTGGACCCTCTTCTCTGCTGTCCTTTTGTACAGGACGTGAGGATGGTGGCCTGCAGGCGAGCTGTAGTTGTGTTCCTGGGCCAGCAGCTGAGGTAGCGGTGAGATGAGGAATTCATTGTCTCGGGTCCTTATCAGACCTGACTAAAAAAGCCAAACACAAAGAGCACACTCATGACTCCATGCGTTGACCTTTTCCTGGGTTGACTCATGGTGTCTTTGCACTGATTACTTCCTGTGGCTAGCACCGTGCAAAATGCCTCATATTAAAATGCTTTTTAAAATTACGTGTGTGTGTGTGTGTGTGCACGCGGGCACTAGTGTATGTGGATGTCGGAGGACAGTTTATAGTAGGCAATTTTCTGCCACATAGGTCCCTGGGATTGAACGCATGTCATCAGGCTTGGTGGCAAGCACCAGTACCTGCCAAGCCATCTTATTGGCCCTGCCATGTCATTTTTATCTGCACTATTACATGCTGCTGCTATGACTCCATTTTTACAAAGGGGGCAATAAAAGACTAAGTAGGCTGGCACTCATCTCCTAAACCAATGTTAACCATGGGTAACCAATCAATTGTATTTTTTAAATGTATTTTATGGTAGTAGAGGAAGCAACTCCAGGGCCTCTTACACATGCTAAATATGCCATTGTATCCTTAGGCTATCTGAGTAGGCTGCGAATATTTTACGCTTTTGTTGATTTATTTGTGTACATATATGTGATGTATACACACGTGTGTGCTGGTGCATGTGTGCATGTGCTTTGTATGTGTATGCACCATGCATGCATGCACAGGCCAGTGGAAAAGGATATTGGGTATCTTGCTCTATGGCTCTGCCTTATTCCTCTGAGATGGGATTTCTTACAGAACCTGGAGTGAGGCTTGCAGCCAGTAGGCCCCAGAAACCCTCCCAATCTCCGCACTCACAGTGCTGAGATTACAGGTATACAAAGCCATCCCCAGATTGTTGTAAGGGTATTGGGATTTGAACTCTTGTCTTCATGCTTCGAGAGCAAGCATTCTTTCCCACTGAACCATCTCGCCAGCTCCTAGACCAGTGGTTCTCAACTTTCCGAAAACTGCATCTTTAGTATAGCTTCTCATGTTGTAGACAACCGCAACCATAAAATTATTTTCCTTGCTACTCCATGCCTGTAATGTTGCTACTGTTATAAATCATAATGTAAGTATCTGTGTTTTCTGATCATCTTAGGCAGCCCCGGTGAAAGGGTCATTCGGCCCACAAAAGGGTCGTGACCCACAGGTTGAGTGAGAACCACTGCCCTGTTAGTAAGTGTTTGAAGGACTGAGCTAAGGATTATCCTTGCTTGAATAGCTTTGACTGGTAGACACTGATGAAACCTAGACGGAGCAGTGAATATAAAAACAGTTCATGGCTTTGTAGTAAGACCAAGGCCTCCAACGTTGATTTCGTTAAGTGCCACAACGGTAAGAAACCTTGTAAGAATAACTGAGGAAGGAGTGAGCAATTGTCCTATGAGGAGGTCTAGGAACTCCAGTGAGCTGCGCTAACGTAAAGAGTCTTGTTTACGAAGTTAAGAAGAAGGGATGCCTGTAAGCCCACAGTCACACAATTCGACCTTCCAAACTCATGGTACAATATACACACTGTTGTACCAAACATGTGGTCACAACTTGCCCTCAGCTTGCAGCACAGGCCATTCTCTCCTTTGGCCCGTACTCAGGATGCTCAGGGACCTGTGGCAACTGAACCAGCAGCTTCAGTTTTGCTGTAGACCATTGGTTCTCAACCTTCCTTATGCTGCGACCCTTTAATATAGTTCCTCATACTGTGGTGACCGCCCCCCGCAACCATAAAATTACTTTTGTTGCTATTTTATAATTTTAATTTTGCTACTGCTATGAGCTGTAATACAAATGTCTATTTTTTTTTTCTGGTGGTCTTAGTGGCCCTGTGAAAGAGTCTGACCCCAACAGGGTCATGACCCATGGGTTGAAAAACCACAACTCTGTATGTTGTTAGTAGAGACAACTTTTACAGTCTCATTTGAACGGGATTTGCATCTCTTATTATGTGCACCAGGTGATTAATATGCACTGCACCCTGTAGGCTAAGGTCTTAGAAACATGACTGGGGTGGTGAAGGAATGAAGAAAAAACAGGCAGAGAGACACGGGTACTGAAAAGCTGGAGTCAGGTGGGCCCTGTGCACTTAAGATAGAGGCTCACCAACTACCCAACAACCCAGAACCTCAGAGATTTTATTAAATATGGCAAAGAAGGAGGGGCCTGCTAGTCTTGGGGGGCAAGGTGGGGTCGGGGGCCTCTGTAGGAGAGCAGTTTCAGGCTGCAAGTCATCTGTGAGGAGGAAAAGGGTTGCTAATGTTTGCACATGCTGGCCAGCCATTTGTAAACACACTGGTACACACTGTCATCACTTGTACTCAGACCAGAGAAAGGCTTTGTCAACTCCAAGTCTGACCTGTACCCATGGGTCTAAGGCACTGAGTCCTTGACATGGCTGAGTCCATGTTAATCACACAGTCATGCGGGACTTTATCTGCTCCCTATGAAATGCCCACTAGAGTTCAAGAAGCACCAACTGAGGCCTTCAGTTGTGCTGCTCATTAGCACCATTAGGACTCTCAGATGTAGACACATGTACGTGTGCTTCTGCTTTTTTCATTATCAATCATCTAGATGACTAATGTACAATTTATGAATCTAGGCATGAGGCCTTACCTTCACACATTATGAAGGAGACTTCAACCTCCCTTATTCACCTTGCAAGAAAAACCAAAGCCAGCATGGCAGAAGTCCTTTGTATCATTTAGACTGTAGCCCTTCCGGTGACGACGACTCACTGAATTAACACATGCTCACTGGGCACCTGCCATGCGCCACACAGCGTGCAGGGCACACCACACCACAGTGCAGGAGAACTGTAAGGCTTGCGATTGCCTACCTTGGGTAAGTGGGGATGTGGGAGCAAGGGCAGCTTACAGGGGAACACAAGGCTATTGCCTCTCCCAGGCTGTGGGGGTGGAGTGGGCATCCGGTGTCAGAGTTTGGCCCTGTGTTAGCCTTCAGCTTGGCTTTCCCAAAAGAAGCCACAGAATACCTTATTTGGTCCCGATTTTTTCTGCCCCATCAAACGTCTGCTGGCTTCTGAGAGGTTACATTCTGGATGTTGATGCATCTAGAGCCCAAGGGACCATAAGAGATGGTTTCACTCATCAGGCACATACTGGGCACCTAAGTCCTGATGCTATCTGGGCCCTGGCATTTACAAAAAGGAGCACAAAGTAAATAGGAAAGATATTACACTTGTGTCCTGTGATAGAGGAGGATCAATAGTATTAAAAGGGTTAATTAGGCTAGCAAGGTAAGTCAGTCCTTAGAGTGGTCTCCATGCAAGCATGAGGACCCGAGTTTGAGCCCTAGAATTCCAATTAAACCATCAGCAGTCATGGTGGCACACCCTTGTAATCCCAGTTCTAGGGGACCAGAGCCAGGAGGATCCTTAGGGTCTTGCCTAGTGAGTTCCAGGCCAGTGACAAGGAAGGACACTTGAGGTTGCCCTCTGGTCACTTATGAATGTACATATACTTTCTCACGCATGAACACACAAATATATAAAAGCTGAAATAAGCAAAATCCCACTTACTCCAGAAACATTGTCGATCATATTCCCTGGATATGTGTCAACTGTGCCCTCCCCTTCTGCATCTGGCTCACGGAATGCTACCAGAGACTTCCATCTTTAATCCTGACAGTTTTGACCTAGTCCCTGTCACCAACAAGATCCTCACCAATGTCAAATGAACACACACAGTGCCCTCTGCCATCTGTATTTTGTCAGCTCCACCAATTCTCATCATCCCCGCTGGTTTCATCTGTCCCCTTGTCCTCCCCAATACCATTCTAAACAGAACACTTCGTTCACACTTTGAACTCTCTTCTCACAACCTGGGTATTTATTATCTTCCTTTGAAATTTTCTAGTAACTTCTTAGATATCTACAGTAGGTATCTTTCACACATGCACATTACGGCAGCACTTTTTCTGCCTTGTTTGTATTTCCTTTTTAACCATCCAGGTAGTTAGTGGAATGTACAAGCAAGTTATCAGCCTGTGTTTCTTTTGTCAATGCTACGCTACGCGCTGATGTCTCAACTACTATGCCATGTCCTGAGAGAAGTTGGGAACTTCTCTGTCTCCTTTCCAAATGACCACAAGCCGTGGTCTGCTGTCTCCCTCTCTCTCTCCAATGAAAGACATAAGATGCTAGTCTTCTGACACCTACTGTAACATATCTGTGATAATAAGGGCCACACGGGAATCCCCAGGGCCATTGCCATGCTAAAAGACAACAAATGTTTGTTTCTTAGTCAATAGACATGCGCCATTATGGAGGCCTTGCTGAGAACAGGCCATCAGGAGACAGGAAGGAAACCAGGCTTAGAAAGTGGAGGGAAGGCCCAGCTGCAAACACAGGTGGAATTAGGGGTCTCCACTTCCTGGGCAGGGCCCTCTCCTCCACTCCACGCCATGCAGGCCCCTCTTCTAAACTGCATGCAGACAAAAGGCACCATTTACAACTCTCCCTAGACAGAGGCATTAGTCGAAGGAAAAACAAATGCCTGAAAAGCCCTCCAGCTTTCCCAACTTCCTTACTTGGTTTAACTAATATCCTTTAAGTGCCTTGACTGGACTGGCCAGTTTGCAAGTTTTCTCTTTTCTCCTTATTTTCGGAAGACTCTAGGTGCTCAAAGGCAGAAAGGGCATTTCTATGTTGAATAAAATCTTCATCCTGAGGCAGGACATAAGGACGTGGGCCAGGGGAGGCGGGGTGGGGAATGGGGGGATGGGGGGAGTGGAGGTGGGAAAAGACGGTAGACTGGGGGTGGGGGGTGAATGCGGGTGGGGGTGAGGGAGTGGGAGAGTGGGGTTGGGGGAGTGGGGGTGGGGGAGTAGGGGGTGGGGAAAGAGGGTGGAGTGGGGGGTGGGGTGGGGAGTCTTCTCCCTGGAGTCTGGTTGAAGGCTCTTGCTTCTTGAGAGGCCAGGATCACGGCACAACTGACAGCATTTGCTGTGAAGCAATGCTGTTTTTATAGCGAGAGCTGTTGTAAATAAGGGGGTTAAAATAGCAACATTCATGCTGGAGGCCCCTGTCCTCCCCCAGCTTCAAGTTTCCAGGAGTCTCTCACAAACCCCTTTTACACTAAAAGAAATGCTTGATGCCCCCTTAAGGGCCCTGGTTTTATCTTATCGGATCTAATCCCATCAAAGGCACACCTGGAGCCACCTTCTAATCTCAATTATCAAGAAAGAGGAAGGAAAGGAGGAGGGGTGTGCCTTAGCAACCCTTTGAGATGTAACTTAAAAGACACCCAAAGTGAGTTTGTGGGTGCTGCCCAGACATTCAAGTGGGGACTCACCCTTAAAAAGCCCACACCCACATGTGAGTGGGTCTTGCGGTTTCCCTGATCACTTCTCCTTATGTCAAGCCCTAGGTTTAAATTTATATTAGAATATTCTCCTAATGACTTCCAGCTGAACTTTCTATTGAGTCTGAAATGCTTTTCTATGGCTGGGTTAAGGCCCCAGCTTCTCCTGAGTGGACATTTCTGTAAAGAATCCTTCAGGCTACTTCAAGAGGCAGTGTCGAGCCATCTGTCTCCAGCCAAAAGGCCACTTCAGCCAACTGGTCTGTATGGGACAAATACACTGGACCTGCACACTTCAGTTTGGTGTAAAGCATCTAAAATAATTCTTCATCACAATACCATTATTGTACCATGCTAGATAATTTTTAAAAAAGAGAATGTTCTAGTACATGGAGTTGGTGATGTCATAAACTACTGAAGATGAAGAATTTGTCAAAATAACAAAGATAAATAAAACAAAGTAGTATTAATCAGGAAAGAAAGATTTACTAAGATCCAACTTTCTCTTCCCTCCATCAAGGGAGATTAATGACCTTGGTGTGGTGCCCCCTACTGGACTCTGCAGGAAGACCAGCATACAAGGATTGTTCTAGTATTGTTTCCTTTCCCAATTTTAAAGAGACAGAATTAACCACTAAATTAAAAAAACAAAGTACATACTAATCACAGGCCAATATCCTATAATGATACTTTACAGCTTTCTACTTGAAATAATTTATATAATCCAATAAAAGTTTTAGAAAACTTTAAATACTACGTTAGACAAAATGAATATAAAACCGTTCTTTAGTCAAGAAAATAAATTAAAAGAAGCAAAATAAGAAGAACAATTAAAAATTTTGTGATTAAACTAATAAAATACATCAATAGCTTTTTAAAGTGATGTTCATGATTTTAGTCAACTATTTATTCAGTAGAACCAGTTGTCTATCTAAATGTATATATGTGTATTATATATTACATATATTTCACACACATCTATTGTATATACATACATATGAGTGTATATATATATATCGCATATATATACACTCATATTTTTTTTCAGGTAAAATACATATGTGCTCTCCCTAAAGATCAGATTTCAATCCTCTTAGAAGCTTTAAAGGTAAGAGGAAATGGAAGACTCCTGATAAAGTTTGTGGTGATTGGGTGCTTAATTCAATTTTTAAAAGCTCAGTGCGAATGGTCTTAAAGATCAATGAAAGTCAGAAAGTTCTAAGTTCCTTCAGCAATTTGTATCCCAAGGCCTTTAAAATACCGACCCTTCCCACAAGCCTAAAACACCTTCCTGAACTAAGGACGCATGCTACAGCTGAAGCAGAGCTGCACATGAAATGAACCTGCAAACTCTAGGCCATCTCTTGAAATGACAATAAAAAACAGCCCCCTGGGCAGCAGCATCGCAGCACTTTAGTGTTTACTGAAGTGTAGTTGACAGATTCAACCAGGCGTCTTCCAGAAGGCTGTCTGGAAAGATATTAGTGAAGACCTATTGTCTGCACTTATAGTTGTTGATGATCAGATTAGTTTGTGCTTTTACATTTTTATCTTAGCTACAATAACATTTAAAGTGCTGCTTCTTCAACCAAGATTGTCACTCATCTAACTTTTTGAAAAGGTTTTGTTTTATATGTATGGGTGTTTTGCCTGAACGGCCATCTGTACACGGTTTGTGTTATCTCTGTGGAGGCCAGAAGAGGGCGTCAGATCCCCTGGACTGCAGTTACAGAGGTTTGTGAGCTGCCACGTGGGTGCTGGGTACTGAAGCTGGATCTTCTGCTGGACTAACAAGTGCTTTTAACCCCTGGGCGAACTCCTCAGCAGCCTATACTGCCATTCTCTTTAAAGATACATGCTTTTATCCAAACCATCGCAGTAAAGAATAGATAAGCGATTCACTCTGCACCATGTGTGATGCCATTCTAAAGGCAGCTCTCCATGTCAGATTTGATGAAAGGCTTAAGAAAAAATGGTCAGTATGAAAGAAAAATCCGTGATTTTTGACACAGGGGATGAGGAAAATGAAGGAAAGTAACATGGGTCTGTGGGGAAAAAGCTGCCAAAGTATTCAACGGAACCCAGCCCGTGGTATGAGGCTGTTTATGGATTTTTGTCCAAAAGCAACAAAATTTATTGAGGGAAATTAGGTGGAATGACACAAAGATAAACAGTTAAGGAAAATGATCAAGAGGTTGGAAGAGTTGAAAGGGGAAGCATAAGTACTCTAAATGTCTGTTGCTTTATTATTATTATTATTATTATTTTTTTTTTTTTTTTTTTTTTTTTTTTTTTTTACTAGTAGTAGTAGTATCATCTCCTAAGCAGTACTAGAACTCAGGGATTCCCTAGGTGAAATAAGCCAATCTTTAGCCACAGTGTGTTGTGTCATGAGTGTCACACACACACACACACACACAGAGAGAGAAAGAGAGAGGCACAAACACACACATGAGCACTGGTAGCTCTTGAACAGAAACCCAAGGAGATGATGAAATGATTCATCAAAACTGTTTACTACATCCCAGGTGAGAACAAGTGGGTACATCTGGACCAGGGCTCAGGCCAAGAAGAGGACATCTGCAGATGTTAGTCCCTAAAATGACCACCATGGGTAGCTTACTCCGTTCTCTATAAAGTACATAATTTTAGGAGATCTAAACAGAAACTTCTGTCATCTGCACACGCAAAGCTGCTGAGTAGATGACTGGACAGACTCTTGAGTGTGCACATGCACTCCAAGAGAGAAGAGATACCCAAGGTTTCCTGTTGTGATCTAAAAAAAAAAAAAAAAAAAAAGAGCCAACAACAAAAATATGCCTCCTGTACTTTCTTAGGGGGAGGCAGGTTTGGGGCTAGGGAGAAGTCTTCATGACAGTGGTAGGTAGAATTTGTTCATTCCTTCTCTTGTGTGGCCAATATGAACACTAATTTCATATCCACAGTGTTCAGGAGACCAGATGTTTAGATGTAGCCTTGATGCACTATGAAGGCCTGATCTCTTCTCATCCTCCTTCATAGGAAAGAGGTGGCATGTCCCTGTTCACTCTGACTGGCATCGTGGAGAAAGGGACACCGTGGGCCATTCTGAATGAGTGAGTTCAGAGTCAATGTTACATTAACAGAACACTGTGGGCTTTTTTGGAAGCAGATCACAACTATTCACTAGAGACGCTAAGTCCCATGCTGGCCACCTGTTTAGATGAAACAAGCAAAGGCCTGCCCCTTCCATGGAATACCTGGTGAGCTGCCTGTAGTTTACTGAGGTGCAACCTGAGACAAAATTGGCCTCTCCGTGTAACCCCTGACCACTGCAGGTCAAGTTTCCATACTGTCAATGGCAAAGAAAAGAAGAAAAAAAAGGGGGGGGGGGAAAGGCATCAAGTTCTGCTGTATGCATCTCTTCCAAAGGTTTGCCTTTTCTCTCTTCCTTCACTAAGGACAGTCAACTACATCATAGAATCCATTATCCTTTCCAGTACTTCACACTAGCCAAGAGCAGCTCGAAATCAAAATTAACAAATGTGGCTTTGATTGCATGGAGAGCTCATGTCCTGACAAAAAGGTGAACAGACTCTGTCCCTTTCTTCAATGCACCAGGGCCATAGCTATCCGACTTGTGAAGATCCGGCCATTCTAGGAGCTCTTAATACATACTTGTAAACTCACTGTTTCACTGATTAATGGGTTTCTACTGGAATAAATAGTTCATGACAGCAACCGCTCAACTCCCATAATACCACGATGTCTGCTGTATCTGGAAGCTGTGTGACTACACAGCCCATCCCCAACCCCCACTATTTTTTTTTTTTTTTTTTTTTTGAGACAGGGTTTCTCTGTGTAGCCCTGGTTGTCCTGTAACTCTCTTTGTAGACCAGGCTGGGCTCAAATTCAGAGATCTGCCTGCTTTGCCTCCCAAGTGCTGGGATTAAAGGCATGAGACAGCAGCTCTAAACATGTATCCTTTTAGAATTCTGGAGGATATGACTTTGGGGAAGAGACAGCCATTGAAGTATCAGACTTTAACAAACAAACTATGTCTGGACTGTACGTTGTACAGCACAGAGTCCTAATTACTTGGCGTTCTTTTTGCCGCTTCAAACAAATCAGGAAGATTTGTGCAGGTGGTTCTGTGTCAAAAATGAAGGGTGAGGTCAAGAGGTGATTAAACTGCAAGGTTGGCCTTTCCTATCCCCTCGCCATTTTCCCATTAGGAGATATGAAGTAACAACAGCGGGTGGTTGAAGTGACATTAAGGTTCTGCATGAACCCAGAGGTATCAGGCTTACTGGTTCTCCAGAACACACCCTGGATGATCATTACAGATCTAGCTTTTATTTCATCTAACACCACTCTCCAGTATCTGCTTATTAGAATATTCTAGATACTTTCAGAGCAGGACTTGACTACTCTGCTTGATGACAGCTCCACCATATCTGGTAAGTCCTTTCTGAAGGAATGAAGCTCAGGGAACAATCAGGAGGAATAAGCCATACGTGCCCAGCCCCTTAGCTAGCCAGGTGTCATAGTCAACTTTACCTGTCAACTTGACACTGCTTAGAATCACCTGAGAAGTGCGTCCCAACTGAGGGCTTCTGTAAATCAGATTGGCCTGTGGAAATGTCTGTGGGAGGCCGCCTTGACTGTTAATGGGTTAAGAGGGCCCAGCCCACTGTAGGTGGGCTTTATAAGAGGAGAGGAATCAAGCTAAGTGCAAGCCATCAAACGAGCGACATGAGGATGTGAGGAAGCAGTTGTTATAAGTCCTTGTTGCTGTGACTTTCCCAAAGCAATGAGTTGTGATCTGGAATTATGAGCTGAAATAAATTCCATGCAATCTCCACCCCTCCCCCCCCCCAATCCCTTTTTGTCAGCGTGTTTATCACAGCAACAGAAATAAAACAAGGACAAGAGGGATAAAAGTAAAGACATTGATATCTACGTTTAAGAAGCTGTGCTACTCTGGGAGACAAATACAAAAACTCAATCAGATGCACCCATTTTCCGGGTCATCTTCCTGATTTACAGATTCCTCCCACACGCTGCCCAGTCACTATGCGCTAATGGGGGCGGGGCATATTTCTCTAGTTTCTTCCTAATCCTTGTAATGTAAATCCCTGGCAAGACAGAGATAAATGGTGTTGATTTTGTGCCTTAGCGTTTGACAGAGCTTGGGGCATGATGCTCAGTTTTGCTGGATGGATGATGGCATGTATAGACTTCTGTGGGCACATGAAGTTAGGGAGGATCCCCTCTAAGGGTCCGGACTCTTGTCCAATGGGGACCAGCAAGAAATGTTGAAATTCTGCCAGAACTAATTTATGTTAAAGAAAATCCTGGCACATCCTCTGACACCCCAGAACAATGAAGGCCATACCAGTATTACACTTTATATCCCACCAGACACTATCATGAAAAGTGACAGAAATTTACACAGTGAGCCCATGTTACCCACCATCTAGTTTGGCAAGCCTTTTAAGATGCCACTCACACATGAGATTTCTCCTTTAATTCCTAATCATTGCAAACATGACCTCTTGACTTAAACTAGCCACATCTCACTAATTTAGAAGAATACTCTCATATAAGACTGGTAGCCATGGATATACCAAAACTCCAACTCCTTGTCACCTCACAATAAGCGATTGAGTGTCGGTATCATTGCTATTTAAATTGCACTCAGTGTCAAAGTTTGGACAATAAGGGAATTCCCATGGCCCACAGTCAATACAAGCTGCCTACCACAGTTACTTCTCAAGAAGGAATGGTTGATACACACCATTTATCTCAGCTGGAATTTTGTAAATAGCATCTGCTATGTTTGCAAGATAGTGGAGAATTGTTTTAGGAACAAATGATGCTCCCTGTTCCCAAGGCAGCTGCCTGCTGATGCATGACTGGGAAGACATATGTTTTCACTTGTTTCTGTAGTACTGATGGGTTATGTCAAGCTCCCCGCCCCGCCCTGCCCTGCTTCCCTTGGAACTGACAGCATTCATTTGTTAAACAGACAGCTAGAGCAGGAAACCGTGCCAGTAACCAGCTGTTGGAGGTGGGAGGAAGTCCACCACGTGGCATTAAATCACTGGCTAGCCGCACAGAGGAGCAGTGTGATTGACTGGACTCCCAAGCTCCCTCATGGGTGGTATGGAAGGACCTGAGATGACCACCATGTTGAAGATGGCTGGTCTTAATTTTCATCGGTTATTTATCTTCTGCCCTTCTGTGTCCCCTGCCTAAAGGTAAGTCCAAGGAAAATAATCGTAGGCTTAAGAGATATTTGCAATTGTGTAGGCCATTTCCCTGATTTCACAGAGGCAGGAAATGAGACACAGGGGGGAAATAAAGAATGGTGCAACGTGTCAAAACTGACCGGCAATACGGTAGAAGAATCTTGTTACCTATTTAGTAGAAATGTTAGATTTAATTGAAAGGCCCACCTCCATCTTAACTTTTGGTATTTTCTTCACTCAGGAGCAGAAGCAGGGGACATGATAACACAAAATAAGCCTCATGAATAGGGCAGGGGGCTCCCTGTTCAAAGCCCCCCTCCTCCCACCCTCTTCAGTGCCTGCAGATATTTTAACTCTCAGCCCTTTGTCCTCACTCAACCCTGTATTGAATCTCTTACATTTAAGACATGCCTTGCTTGCTGAGGCAAGGCGGAGGCATTTCCTTTTCTGTCTCTGCCATCTGCCAGACCACGTGGAAGAAAGCTAACACCCCGGGGTACGTTACATATAAATGTAATTCCTAAAACACCTTGGCATACACACAGGGAATGGATACTAAGTAAGGGAAAAGAAGCCGAGGTCTTGAGTCTGGACCTAGATTCAAATTCTGACCCTGCCCCTTAGAATCTCTGGCACTGGGTGACAGTTGCATAAATGGCGGCTTTTAATTTACATACAGCCCTAAAAGGCACCGTGCCTTGGTAATGGGCCTGGGTTATGAAATCAATGACTGGTCACTGTAAACAGGAGCAGGCAGATAAACAGAGCTTGCTAGAAGGCTGGAAAAGAAGCAGAGTTTATTTAACCTTGTGGAGTCTGTGTGTTTGCAAATACTAGGGGCTTTCATGCAGAAACAGACTACGACAGCCTCTAGCCACTCAGCAGTTCTGTTCAGTGACCTACACTCACTCGTACATTGTCGAAGTCAAAATTGTTGCTCCTGGCAGAGGCTGGTAAGGAGGGGACTCGGTGGTGAAACCAGCAAAGGGCCACGTGCATTAAATTAGACCAGCAAAAGACGGGCGTGGTGGCGCACGCCTTTAATCCCAGCACTCGGGAGGCAGAGGTAGGCGGATCGCTGTGAGTTCGAGGCCAGCCTGGTCTACAAAGTGAGTCCAGGACAGCCAAGGCTACACAGAGAAACCCTGTCTCGAAAAACCAAAAAAAAAAAAAATAAAAAAAAAATAAAATAAAATAAAATAAAATAAAATAAATAAATAAATAAATAAATTAGACCAGCATCCTCCCTCTGGGCTCAGGTTTAGAAGAGGTAAGTAACATACATTAGGGAGACTACAGAGCTGCGAAGTCACTAACGCAAGTGAGGGAACTGCTGACTGTGGGCAGGGATTTCCAGGCTTCTTTCTCATCCTTGCTTTTAAAGGCATCCTCACTCAGCTGTCAGGCAAAGTCTCTTCAGGTTACAAGCAGAGAGTAGGATGAGGATGGGGGAGGGGTGGCTTCATTGCCAAGCTTTGGCTCACATCCATCTCCTGCCACACGGTTATGTATTAGGCTGTTGTGGCTCAGTTTGCATGATTCCTCTCCCTTCCCTTCCGCCTCAATATGAAATGATTCAGGTCACCCTGGTCATGGGGTAAATGGAATCTTAACACACCCAGTATGTCTCGGCTTTTAGGTTACTGAAGAAAATGGGCAGCCAGATTTCTTGGAAGAAATCTCAAAACACACTTACAGGAGTATGCACACAAAGGCAAGGTGTGGATGTGCAGGGATGTGTGTGTGTGTGTGTGTGTGAAACACATATAGAGGCTAGAACAGCATAGTAGGTATCCTCCCCTATTGATTCCTCCCTTATTTTGTGAGGCACGGTCTCATTGAACCTAGAGCTTTCTGGTTCTGCAAGACTAGCTGACTAGCAAGGCTCGAAGACTCTCCTGTCTCTGCTTCCTTTGTGCTAAGAATATAGACACACCCTGTCATATCTAGACATATAGACACAGTGGATCTGAGCTCAGGTCCCCATGTTTGTATGACAAGTACTTTACAGACTGAGTCACCTCCTCAGAAACCCCTGTCCTCATATTTTGACATAAAATATCATGAAGGCGATTGTTTCTTCTGTCATAACACTCATTTCGGGGCAGTCATACGCTGCATATCAATGGCTTGCTATGGTCATATTAAGAAAATCAGCAGTGCCAGACGGTAGTAGCATGCACTTTTAATCCCAGCACTCAGAGAGCAGAGACAAGCAGATCTCTCTGAGTTCAAGGCCAGCCTGGCCTAACGGAGCAAGTTCCAGGATAGCCAGGGCTGCACAGAGAAACTCTTGTCTTAGAAAACAACAAACACACAAACAAACAAAAAGAAACAAACAAAAAAGAAGAAAGAAAGAAAGAAAACATTAGCACTGGGATGCCGGCTTCTTTAACATCTGCCATATACCAGGTTCTATTTGATTCTCCAGCCATAGCTAAGATAACCCATGACCTAAAATGACAGCCAGTATCTTATATTTGTCCTTCAGCATGCAGGCTGTGAACCAAGATGGCCCACTCTATCCAGTAGTTTGTTTACTCAGACAGTGATGCTCACTCTCCTTTAGACATCTGTACAGCTTGAATGAAAAGTGGCAGGGTGCCTGCTCTCATAGTCTCCTCACCGCCACCTCTCACCCGTGCACCCAGCCCTTCCTTTTATTACTTTCCAGGCAGGCCAGCCTTGCTGAAGTTCTTTACTAAATTCTGGCTTTCTCCAGCTGGAGCACTGCAAGGCTGGGTCCCCCTATGCAGAAGACTTGATTCGGACCAGGTAATCAGAAGCACTTATAACCCCAGGCAGCATGGCAGCCATTCCAAGAACTTGAATCAAGAGCCTGCGAGTCACATCCTAACTCTACCACTTGGAAGAACTGTGATCTGGGGGAGCTACTGTTTGTGTCTCAGTTTCCTCAACATGCTTGCATGCCAAGTGATGGGTCTCAACTTGTTCTAGACATTAAAGAGTAATACTAAACTATCTAAAGCACACAGACACGCACTTTCTGTTCAGCCAGCACTAGTCCTGTGTGTTGCCTCGTTGTCTGAAAATGCTATGGCATTCTCTTTTTTTCCCTCTCTTTCTTCCCATTCTATGGATAAAACCTAAGGCCTCTCTGACCCTAGCCACGACCTCTATCACTCAGTTACACTCCTAGCCTTTATTTTATATTTGATTTTGAGATAAACTCTCACAAAGACACCCATACTGGCTTTGAACATGTAATCCTCCTGCCTCAGTCTCCTCAGTAGCTCAGCTTAATTTCCTGCATCAGGGAAGGACAAAAATATTGTGATTTTTCCCATGATACAAAAATAAATTATATTTATACAGTAAATAAATATCAACAGTAAACAGGAATCTAAAACCACCCAGCAGCCCTGGGACTGGGAAACAGCTGAGTGACAGCAGTATGTTCACAGGAAGGGCATATGGCACCTGTACAACACACATGGCATTGGCCTGTGGCTTCCTGACCAGCACAGTGGGTGACAGGGACATAGGATGGCCTGTGGGAGCAGGGAGCCCAGTGATTGTTGGGATAGGACCTCAGCCACAAGTGCTCTTGTCTTCTGTGGCAGAATCACTTGGCCAAATGTTGTGATTCTTGATTGATTGGGGGAACAGAGAGGAGGTCCCTGTGTAAATTCTAGCCCACTGTTTTCAACCTCAACTTCCCAGCGCCAAGAACAGCGCCTGGCCAACAGCAGATTCTGACTAGGTAGGCACTAATCAGATGAGCAGTAGCCAGGAGGTACTCCAGACTAACGAGAGCCTCTAAAGAGGTTGCAATCAGCCAACTAAGAGAAGCTCTCTTTAGGTAGGAAGTCAGGGATAAAATTAACCAATGTGAGGGCAGAGTAGCCCAGACTTTGTGTTGATTGTTGCTTATGCAAGGTTTGGTTTTATCTTGTTTGTTCTCATTTTCATTATTTGCTTAGGAGCTGAGGTTAGAAAACTCCGTTCACGACGCACGATTGTCAGCTTCATTTGTGGAAGAAACATTGAGTGTTTGTAATGGATGAAACACCTCATGAGGCACCTACTTTAAGGAATGAAACCTGGGTTGGGGCTGACCACTGCCTGACTCCTGACCAGGGAGACTTACTGTTAAACAAAAATCCGCCCCCTACTGCTGCCCCCGGGCCCCCACCAACCCCACCACCCCCCAACCCTCCACCCCCCCCCACACTCCCCACCAACAGCCCCTGCTGCCCACTCCTCCTCACCAGGAAGCTTGTAAGACCAATGAAGGGACACTAACAAATTCTTGAGAGGATTTCTTACAAAGAGAGCCTGTGTGTGTGTTTAAACAGCCTTTAATGAGGCTGGAGTTAGCCAGGTGAACCAGAAGTCGGGTAGAGGAATGGGGGCTCCAGGTGAAGGAGCAGAGGTGAAAGGTGGAGGGGCACCGGTGCCCTTCAGCTATTTGATCTGTCAAGCAGAGAAAGGGTATGTGCACCGGCACCCATCTGCTACTGGGAAAGAAGAATTTTCTAGACACGCTAGCTATTAAAAGCATCCTGTGTAGTCATGTGCAATTCAAAATAAAAAAATAACATTGCTAGGAAACCCTTTGCGTCCAGCTGATGCAAAAGTGGACAGAATTCTACAACTGGCAGCGAGGCTCCAAAAACTGTGGTTTATTTGACTTCAAAGGGCTCTGCGGTTTAGTGAAAGAGCAGTGTAGACACAATGGGGATCCCTTGGTGTGGCTGTTGGGGTAAAGAGACGGTAAGGTCAGGCACTTAGGAGTTCTTGCTGCTTTTTCACAGGGTCCGAGTTCAGTTCCCAGTACAGAGAAGGGGAGGTTCACAGCTGCCTGTGACTCCAGTTCCATGGGATTGGATGCCTTCTTCTGGCCTCCACAGACACACACACACACACACACACACACACACACACACACACACACACACACACACACCTTTAAAAAGAGTAGCTGTGGTTGTGAGGGGGGAAGATGAAAAACGACAGGAACTAGATCCAGGAAACCAGTCAGAAACGGTTGTTTGGGTTTCTCCAAAAGATGACAACATGGGGGTGGGGGGAAGCAATGAGTGATGCTCAAGACAGAGTGGATGCAATGAAGGAGACAGACTCACCAGAGTTTAATTCTGCATGATGGTTAGAGGAGAGGCAAGAAAGAGGACGTGCAGATCCAAGCCTCCAGTCCCATCTTCAACTACCTGTGAAGACTCACAACCCATGGGGATGGGGGTGTCCTACAGATAATGTCCCTACTACAGCAGCCACCAGCCACAGGCTGATACTTACACCCAATTAGCTAGGCTGGGGACACAGCGTAGAGGGAGAATCGCTGTCTAACATATACAAATCCCTATCTTGGACCCTAAGAACTGCATGAAATATTATGAGATGGTGCACACCTCTAATCCTAGCACTTGGGAGTAGAGATAGGAGGTTTCAGAAGTTATCCTGGGCTACATAGTGAGTTTGAGGCCGGTCTGAGCTCCAGGAGAAACTATCTCAAAAGAAATCTTTTCTGAGTCACTAATATGAATATAAAAATAATTGATTGCCTCTGTCACACATTGCAAGGGAGCTGTGGCCATATTTAGACAGCATAGATGATTCTGTTGGGCAGCACCCCGTCAAACTGCCACTAAATACTTCACTGACCCTACCTGCCACAGTACCAGCTTCCATCAGTTCTAAAAGGCACCCAGCCGTTTCTAGAAATCAGAATTTCTGTGCATCCAGAAAAATACGTTACATGTAAGTCTCAGGAAGGAGATTTCAGTAGTAGAGACCTAGGCTTGTGGAAGGTTCTGGGGTTGGTCCCTAGCGTTGCACATGAGTGAGATAAAAGCATATATGCCGTGGATAAAGATATGTCAGACTTACAAACCAAGTCCTCATAATGGCTCAGGTCTTACACGAGGGATTAGAGTTTAGGTTGCTAGAGTGCCTGGCTGATATGCTTGAGACCCAGGGTTCTATATACTGTATAAATGGGTCAAGACCATGCATTTCTGCAAACCCAACACTTGACATACGAAGGTAGGAGAGTCATAGATTCAAGATCATACTTGGCTTCAAGGTGAGTTTGAGGCCAGCCTGGGCTATATGAGACCCAGGCTTGGGGGGGGGGGGGGGAACACAGCTGTGCAAACAAGCTGGGGCCTTGTACTAGTAGCAAGTAATTAGTAAGCTTTTGTTGCTGGCATAGCTCCAGCAGGCGGGGTGAGGGTGGGGGAGGAGACAAAGGAGTCAGCAATAGCCAAGCATCTCCCTTTTACAATTGCTGAGAGCTTTATGGACAGGTACTCCTCTGGGACTGGAAGGAATGAGATTAGTACAGCAGGGACACAAGAAAAACTAATTGAACTTGACTCTGAGCTGAAGAGAAGGGGGTCATAATCTCCATTCTGTAAGGGGTGTGCCAGGAGACCTTGGGATCCCCATTCAGATTAAAACGTGGCCTGACCCTTCACCTTTTTCCCTTTGCAAGGATCCTCACAGGGGATCCCTCTCTGTCCCAGGAAGGAGGTGACAATTGGACAAAGTAGAGTCATCTTGCCTTTGGGAAAGGTCATTCACGTTGTTGTTAATGTAACAAATGTGCATGCTTCCACAGGCACCTACACACACACACACACACACACCTACACACCTTTAAAAAGAGGTAGTTAGGTGAGGAAAGCACAGAAGGACTTTGTGACCATTTAAGGAGGGACCCCAAGGACTTGCCTTACCTCATTCTTCTCTGGGAGGACACATAAAGAAACCATATTCTGAAACCCAGAAGGTCCTCTCCAGAATTCGACCGTGCTATCCCCTTCATCTCCAACTCCCACCCTCCATAATGGAAAACGTAATAAAGTTCTTCTGTGGGTGAGTTCCCAGTTATCTGAAATACGTCATGGACTTATGATAATCAAGTCACCTCTATTATTGACTCTTTCATCTCTCCAAGCATCCTCTGAAAGGGGCTGGAGACATGGCTTGGCAGTTAAGAGCACTTGACTTTCAGGCAGAGTAGCCCTGAATGGCAGCTCATAACCAACTATGAATCCAACTCCAGAAAATTCTGGGCCCTGGAGGCACCAGACACACATGTGGTATGCCTGTGTACATGTAGACGAAATACCCATACACGTAGAATAAAAACAAAATTAGGTAAGTCTCAGACCTCTCCTGACAAGTGTAAGAGGAGTGAGGCTATCATAATCACTCAACAAGGCTCATGTAGTCCCCACTTGCCCCATTGTGTCTGTCCTGGACTATGAACCATCACATGGCTAATGGAATTATTGCTGCCTGGGTGTTGGATTTGGCTTACTGGGACTTCATGTGATTAATGAGAATTTTGGTTTTTAGAGACCAAGGACTTTATTAGACCAGGATCTACTGAACTTGATAACATAGCACACTGAAAAATCCTCAGCGGCTGTTTGGCAGGGAGTGAAATGGCAATGGTCTCACTAACGGTCTCACTAGCAAGGACTTCTTAGCAAGTCTGGGTCTTCCTGGCACTGAAATGCAATAGCTTGTAGACTGCCTTGCTTCGTAGCTAGAGAACAGAAATAGGTGAGGTCACAATAGGTACAGGCCACACACACTTCCTTAAATCTAGACACTGCCCAAAGGGCAACTCTGAGCTTTCTTAATCTCTCTACACTTCAATGGTTTCATTGAAAATATACAAAAGGACTAACTTTGGGCTACAGAAATAGCTCCGTGTGTAAGGTGCTTACCTTGCAGGCATGAGGAACCAGTTGGATTCTTAGCTCTCACAGTTAACAAGCCAGGGATGGTGGAACATACTTCTATTCCCCCTACTGCAGAGATAGACATATAGAACCCTGGGGCTCACTGGCCAGCCTGCTCAAATCTAGGAATTCCATCCTGAGGAGAGATCACCAGGAAGCAAGATGGAGCTTTACATGCCATCTGTGCCAAGCATAGATACACACACACACACACACACACAGAGAGACAGAGAGAGAGACAGACAGAGAGAGAGAGAGAGAGAGAGAGAGAGAGAGAGAGAGAGAGAGAGAGAGAGAGAGAGAGAGAGAGAGAGAGAGAACTTTATTTGGGGGTGGCTGTGAGAACCAGATATTTTCTTGGTAATAGTACACGAATATATTTCACCAGTGTCACTGGACAAGAAAATAGGGGAAGATAAAATATAATGTCATTGAAAATTTGTATCAAAAGAAGTTGTGGAGCTGGGCGTGGTGGCGCACACCTTTAATCCCAACACTCAGGAAGCAGAGGCAGGCGGATCGTTGTGAGTTCGAGGCCAGCCTGGTCTAAAAAGTGAGTCCAGGTCAGCCAAGCCACGGATACACAGAGAAACCCTGTCTTAAAAAACGAAACAATCAAAGCTTGTGTAGAGGAAAAAACAGAAAGAAGAAAAACTGTCACAGAGTTATTTAAACTGCATTGGAAATTGCCCCAATGCATAACAATGAAATAGCAATTTCCTGTCAAAGTGTTCAAGAACAATTTTAAAGAAAGTCCTTAGCATTAAGAAGAAAAAAGATAACGAAGCCGGGCAGTGGTGGCGCATGCCTTTAATCCCAGCACTTGGGAGTCAGAGGCAGTTGGATCTCTGTAAGTTTGAAGCCAGCCTGGTCTACAAAGTGAGTACAGGATAGTCAAATAGTTAAGGCTACACAAAGAAACCCTGTCTCAAAAAACCAAAAGAAGAAGAAGGAGGAGGAGGAGGAGGAGGATGATAATGAGAAACATCTTAATTATTGGAATATGAGACCTGAAAATAAAAACTGCAATTAAAATTAAAAATTAACACAGAATTGTCTTCCTGAAAAAAATAATCATTGCAACTTCCACTATCAACTCAAAAATAAAATGCCAGGATATTTTATCAGCAAAAGGTAAGAAAAAACAGAGTTTATACATGCACACGATACATGTGCATTGTGTGTGTGGTCTGTGTGCATCCATCCAAGTGCACCCCCACTCAAGAATAAAACACAGTTCTGAGATGCTGCTTTTCTAGCATAAACTCCACAGGTATCTGAAGCCAGCAGCTAAACGCTACGACAGTATGATCGGTTGTACACAGGCTGCAAATTGCTATCCAGTTCCCCGCTTCTGTCTGTCCTTGATGCATGGAAAATCATATTCATGCAGAATGCATCTGTTGGTGGAAATGAATATTTGGATTGTTTTCTCTGATGCCTTCCTTCATAACACTTCATCTCTGGCCATACCAGAAGACACAGTGAACCAGAGTACGACCCGAGGAGACACAGGGCAGGTCTCTGGGAATACCATCAGGTCTTTCAGAGTCACCAGTTAGCACATCTAGTCTAAGATGGGGTTGAAGAAGGCTAGAGCATCTATAGGGAGGCAATATTCTCTGGAGGGACAATACAGCAGAGAGTGCTGACCTCTGCCGTGTCTTACCCATGCAGGTTCCCCAAGGACCGTGGTTCCAGCTATGCCTGTGCCAGCCTATAGGAAATGGCATTAGCCATGGCTTCCACCTTAGGTGTATTGGGTGCCTTCTCTTCACCTGGTTAAGGTGTCTACCCCCCCCCCCCCCCCACTTCTCAGTTGAACTATCCTCAGAGCTGCCTATCCGCCCCCCAAAGAAAAACATTCACTACATACCTTTCTTTTTTTGTTTTTTGTTTTTGTTTTTTTGTTTTTTTAAAGATGTATTTATTTATTATTATATACACAGTGCTTGCCTGCATGTACACCTGCAGGCCAGAAGAGGACATCAGATCACATTATAGATGGCTGTGAGCCACCATGTGGTTGCTGGAAATTGAACTCAGGACCTCTGCAGGAGCAGTCAGTGTCCTTAACCTCTGAGCCATCACTCCAGCCCCAACTACATACCTTTCTTGTTTCAGCACACACACCAGCTCCAAGGGCATAGCTCTGTTGGAAACCCACACCCACAAGATTAGAAAGTTCTACTTTCTAGAGGGGCAAGGGTCCCACCTTTCAAACAGTCAATCAACCTTGGAACCTACTAAAGTCCTTGTCACTGAATAGACAGAGGAAAAATGATCAAAGGACCGCACTGACGCTGTCTATAGGATTGTGGAGACCCTTGGGTTGGAAAGAACTTTTCGCATTCCATCACTATGTGTGAAGGCCATGGGTACGTTGTTGCTATGACCACTGCTACAACAAGAAGCCATGATGGTGGTGCTGGCAATGCTGTGGTGGGCAGGGTGCCAAGGTACTCAATTGTGCTTAGTTCTCCTAACAGCACTCTAGGGATGAGGAGTGCTAGTATCAGTTAGACTTGGTAGATGAGAAACTGCAGAGAGAGAGAGAGTGGATGGAAGGATAGGAAGAGTTAGGGGAAGGAAAGGAAAAATGTAAGTTAACACACCCAAGGCCACCCAGCTAGCATGACAAAGCCAGAATTTTCACTAGCCATTGACTACTAAATTCTAGCATGGAACCGCAATAATTTATAGCTCTCTACTATGCTCCAGTTTTCCTTGGAATTAAAGGCTGACTCATCTACCGACATTCCGTTTGGGTAAATAAAGCCATTGGCACTGATGCTAAGTAAAGCCAAGAGGTTAATCAACAGACCGTGTTTGCCATAAAAGGGAAATGTTGATTATCAGCAGAAAAAAAATCAATATGGCTTCAAACTGTTGTAAATTAAAAACAGATCACAACCTCCCTACAAAAATATGACTGCACCTCAGCATAAAGTCATTTAAAAATAACCTTTTCCAGATGCCACACAGGTTATGAACCAGTTTCACATGATTGGGATAAATTTTAAAGAAAATTGTTATCAGAAATAGAAGGTTGAAAAAAATCACTTTAGATCAAAACCACAGGAAATTTTCGAAGGTTAAAAAAATGATAATAACTTAATCAAAAAACAAATGTTGAAGGCAAAAAAAAACCTGTTTATGACCAAACTGCAAAGAGGAAGTTCCCAATTCCGGCACACAGGGGAAATCAGAGTCCAAGAATGCGTGCAAATAAATAAATAAATAAATAAGATAAAATGGGGATTGGTTATTTTGTAAACTAAAGTCAGAAATCAGGCAGATGCCAAAACCATTATTGTTTTCATAGACTGGCATGTTATGGACTCTGCCGGCTCTGTTCATGAAACACGTGCCAATCTGTGTTGCTTTTTAAAGAGACTCGGATTCTGTGTTCAACACTGTTATTGATACGGGGAAAGTACGCATGCAAAATGGTGTGGGGGTCTGATTTAGACATGGGAAAGAAGAAAAATCAGCTGTGTGTAGAGAAAAAATAACACCTGTGTTCAGTGACCCCCCTGTAGAAAAAGGGAAATGTGCTCAGGAGAAGAGCTGAGACACGCCTGCTTTTAACGTTTCTGTGAACAAGTTGGAAGAGGCCTTCAGGCTCCCCATGTGTGATGCTGGCGAATTACCACGTTGATGCCCTCTCTGGGGTTTCCTCTTGGCATCATGAACCAGATCTTCTCCACGGTATGATCAATGACATTCTAAGGACAATATTCTTTTCTGCAGCAAGCTTGATGGATTCTTGTTGAACACTGTATGTAGACACTGTATAATTTGACCTCATTAGCATCTGATGTTGGTCTACTCTGAGGATGGAGTGTAACTGCCGGCTGTATAGAGCACCTTTAAAAAGTAAATCAGAACATACTGATATCTAAGGTAGAAATGGCTGCAAAATGATAGAAGTGGGTTTTTTTTTTTTTTTTCAAGAATTTCAAACAAGTTCCTCACGCTAATCATGGGGTGATGCTAGACGTATGATATCCAGACGCTGTCTGCCTGGTCGTAACAAACCGCAAACTGTCCAAACTACACCTTCCTGAGCCTGGTGTGGTGGTGCATGTTGGTGCTATCTGCATTTGAGATAGCATAGGCAGTAGAATTAGGAATTCAAAGTCAGCCTCTGGTGCAAGCTCAAGGCCAGACTGGGCCCAATGAGCCCTCATCTCAAAAAACCAACCCAACCCAACCCAACCCAACCCAACCCAACCCAACCAACCAACCAGACCCTTCGCCATTCACCTGAGGCATTGAAGGCAGCGAGTGGCTTCCTTCTGAGATGGAAAGAAAATCTCCTGTGCATTTTCAATGGGCTCCTCTGAACCTTCCCATGTACATCCAGATAGCCTTGTTTTTGGGATTTGAACTAGGAAGCAGTTCTGAGGGTAGCAGGAAACCCAGGAGCAATTACACATTCCAAGGAGTCCGAAAGCCTCGGGAAGGTGGCAACCCAGACTGTGAAGCCCCGTGAAAAGCCCAAAAATCCACAAGCTGGAAGCAGCCTACTAGATTTCCACCAGTGAGGAGATGCTAACCTTTAGTTACAGCCTTCAGGAGGCAACGCACTGGGTGACAGCTTCATAGCCTCTGATCCCACAAGTCCTTTTAGTAGGAGTTGTCAGTGCAGGCACAAATTTAAGCTGTACCCACTGGAGACCATGCTCAGCCTGCACTGCATCCAGAATCAGTCTGGAAGTGGGAGGTGTTGTGCCCTGGTTTAGGGGCCCTAAGCTATATGAAGGTTGAGAAAGTCAACATAGACGTATTCACTGCTCTCTGCGGATGTGACACGAGCACGGCTCCTACCACTCTGATTGCCCTGGTGTGATGGGCTCAACTGGGAACTGTAAGTTAAAGTAAGCCCTTGCTCCTCTAAGCTGTTTTCTCCTTAGGATACTTCATCACAGTGGCAGAAGTTAAACTTGGATGCTTGCTGAAGAGCCCATGATTTCCTGTCATTTCAACCACGGAATGGAGAAGAAAAGACCACACACCCCAAATACTATCTGAAGCTGCAGGTAGAATAATGCGCAGGTATCACGTATGGCGCCTGGCTTTTACCAAGCACTCAACACACACCCATGGGTACCATTCAGTATACAAGTGATGTGGTTACTACCACAGTGGCCATCCCTGTCCCTGGGCAGCAAAAGCAATGATAACCATTACAACTACAACTGCAGTGTCCCTCCTTAACTGTCCCCTCTGATTTCAGAGAGACTTGCTCTCTGCAGTAGAGAATTCTATGTGGATCTACAGTAAAGATCGGAGGACTTGTCTCAACACCTGGCCAGGGACCTCTGTATTAAAAAAACAAGAAACATCTCTAGTGCAAGGACGTACATGGTGTGAAACTTGTTAAGTGTGAATTAATGCCCTCAGCCAGATCTCCCAAATGGTAAGATTGAAGACTGGAATCTCAGTGCCTGTGCACTTGCCATTCTACCCTGTGAACCGGAGAGCAACTTAGATACAACTGGCTCCAAGGCAGTGGTTCTCAACCTTCCTAATGCTGTATACCTTTAATAAAGTTCCTCATGTTGTGCTGAACCCCAAACCATAAAATTATTTTAGTTGCTACTTCATATCTGCAATTTTGCTACTGTTATGAATTGCAATGTAAATACCGGATATCCAGAAAAAATCTAATATGGGATCCTCATAAAAATATTCAAACCCCCCAATCGAGTCGTGACCTACACGTTGAAAACCACTGCTCTGAAGCCTTAGTCATGGAGATGGTCTGCCTTTGTTTTTGTGCTAGATTTTATAGCTCTGGAATGGTGCGTTTTGTGCACCCACTGGTTGGTTGGGGTTGTCCATGGAGCTGGCAGAACATTACTGCTGGGTGTGACTGACAGAGTGTGTTCCTAGAGGGGATTAGGGTGTAGGCAAGTAGACTGAGTAAAGCAGGCCCACGCCCAGTTCTGTGGGCAGGTACCATCCAGTCCACAGAGGACGGAAGAAAACGGTAGAGGAAGGAGATGATTTATTCTCTCCTTCCTGGAGCTGGAACATCTATCTTCTGTCCTCAGACATTGGAATTCCAGATTCTCAAACCTCTGGAGCCTGGGACTGACAACAGCAGCACCCCAAGTTCTCATATTGGACCTAGAGTGACACCATCTGCTTTCCTTGCTTACAGGCCTTCAAGGCCAGAGTGACTTGTGGCAGCTTTGCTGCCTCTCCTGTTTGATGTGTGCCACTGTAGGAGCACGCATCCTCCATAAGCTGCCATCTATCTACTTCGGCATCTATCACATCCCTGTATAACAGCCACCATCTATCTATCCATCCATTCACATATCTATCAACTGCCATCTTTCTATCTTCTATTCATCAACACCTATAATCTATTTATCATGTATGTATACCTATCTATCAACCATCTATCTACCTATCTTTCTATCATCTGTTCATATTTTAGTATTTATCTACTATCTACCATCTATCATATATTATCTGACTATCTAGCTCTATATATCATGTATCTACCCATCTTTCTATCATCTATCTTTTTTATTATCTATCTACTATTTATAACCTATTACCTATCTATCTATCTATCTATCTATCTATCTATCTATCTATCATCTATCTATCTAGAATGTCTATTGGTCTACCTGATTAGATTGATATACATCTAGAAGATTAGTAAAGCTGTATCCTGAGTGTGTCCATAAAAGTATTTCTATAGAAACCAAGAGAGAATGACCTTGACCTTCCCTGAGTGTGGGTAGCACCATTTATGTCCAGATAAAGGGATACTTTAAAAAAGGGAACAGTCTACAATGATGACATTGTCTTTCTGGGTCTTACTCTGTGGTGTGTGTGTGTGTGTGTGTGTGTGTGTGTGTGTGTGTGTGTGTGTATGTACATGTGTCACTACCCTCCACCCCACCAGCACCATCTGGCATAACCTCCTTTCATGACATGTTTCTACTACCATGGTGTTTTTCTGAAACATATAAAACAAGTGGTCACCGATAAAAACCACTGAAACTATGAGCCAAAATAAATACTCCCTTTAAGATGTTTATATCAGGTATTGGTCAGAGCAACATCCTGACTATAGGTCTCTCTATCTACCTGCTATGTTGTTTCTGTTTGTCTGCAGAGCTCTGAGTGGCACACAGTCTCCCTCTACAACAGTTGTGAAGACACAGGAATAAAAAGACTGTAGTGATGTAAGGAGGTTCACCGATTCCTCAGTTTCTTTTTTCAGAATCCTACCCACCCCTTGCTTCCCACCCACAGGAATCCTGGTCCTCCCCTGTGCCAACATCCTGGCGGTCCTGCGGCTGCACTCTTTACACAGATGGTCTACCACAAATCTGAGTGTGACCAGGAGCACCAGAACACGGGAGGCAGAGAGCTGATCCCACTGTCCAGTGAGGGCTGAGGACTGCTGGGAGTACAACTCCAAGAGCAAAGTTTAACTTCTAGGTCAAAGCATAACATAAATGACTTTAAAATCTACATTATAGAGTTGATTGTTTACATGATTTCCCTTCTCCCTTAATTGCAAAACCCATACTTCATCCTTGATCAACACTGAGACTCAACCTAAAGACTAACAGTAGGCAGATACCCTTTTGGAAAACAAACAAGAATATGGGTCAATGAGAACCGTTAGTCCCACCCCCACTCATATATTTTAGTTTTATAATTTTTCACCCAGTTTTCTGTAGTTTTATGAGATGTCTTGAGGCCAAGAACTCTAGCTGTAATGATGTCCTGCTTGGTTTGTTTTTGTTCTTGTTGTTGTTGTTTTGCTTTCTTTGTCAGCTTGCCACAAGCTAGAGTCATCTAGAAAGAAGAACATTAACTAAGGAAAATCCCATTCTCAGATTGGCCTGACAGCAAGTTTGTGGGGGCATTTTCTTGATTAATGACTAATACGGGAGGGCCCAGCTCAGTGTGGATGGTGCTACTCCCAGGCAGGTGGCTCCGCGTTGTTGAAGAAAAGGCTGAGCAAGCCATGGGAAGCAAGCCAGGCACTATCACTCATCCATGGCCTCTACTTGAGTTCCCATCTCCAGGTTCCTGTTCTGTCTTTTTCTTCATGACAGACTGTGATCTGGATATGTAAGCTGAAATATAAATGCTTTGCTCCCCAAGTTGCTTTTGTCATGGTGTTTCCTCTGCTCCTCCTCCACAGGGTTTCTCTGTGTAGCCTTGGCTGTCCTGGACTTGCTTTGTAGACCAGGCTGGCCTTGAGCTCACAGAGATTGGTCTCCTTGAGTGCTGGGATTACAGTCGTGCACCACCGTGCCAGGGGTCATGGTGGTTTTTTATCACGGGGGAGAAGCCCTAACTAAGACATATGGAATGCCATGAATTCTTCACATCTGCAAACTGATTCCTCATGAGAAACACTCCACAACATAGACGTATGATAGCAATCAAATACACATGAAGCAAATTCTGGGGAAACAATCATTTGGTATGTCATTAATGATCATCATCATAATTATCCTATTATCCCATAGAGCAGCCAAAAATTTTAAGCACACACTTAATTCAATTTCATAGCAACCGTAACTGTGAGATAAATCATAATACTGTTAGCCTTATAGTTAAAGCAAGTAGTGCCCAAAGAGATCAATCTGTTTATCTAGGGGCAAATAGATAATGATGTGAAGAAGATGATTTTATTATTAAGAGGGTCTTAACAGGGCTAAAGAGATGAATCAGCAGTTAAGAGCACTTACTGATCTTGCAAAAGACCAGTTTCATTTGCTAGTACCCATAGGGGCTCACACCTGCATATAACTCCAGTTCCCTGAGATCTGACATCCTCTTCTGACCTCTGTGGTAAATGTTCTTATATGTTGCACACACACATACACATAAAATAAAAAATAAGTCTTAGAAAAGGGTATTAGCACCATTAGGAGATGGTTCAATAACGCTAAGCCAAGAGATAACTTTTGAAATCCCCAAGGTAGTTATTAATAACCACCAGCATTTAGGCAGCAGCTCTGAGCCACTCCATGTAACATGCATCCTTAGATATGGACTATATTAAGGGCTGAACAAATTTTTGAGGAGGTTGGGAAACGGCTCCGTGGTTAAAATATTTGTCTGTTGAGCCTTGAAACAATAGGGTGCTGTTCTCCAGAGAAAGATGGCAAGCAAGACTAGAAATATTGGTAAATACTGGATTTCATTGAGAGACCTTGCCTTAATTAGGTAGAAAGGCAACTAAGGACAATTCCTAGCATCAATCTTGGGCTGCCACATAGATGTACACACACACACACACACACACACACACACACGCATGCACACGTAGGCTCATGTACTCCCTACAAACATAATTACACATTCATGTAGTACACACAACACAGGGAAAAATGACAATATTAAAATTCTATGAAGTGGCAGAGGCAAGGCTTAAATTAAAGACTGCCAATCTTCAGAACCTATGCTTCTAACCCATCGTGGTACTAATGCAAGATACACAAGGCTGGGAAAGGGAGATTAAGGCTTAGGGATATTTGGGTCCTTTTTCTTGGATGACAGCCCACCAGCATGTGAGTCAGAGCCTCTGAAATCCATCCAAAGAGCCTGCGTGTTTCAGCCAGCTTCTTTCTATTAATGGAAATGGAGCTATCCCTTTTTTATTTAATATGCATGAGCCTTTGCATACATGAGAGCTACCGAGAAAAATCAGGTGCAGTCCCGTATCGCAGTGTGTACAGTCTAGGGGGATAGACTCACAGTAACCAGAGGGTTCCATAATTGTAAGACAAGTATTTTAGGAGGAAGGGCCTTGATGCGTAAAAGTAAATACAAAGGGACTTGGGGCTGGAGAGATGGCTCACTGGTGAAGAGCACCTGCTGTATCACTCTCAGGGGACCTGAGTTTGATTCCCAGAACCCACCTCAGGCTGCTCACAAACACGCGTAGCTCTAGGGCATCTGAGGCCCTATAGTGACCTCTGCAGGGACCCACACACATGTCTCATGCTCTCTCTGCCTCTGTCTCTCTGTCTGTCTGTCTGTCTGTCTGCCTGCCTGCATGTCTGCCTGTCTGTCTCTCTGTCTGTCTGTCTGTCTGTCTGTCTGTCTCTCTGTCTGTCTGTCTGTCTGTCTGTCTGTCTGTCTCTCTCTCTCTCTCTCTCTCTCTCTCTCTCTCTCTCTCTCTCTCTCTTTCTCTCTCTCTGTCTCTCTCTCATACACACATCTGCACATAAATAAAACTAAAAAAAAAAAAAAAGGAAAAAAAAAAAGAAAAACAAAGATACTTGAATGAATTTAGGTTGGGAGAGATGGATCAATGGAAAGACAAGTTCCTAAAAGAGTGTAACCTTAGACCCAGCAGCTGAAGGATGATCAGCATTCTATGTGGCCCAAGCTTCCTGTAGAATATATGTGTCCTCTGAGCATTCTCCACGTCTTGGCTCTTGTTTTGTTCCTTTTGATCAAAGCCCTACACATAGTCCATCGGGACTCGAACTCACTATGTAGCTGAGGCTGGCTTTGATTTCCTCATCTACTTGCCTCTGCCCGCTAAGTGCTGGGGTCACAGCATTCATGAGGCCTGGCTTTCTGTGGTGCTAGGAATGACCCCAAGGTTTCATGCAAACTGGCAGTTACTTTGACAACCAGGTCGCATTCACAAACCCAGACACTGGGAAACATGAAATAGCTAACTTGTAATCCAAAGTGCTACCTTTTAAAGATGAATTTATTTCCTAAAGGAAAAAAGGGAAGAGAAAAATGTGAATGAATGAATGAATGAAGAGCTTGGATTGATTTCTGCATTCCTGAGTAAGCAATTATAAAACTCCACGAGACAACAAATGCCTATGACCAAAAGGAAGGTAGGCCTCCTCTGGTCACCAAGAAAATGGACATGGGAGGCATAACTTCTTGGGGCCATGAAAAAAAAAGGGTTTGTGGAGAACTATATTTTCAGTGTGACTGTCAATTGCATCATATTCTCATATCATATGGACCCAGGGTTCTTTTTCCTACAAATTAGTAAATAACTAATGGCAGGAATGTAATTCTAAGGAAAATGAAACCAAGTAGAAAACCCACTGTGAATGTGTGGAAATAGTGTTTAAAACCCGACACGGAGGAGCTAGAGAGATGGTAGAGTACTTGCTGCTTTTTCAGAGGACCCAAGCTTTGCTCTCAGCAGCCATGTTGTGTGGCTCACAGCTGCCTTTAGGTCTAGCTCCAGGGGGTCTACCGCCTTCTTTTGGCCTCATCCGGCACCTTTATTCACATGGTGCAAGCATATATCCACACACATCCACACACACATACATACACACCCACACACATACACACCAATAAGAACTTTAAAAAAATACATCATCAAATCCCTGATAATTGTGGAGTGAGTAAGGTTGGAGTCTTTGATTTATTTTCCTATTTATGTCATGAGAGCCCCTCCTTTCCCGAAGGGCAACCAAGGTCATGCTATCTACTTGTCCGGATGCATTTTGCACACAGCCTGTGCCGTGACTCTTCATAGCAATATGAAAGATGTATGCCAGATCCTGAGGACGCAAAGAGCATTAAGGCCAGTTCCTCCTGTAGGCGTTACCTGTCTGGTGGGGGAGATGGGTATAAGTGGCCTTACCTCCCTTTTGAAGTAGCAGAGAAGACATCAACTTGAAAAAAGAGAAAGGAGTTTGAACAGTGTCTTCATGAGAGAGGAAGACCAGAGGCTGGCGGGGGAGAGGGGGAGGGAAGAGGGGTGGCGGGGGGGGGGGGAGGAAGGGGGGTGGCTGCTTTAACTCCTGTTAATTACCTTAGCCACTGGCGAGGAAAAAAAAAAGCAGAATGTTTTTAGGCAGATTAGGCTTTCACTAAGAGTGACATGAAAATGCAGACAAAGAGAGGGTTTGTCTAGCGGCAGCCATTTGGCCACCCCCTGTGTGAGGCTCAGAGAGCAAATCTGGACTCCTTAGTGGCACGCTGACAGCTATGGGGATTCAAAATTCATGTCCAGACAAGAAGCTCGTGGTCAAATGCATCCAAAAACTTTGCAGCCCTGAATGAAAAATCCAATGGAAACAATGGGATTCCTGTCAACGTCTTAAGCACCTCCCTCCATTACGCTTGGCAGAGTGCTCACACTAAGAGGGGCCAACGTGCTGCTTGCTGGCTTCCAGGGTATGGCAGAGCTGCTGCGCGGCCCTCAGTGAGCATGCAGAGGGCAGGCAAGCTTCAGCTCTGTTTAGTGCTGAACAGCAGCAACATGGGAAACAATGACCCTTTCAGCTGTGGTCGGGAAGACACCATTTTCATAAAGAGAACCTCACCTGTGGAGGTTAGTCCTCTACATGAGCGATCTTGAGTGACTTGCCTCTTATGGTAGTTGGCCAGGACTTCTTTCTGCGCCACAGAACCACAGACAACAGGGTGGCATAAAAGACAAAGTGTTTTCTCTCAGATTCAGGGCCGGATGGCCGGGCTCGAGGTAGCCAATCATCCCGTTGGTTCCTTTTTAGCTTTCAGGTGGCCACCTTCTCTAGCTGTGTCCTCCCATGGTGGAGGAAGCTGTCTGGAGTATCTCTCTTAAAGGGTACCAGTCCTCCTAGATTAGGGACCTTCCTTATGGCCTGCTTTAACCTTTCCTACATCCCCACAGGCCTTTTCTCCAGAAACAAGCACACACAAGGATGGAGAAGACATGAGCATTCTCTGCTGCATGTGCCTGCTTCTTCTTCTTCTTCCTTTTGTCTGGAAAAAGGTGGTAATGAGAGACTATCCATGCAGCTGCTATTAGAGTTAATAAAATGACAAAGAATCTACCTATAGAACACTTAAAGAAAAGATCAAGACTAGACTTTAAAAAGTCTTAAAACAGGGGCTAGAGAGATGCCTCATCAATTAAGAACGCTTGCTGCTTTGGCAAAGGACCCAGGTATAGTTCCTAGCACCTACACAGTGGCTCACAACTGCCTATAACTCTAGTGCCAGGACAGCTGATGCCCTCTTCTGGCCTCTGTGGACACCGTATGTGCACACAGGCAAAGGATTCATACACACAAATATATATATATATATATATATATATATATATATATATATATGATGTAGACTAGGAAAAATATTTTTAAAATCACTAGATGTATGTGGAAGAAATTATGACAAGGAAATATCCTCTTTCATTCCCTCACTATGTATGCTAATACTATACAATTCATTGTCTTATAGAAAAAAAGTATCATAACATGCTGTTCTCCTTAGGCTTCACTGTCAATTTGACACAGCCTCCAGAGTTACCTGAGAGGGCAGTCTCAATTAAGACACTGCCCCTTCCCCATCAGATGGGCCTGTGGGCATGTCTGTGAGGGATCCTCTTGGTTGTTATTTGATGTAGGAGGGTCCAGCCCGCTGTGAGTAGCACCATTCCCTGAGCACACTGGCCTGGGATATATAAAGAAAGGTAGCCGAAAGAGAGTCTGTAAGTGACGCCACAAACACCCGTGTTCCATGTTTCCCTTTCTATTGTGGTGACTGAAAAGCAACTTAGTGGAACAAAGGATTTGCTTGCCTTCCAGGTCACAGTCCATCACTGTGGGAGATCAGTGCAGCAACTCAAGAGGCAAGAACCATGGGAAACCTGCTTCTAAGCTGGTTCGCAGGCTCAGCAACAGAAAGGAAACTACAAGACATAGAAGACAACCATCATTACTTATTACTCCTATTATCAATGCTGGTGTGGCAACTTTGGTCCTTGCAGTGGTGGGCATGAAATGAGGGTGCAATGTAAATCTGTATTGTCTGGGCCTCTCCAAAATTTTAATTCTCTCTCTTCTCTATGATGTCACCAACAATTGCATAGCTAATAAAGACATATATTGGGACTACCCTATACCTGCCCATTCTTTGAACAGAAAGTAGATAACATTATAAAAAATCCCTTCTCAGCCACCTTGGGAACATATGAAATAGCAACAAGGTACCGATGACCAAAGAAGAGAACTCCAGAAAACAAAACCCAAAAGGAAGGGATATGAGAATTCTACATCATTTTCTCCTTAAGGCAATCTGATAAGGACTGAGATGTCTAGGTTAAAATAAATGTACGGATAAAGAAAACCAACCACTATCTTCCGCCGAATCAAGAAAACCTTGCTACCAAGTCAAGAAACAGGGAAGGTAGGACCTTGTGTTTGGGGCTACTAAAGTGTCTGAGATGAGGATGCTCAGATAACCCTGCAGAGATGAGAAGGAGGAAGAAGCAAGTCCAGCATTCATGGGGGGTTGTGGGTGCGACTCGGCTTTGAGGAATTTGCTACACAACAGATGCTGGTTCGGGGAGCTGGACCTTCTCAGGCCGAAGTTTGAGAGAACTAACCCATGGCATTGGCCGCTCCTTAAGGGAATAAAACAAAAACTGATTTCTAAAGATCAAGGAGGAGGAGGAGGAGGACACATGAAAAGGTACAGTGTAGAAGTGGCGGGAAGCTTGAAGCAGACCAGAGTTTACAGACTCTGGGATCCAGCTGGACACCGTGGCATATACCTCCTTATCCTAAAACATAGGAGAATGAGACAAGAGAACCCCCAAAACCTCAAGACCAGCTGGGGCTGCATAGTGAGCTCCATAATGGAAGAATTAAGTTCTGAAGGGCTAAAAAACATGTAGGGTGTTGATATTATTTCACCATTGTTAAATTAAACTAGAAATAAAAAACAAAAGCATGGCTGGATATTTGATATTCCCAACTGTCTGAAAACAAAGCAATTCCTTCTTACTAATCTATGAGGCGAAAGGGAAAGCAAGAGGCAAACCATGAAATATTTTCTATGGCAACGGAGTTGACAGGTTAAAATGTGTGACACGCTACTAAAGCGCATATTAGGAAAGAAGAAAGGGCTGAAAAAAGTCATGATCTTAGGATCTTTTTGTTTTCAAAAAGAAAGGAATGTGCAATTAAACACAAGGAAGGCTATAAGGAAAGCCCTGCCATTTCCAGATCCTTCTGTGAAGGCAGCTAGACCTCAGCACCTAAACTTAGTAAGGGTGCAATAAGAGAGCAAAGTTGTAAACAAACACTTCTCAAAAAGATACATGGGAAATCCTATGCAAATATTTGCAAATCAGATCCAGAACTGACCAAAAGGGATGCTGTATCTTGACTAAGTTAGATTTACTATGTAGGGGTGAGGTTAGCTTAGCATACATTTATGGAATAAAATGTGGAATTATCATATGGTGATAGTATATGCCAAAAGAGAAACAGGTAAAAGCTTTTATAACAAAACAAAATAAAAAAACATCTCCTAAGAAGGAGCTAGAGAGAGGGATTGCCGGTTAAGAGCACATACTGCAGTTATAGAGGACCCATGTTTGGTTCCTAGAACCAACATTGGGAGGCTCACAGATGCCTGCAAATCTAGCTGCAGAGGATCTGACACCCTCTCCTGGCCTCCATGGCACTTGGACTCACATGTATATACCTGTATACACACAATTAAAAGTAAAAAAAAAAAAAAACGACCTTAAAAAATACTAACAAACGGTGAGATTATCAATCGAATAGAACGTGCCTTTAAAGTAGAACTACTGTTTACAAGCCTGGAGCCAGCCCAGTGCAATCCTTCACTAATGTGGATGGGAAATCACCCAACATATGGAGAGCCAGAAGGGAGAAAAAAAGGTGGAGGCAGGGAAAATCTGCTCTCACTCAAGCTGAGCCAGCTACCTTCTACTGAAGCCTCTGCTTCTCAGGCCTTCAGGCTTGACCTAAACTGCTCCGTGGGCTTTCCTCATCCTCCAGCCTCCAGATGAAAGATCATGGCATACTCTGGCTCCTGAAGGACAGGAGCCAATTCCTCACTGCATATACCTGTCTGAATTTCTGTTTTCCTGAAGAACCCAACTACAGGGGGAAGGCATTGACTGAGGGGTCAGTGGAGCCTGTTTTAGCACTGCAGGCTAGTGGAAGTTGGGTAACGTTCTTTGACTGCTCTTTCTTTGTCTCACAGTATGATTAGCTCCCTGAATTATCAGGGTAGCTTACAAGATCCTGCTAGTAGTGTTGCTTACAGATAAGGAAAATGAAGACACTGTAAGCTCAGGAAACCTGAACTGTCCCTCGTGTTCCCTTCCCACAAAATCCAGAGGTGATGAGGCGTAATGTTGGCGGCAACAAGAAGAAGAAGAAGAAAAGAATTAGAGGAGATTCGTGAAACTCAGATGGATCTGATTGGAAGATTCTAGAAAGCCCCTCCACAGCTTTATAGGTGGAATAAGCAGTTTGGGGGGAGGAGCCTGTGACCAGGTCACCAGCAGAGAAGAGATTCTCCAGCCTGAGAGCTGTGCTGTGAGTCCCAGGGTTGCAGCTTTCCTGAGTCACTGCTGTGCTGCAGTGAGCTTTCCCATGATGCACCTGCTTTCCAGTCCCTCCTGTCTTTGTACTTAACTCTTACCCTTACCCCTGTAAATAATCACAGCAGAAACCTCACTGGTTCCCCAAAGCATAATCTTTACTTTGTATTTGTGGATTCACTTTATGGAATGAATTGATGTGTGTGTGTCAGTCTCCTCAGGAAAAAGTCTGTCTGTCACACAGCAGCATCCAATTCCTCAAAAGTCAATTCTAGGAAGACAAGCTGTGAAGGTCAGTATGATTTCTAGAAATTTACATTAGAAACTATTTTTAATGGCCCTTGACGTAGAAAGTTTTATTATAAGATGCCAAAGACGGGCTGGAGAGATGCCTCAGAGATTAAACATACTGACTGCTCATCAGGAGGTCCTGAGTTCAATTCCCACCAACCACATGGTGGCTCACAGCCATTTATAATGTGATCTGATGCACTCTTCTGGACTGCAGGTGTACATGCAGGCAGAGCACTGTATACATAATAAATAAACCTTTAAAAACAGATGCCAAAGACTTTTGAACTGGAAGGTATCAAGATAAGTATCAAAATAAAACTTTCAAGTTGGACCTGATGACGTACACCTTTGATCCTAGTACACAGGAGGCAGAAGCAGGTGGGTCGCTGTGGTTTGAGGTCAGCCTGGTCTACAAAATGAGTTCCATGGCAGCCAGGGCTACATAACAAAAACATTTAGTTGGGTAAAGACACGTGCCAGTGACTCAAACACATTTATCCACAAACTTTCCTTGTCCAAGTGACCCACCAGAAAAAAAAGAAAAAAAAAAAAAAAAAAAAAAAAAAGCATACAAACTCAACTTAGATGTTTGAAAGAGGATATCCAAACATATCTGACAAACATATGAGAGCCATTCAGCTTCCAAGAAACACACAAGCATATGACACATGAAACCCACATTGAGTTAAGATAGAAACGCACAAAATTATGTCAGATATTGGGTATGGAAAGAAAAAAGTGTGCTGGTTTGAATGAAAATGGCCCCCATAGGCTCACAGGGAATGGCACTATTTGAAAGGATTAGGACATGTGGCACTGTTAAAGAAAGAGTGTCTTGGGGCGCATAGGGGGTGGCTGTGGAGGGCATAGGGGAGGGGCTGTGGGTGACATGGGGGCTGTGGGGGCCATAAGGGGAGGGACTGTGGGGTTTCAAGTGCTCCAGCCAAGTCCAATGTATCTTCCTCTCTTCCTCCTGCCTGCTGATCCCCGGCGGAACCCCTCGTCTAGCACTATGCTTGCCTGTGTGCTGCCATGTGTCCTGCCACGATGCTGACAGACTGAGCGCGTGAAGCCGTAAGCAGCCCCAATTAAATATTTTCCTTTATAAGAGTTGCTGTGGTCATGGTGTCTCTTCACAGCAATAGGATATTGATTAGGACACAAAGGAAACTCGTACAGTGTTGGGTATGGAATACACACACACACACAGACAGACAGACAGACACAGACAGACGACACACAGAGAGAAAGAGAGACAGAGACAGAAAGAGAGAGAACAAACCAGCTGAGGACAGTACTTGGCCTTTTATAGAAACTAGAACTTCATACACTATATGAGCCAGAAGTTTGACCTCAAAACCAGCCAATGTGAAAGAGAATATTCACCAGAGTGTTATCCGTAATCACCCCAAATCAGAGGCAGCTGGTATCTTTATCAATCCAGGAATGGGATATAAACTCCGCAGTGGGATGCTTTACATAGGGTTTCTCTGTGTAGGCTTGGCTGTCCTGGACTCACTTTGTAGACCAGGCTGGCCTCGAACTCACAGTGATCCACCTGCCTGTGCCTCCCAAGTGCTAGGATTAAAGGCATGTACCACCTGTCACATACGTATCACCCAGAAAAAGGAAGGGGATCAAACAGCAGCCTCCTGTTGATTATGTGCTCAGCGGGTTCAGAGTCAGGCAAATCTGGTGCTTTGAGTTAAGACTCCATAGGGGCTGTGCTTAAGGGAGGAACCAAGAGAAGCTCCAAGAAATGTTCTCCAGGCTGGTGGCTGTCTGTGGGCTCATCTGGCTGGTTACAGGGGCATAGCCACAATGTAAATTGCCCAACACAGAGCAACACCTTTCCCAACAGCTGCCATTTCAGTTCCTTACTTCAATTCTCTTTAAAGCAGAGGCCAAAGGCTTCCTTAGGAGGAGCGAAGTGGCATGCGGGACCTCAGGAGCACCTCATAAACAGAGTGGCACCTTTAGTCAGAAAACGCTAAGACTGAAAACCTGCTTTGCCCGAAGCCTGTTCCACAGAAGCAGACAGTAATGGACACAGAGATAAGAAGGCGCATTAGGCAAACATAGCTTTTAAAGGGGGTTGGGGAGGTGGGGAGGCTGGCTTATTCTGCACAACCACAAAAAAACTATTCTAAGCCGATACGACAGGATAAACAGGATCTCAGACACTCTGCTCTCAGTAGCTGACTCAACAGCCAACGCTGACAGATTTACAATGGAGAGCTGAGTCCTCAGATAGAAAACCATGTGCTCTGTTTGGGACTTGTTGACCTACAGTATACCCCGAAACCCTTAAATCAACAGCTCTGCGGCATTTATGGCGAACCCTTCTGAGCAGACTGCTTTATACAACAAGCCTCGTCTTGAGTCTGAGCTCAGCTAGAAGCTGGGCTATCAAAGCTGGGCCTTTGCTAACATGGGAATGAAAAGTGGCCCACTTCTGTGCAAATAATGAGACTCTTTCTCCCGTGTCAGGACTCAGGAAAACATGGCAGACATCTTCAGAGGGGTAGAAAGATTCGTAATCATTAAGACTCTTCAGCGCCTCTATTATCCAGTGCCTCTATGCCTCCTGTTGTTCTTAGCACAGGGCTTTGGGATTTTTAGATTCATATTAAGTGGTTCACATACTATTTTTGGACAAAGTTTCTTTTTATTGATATGCATGTATGTATGTGCCTGTGCACATGTATGCAGGTACCCATGAAGTCTAGAAGAGGGCATCAGATCCCCTGGTGTTGAGTTACAAGTCACTGTGAACCACCCTACCTAGATGCTAGGAACCGAACCTTTCATCCTCTGCAAGCAAAGTCCAGGTTCTTAACTGCTGAACTATCTCCAGCTCACCAGTGCTATTTCCTGATATATAAGGATTGCTTTGTATATCCATTAACTATGGATGCTTTATAATAGTGTTTTAAAAAACATATTGAATAAAAACCATGGCTTATAAACTCAACACTGCCATATTTTATAACATGGAAGCATACACATGTCTGTTGTAAATTCTATTATGTGTTCATCCTCTCTAGTATTATTAGGTAATTAGTTACTGTCCAGTTGATGATTTTCTATGGGTTACTATATGTACAGGAACTTTCTGTGTGTGCAGGAATGCACAGAAGCTAGGTACCCATGTTAGGTGACCTTCTCCATCCCTTTCCACCTTACCTCTTTTGAGACAGAGTCTCTCAATTAACCTGGCTGGCGAGTGAGTTCCAGGAATTGACCTGCCTCAGCATCCTCAGTTTTAGGATCATTCTACCTTGTTTGCCTCTTGATTCAGTGTGTTCTGGGAGACTGTGCTGGCTACTTGACAGCTAATTTGACATGAGCTAAATTCATCTGAGAGGAAGGAACTTAAATTAAGAAAATGCCTCCATAAGATTGGACTGTAGGCAAGCCTATGGGCCATTTTTTTATTTAGCGGTTAATGGAGGAGGTCCCAGCCCATTGTGGGTGGTGCTGTCCCTGGGATGATGGTACTGGGTTCTATAAGAAAGCAGGTTGAGGAAGCCATAATGAGCAAACTAGTAAGTAGCATCCCTCCATGGCCTCTGCATCAGTTCCTGCCTCCAGGTTCCTGCCCTGTTTGAGTTCCTGTCCTGGCTTCCTTCATTGATGGATTACAATGTGGAAATGTAAGCCAAATAAACCCTTTCCTTCCCAAGTTGCTTTTGGTCATGGTGTTTCATCATAGCAATAGCAATCCCACCTAAGGCAGAGCTCAACCTTGAGTCCTCTGGCTTCTGTGGCCAGCACTGTGACCATAGCCACTGTCACCTCAGCACCTGATCTTTTCTTTTGTGCTCCTCTGTTTCATTTCTTCGTCAATTATAACGAGTGACAATGATTTATCACCCACTAATTGCTTTGTAACTCCCTAATTGAAAAATTGTCTACAATTAAAGTAGGTTTAGATATCTGATACATGTTACCCTTTAATTTTAAGTTGCAAATTGTCAATTTTTTTTCTGAGTCTAGAAGTCCTCTAGAGTACATATTGGTTTGCATATTCTAGCATGGTCCCACTTCCAGGAACTATGACTGAATAGGTCTGGAAAGGGGTTTAGAAATATGATTTTTTGTTGTTGTTTTTCAAGACAAGGTTTCTCTGTGTACCTTGGCTGATCTGAACACGCTCTGTGGATGATGCTGGCCCCAAACTCATAGACATCTTCCTGCCTCTGCCTCACAGGTGTTGTGATCAAAGGTGTGTGCCACTGCTGCTCAACCCAGAAATCTGATTTTTAACAGGCATTTGTATAATGCTTATACGGGTATGCTGAAGTAGACACTTTGAAAAATGTATCGGAGTTGGAGTGGTTAAGAGCACTGCTTCTTCTTCTTTTTTCTTTTCTTTTCTTTTTTTTTTTTTTACTGCTTCTCCAGAGGATTCAGGTTCAATTCCCAGCACCTAAATTGGCAGCTCACAACCATCTGTAACTCTAGTTCTAGGAGTACCAATACCTTCTTCTGACCTCTGTGAATACCAGGCATTCACATGATATACACGGTACATAGACTTACATGCAAACAAAACACCTATCCACATCCAAGTAAAATGAAAACATTCTTAAAAGCAGAGAAAAATGCATGGGCCATTCATTCATTTTCAGGCGAGGAAACTGAGGCACAGGAAAGTGGAAAACATTTGTGCCTAGACATATCGCCTTTAGGAAGCACAAGGGGACAAAGCTTTTGTGACAGTGCTGGCCACAGAAGCCATAGGATTCAAGGTTAAGCTCTGTCTTACTTGGGATTACTTCTGCTGTGAAGACCCACCATGACCAAAAGCAACTTGGGAAAGGAAAGGTCTCTTTGGCTCACAGGACGCAGTCTCCTTCCCGTACTATCATGCCTGGTCTCCAGGACCTTTTCCTCTTGTTTTAGGCCCTGTTGAGGAAGGGGTACTAACCTAAACAATAAACCAATCGAGAGAAGGGAGGAAGAGCCATTGATAGCACTGAAGACTTCTCCTCAGGGAGGAGCCGGTCCAGATGCAGGACTGAGCTCAGGGTTGAGAACACCTCCTTCCTTCAGCTGGAATCCCAACAGAACACACTCAGCACGTGTTTTCAAAACCTCCTCTTGAGCCATCAAACCTTGTGGTGCAGCGGAATAGAAAGGGGGGCCCAGATCTAGTTCCTCTAGCAGTTCTGCAGGGAGACGGTGGTCCGTGCAACACAAGTACCCCATTTCAAACCGGTTCCTCTAGTCCAATGGGCCCCTATTTGCCTGCAAAGAGCCAACAGAGGACAAGAAGCCACTGGCTGCTTGGCTCGGTTGATGGGCTGAAGAGACGAGGAGCTCAAATGATTCAACGTTGGTGGCTGATGCTCAGTAACTAGTAGAAGTTTTGAGCTCCTGGGTTACACCAGTCACTTCCATACCCTGCCTCTCCTCGTTTCTTCAGACCATAGCATTGGCTCCCCAGCATCTGCCTTCCATCACTACTCAAGTGCCTGCTCACTAGTGAAGTCACTTTGATAGGAAAGAGTAGAGTGGATGCAGCATAATGCTAATGTCACTCATTAAGACCATTTGGGGCAACTGCTCCCCCAAATACTTCTGGAGATGCAGTAGTTGATGATGCACAAAATACATGTAATGAATATGTAAATTTATCTACATGTTTTCCCATTCACCGTTCAGCATACTGAGTTACACATATTGTTCTAGTTAGGTGTTTTGTTTTGTTTTGTCGGTTTAACAAAGCCTATCGTTACCTCAGAAAAGGGAGTGCCTCATCACATTGGCCTGTGCCGTGCCATGTCTGTGGGGCATTTTCTTGTTTAATGACCCAGATCAGAAGGCCTAGCACACTGTCCACTAGTGCTATCCCTGGGCAGGAAGATGGTCATGGGGATGGTGTTAAGAGAGCTGCCTGAGCGAGCGATGGAGCACAAGTCAGTATGCAATATCCCTCTCCATGGTCTCTGATTCAGTTCCTGCCTTGAGATCTTGCCTTGGCTTCCCTCAATGAAGGTCTGTAAAGCAGAAGATGAAAAAAACTCTTTCCTCCCCCAGATTGGTTTGGGTCATGGTTTTATCACAGCAACAGAGAAGCAGATAGAATACATATCACTACCGTGAAGTTCACTCCCCTACGACACTGGCTACTTGGTGTAGGAGACAGACTTTGGTGACACGATCACGTTAATAAAGGTAAGCACACACAAGTCAAATGTATAAAGAAGAGAAGACACACAAAGCTGATTTATCCTAGACCCCCACCCCCACCCCGGGGGTGGTTTGTGTATCTACTTGATGGGACTATGGAGTGTCCAGATACTTAAAGAGTCATTCCAGGTGTGTCTTTGAAAGTGTTTCGGTATAAAATTAACAGTGCATTGATAAAACTGATGAACTAGGTGGCTGTTTCCAATGTGGGTGGGCCTCATCCCAACCCCCAAAGGCCTAGATAGAACAAAAGGCTGAGTGAGTTAGAAGTCACGGTCTCTGCTGCTTTTAAACTGGTCCATCTGTCTTTCTCACTGTTGTGAGTCAGAATGGACCCAGGACATCGGCTTTCTCCTGGGCCTACAGCTAACCAACAATAGCTTGTGGGACTTCTCTGTCTCCAAAAGGAATGAGCTAATTCCTTAAAAATAAATCTCTTTATGCACACACATATATCAAGAGAACTATAGGTTTCATTTCTCTGGGAAATCCTATTTAATGCAGGTCTATTCATGTTTAATCTACCAGCAAGACTAGAGAGAGGAAGGAGGCATGAGTGGAAACCACCCACTGCTATTTGCCTGGGCTGGGAGTCCTTGGAGCGGAGGAAATGTCACCTGCTCTTTACTTCAAGAACACCCCCTACTCCCTTTTGGGTTTAAGGAGTCAGGACTCAACAAGTAGATATTGAATTAGAAATTAAGTTAGTGCTGACTCTCCAGCTATGGAGAAAGCCACTTTAGCAGAACACACAGAGACCCTTCCAACGCATAGGCTTTGCATGCCTGCTCTGCTTAGCATCCCAAGCAGCTGGAAAACCTGCACAAGCACTCATTTGAGGAGAAACAGAAGACAACTAAACTTTCTGATAGTCAGTGTGACACCAACTCAGACGTAGTATGTTGTGTGAGTGTGAAGTGTCCCCGTGGGCTCTTATGCTTGAACATTTGGTACTCTTGCTGGTGGCACTGTTTGGAAGGTACTGGGCCCTTCAGGAAATGGAGTCTTGCTGGAAGTAGTAGGTTGCTGGAGGAAGTGGGGTCCTACTTCCTGTTCACTCTCCGCTTCCACACTGCCGATGTAGTTTGACTAGGGACCTTGAGCTTCTCGTCCCACAATTTCCCCTGCCACGCTTTCTCCACTGTAAGCTGGGTTGGTTGAAAGAAGGGGGAAAGGCACAAGAAAGGGCTGTAGGAGGTTTGCTTAGCCAGGCACGGTGGTGCACGCCTTCAATACCAGGACGTGAGAAATGGGATCACGTAGATCTCTGAAGACTTTGAGGCCATTTGTGTCTACATAGTGAGCTTTAAGAAAGCCAGGGCTTCCTCAGGACCCAGCTATTCCACTTCTTGGAATATACCCAGAAAATGCTCCACCACACAACAAGGACATGTGCTCAACCATGTTCATAGCAGCCTTATTCATAATAGCCAGAACCTGGAAACAGCCCAAATGCCCCTCCATTGAAGAATGGATAGAGAAACTGTGGTACATTTACACTATGGAATACTACTCAGCTATTAAAGACAAGGAAATCCCAAAACCTGTGGACAAATGGATGCAACTACTGAGTGAGTTAACCCAGAAGCAGAAAGACTCACATGGTATATACTCACTTATAATTGGGCACTAGCCCAAAAACGCATGCCTCATGAAAGTCTTCACTTACCAGGAGATTGGAATAGATGTGAGGAAATCCTACTGGGGCTCTAGGTAAAAAAAATATAGAAGAATGGGGAAATAAAAGGATACAGAGAGTCCTAGAAACCTACAAGAAGAACACTGTGATAGGTGGATCAGGACCCAGGGGGGTCTGCTCAAACTATGGCACTAACCAAGGACAATACAAATAGTAAACATCAAACCCCTACTCTGATCTAGCCAGTGGACAGGACATTCTCCACAGTTGAGTGGAGAGCGGGGACTGACTCTGACATGAACTCTGGTGCCCCATATTTGACCACTTCCCCTTGGTGGGGAGGCCTGGTGACACTCAAAGAAAGAATAAGCAGGCTACCAAGATGAGACTTGATAGCCTATGACCATATAGTGGGAGAAGAGGTTCCCCCTCGGTCATAGACATAGGGGAGGGGAATAGGGTGAAAGCAGGAGAGAGGGAGGGAGGAATGGGAGGATACAAGTGATGGGATAACAACTGAGATGTAATATGAATATAAACAATAAATAAATAATGGAAAAGAAAAAAAGAAAGAAAGTCAGGGCTACACAGTGAGACCCTGCCTCTAAGCAGTAAAGGGGATATGACCAAACTACATTAAGCACATATATGCAAGTGTCATAATGAAAGCTATTGATAGTTTCATATGTACATATATATATATATACATAACTATATATATACATAACTAAATGTACTAGTAAGAAGCTAAAAAGTAAAAATAAGTCCTTCCTCCCTTTAAGTGGCTTCTTGTTAGGTGTTTCTTAGAACAATGAGGAAACTAAGTAACACACCATGTCTGTTTGGTGGCCCACTACACTAGATTATTTTTGTCATGGAATTTCTTTATTAGGGAAGAAAATTTATAATACTCTGACATTAGCTCTTAATTTCCTGAACAGGGATCTTTTTACATCAAGATTTTTGCTTTGCTCCCTAAATATGCTATTTAGTGTAACTAGGAAAGTCACTATGAAAACAAATCATAAAGCTGAGACCTAATAAAGAGTTTTCCATCTGAAGAAAAAAAGCAGCAGCAGCAGCAGCAGCAGCAGTAGAGTTAATTAAACTACAGGTTTTAGCCACATATAATTAGAAGAGAGTCTACATACAAATTTGAAAAAATTTCAAAACATCATCTCTTTCAGTTATCTTTAAGGGAAATATTTAGTTCAGCACCCCTAAGTCTGACTTTCATCAGCAGAACTGGGTAATTTTCTATGTAATTGAATAATGACCAACTGTTTCCAAACTGAGACCATCAAGCTGTCCCACACCAGAGCTGCCAAGGCTCCAAAAAGTGCTTTGTGGAAGAGAAGCAACTGAACAAATGAGTCTCTACATGAGGGCTCTTCTTCCTGGTTTCTGTGTCTATGTTAATAAGCTTCAGAACTTGGACCTTCCTATGCAGGGACCCTTGCTAGGCTCTTTCATTAAGGCTGCTCTGAGCTGAATGCGCATACAGTATAAGTGACATGCTGGTCTTTATCAGCTGGTTTAAAAATTCAAAGCATCTTACTAATGACTTATGCATAGATTATATCTTGAAACAATTCTATTTTTTTCATGTTTGAGGTTAAATAAAAGGTAATCACCACAAACCTTTCATCCGTTTCTTTTTTGGTTATCATTTTGAGAGTCTAAAATTACATGTTTTGACTTACAGTTGCCTTTCACAGAAACAGAATGCACTCCATAGAAGAAAGAAGAGATATAGTTCCATGCAATGAAAAAAAAAAAGAAAAGAAAAGAAAAGAAAAATAAAAAAAGAAATAGAAGACTTGAAGGGTTCAGGAGGAAGAAAGATGTCTGCTGTCATGATTTAAAAATAAAAGGCTACTACACACTAAAATTAGATTCACTAAAATAAGCATCTTCAAAGACACACATGAACTGTAGATGAATGCTGAGCATAACATCCGCCGATAAGCGTTCTTGGTTTACAACATTACCCCACACGCCATCATCCAGTCAACTCAGAGAAATCAATTAAAAGCAGTTAGAGCATGTGAAGTCATCCTCTAAGCCAGCCGTGGAGTCTCCACCTCCAGCAGAGAATGCACTCACTTCTACCTCCTGCTTCAAAAGCACCCATAGTTGCTGTGGGCAGGCAGGGCGAGGTATGCAGCGATCACACATGTGACGTGGAGAGTCATGGATCAACAAGATGGACAATAGATTCAAGATGCGATGCCAGGAGCAAATATTGACAAAGCTGCATGCTGTCATGTTCTGCGCTGTGGATGTTACACCCAATACATCTTGACTCGTGAAATGCCAGTCACTTTCCACTGCCTCAACAGCAGCTCTGGGCTCAATGAACTCAGTGCACTACGCTTGCCTAGATCCTCTGTGAGGCCACAGCTCTTTGCAGGAAATGCCCAAAGCCCTTTCATCTCTACCATGGTTTGGATTTTCATTTCAAAAAGCTAGACAAGAAATTTGACCTTGAACGATAAAAGAACAGCTTAAAAATAACACTGAAAAACAAAACAAAACAAAAACAAAACACAGCTAGTCTAACCTTCAGGCATCACGGGGCACTAGGACTGTGATCACTTTCTTTTCAGCTAGCATGATGGCTATCAGCAGATGTGGGTTTACATTCCCTCCTTTCTGCTACCCCAGGTGGCTCAGAATTTCATTTTTACCATCTCTGGTCCTGTTTGGATTATTTCCAAACCAATCACTATAGTCAAGGATATCTGACCTTCTGACATGTCACTGTGGGAAACTGTCACCACCATCCAATGGCCTTAATGTAGAGTTACGGAGGATAGGTCCCTTGAGAAAGCTTGCTCTTATGAGAAGATGGCAGAGAGGGCCACCAAGATGGCTCCATAGTAAAAAATATGGGTCACCAATCCGTGCCCTGTGTTTGATCACCAGACTACCACATATGGTAGAGGGAGAGAACAGACTTCCACAGGTTGTCCTCAGATCTCAACATGTATGCTGTATTACATGTGTCCACATGGACACACACATGTATAAATAAATTAATGTGATCATTTTTGAAAACTGCAAATGAATAGTAGGCAGGAAAAACATTCCATTTTTAAAGAACTATCTGAAAGATACCTAACTGGCTCCTTTATTTTCCCCAGTGAATGAATGAATTATATCAAATTCATTATGTATTCTAGACATGCAAATGACTTATTTGTTTTTAAGTCTTAGGATATTTGCTGAATAATCCCTAAGTTTCAGCGACCATTTTTAAATCTCAGTGAGGGCAATGAGTAGCAGAGATGAGGCTTTCACAAGGCTAGAACTTAAGAGAGAAGGGGTTTATATGCAAAGCAATGAGCCAAGTCTGTACTAGGGGAGCGCAGAGCGCAGGCAGCGCAGCATGTACACAGAGAACCAAAGGGCAGCAAAGATCACTCCAATGTAAAACCACCGGAACAGAGACACTTTGACTGCTGAAAGGCAGCCTGGGCATGGCGAGCTGCCCTGCAGTGCACGAGGATGGAAGAGATAGGAGTCTGGAGGAAGAGGCCCGATCACACAGGACAGTGAAGGAGCCGGAAGAGGGCAGTGAGATAAGGGGGCTGCTGCTGCAACAGGGGAACAAAGACACAAAGGTGAAGCATCAAGGAGGAGCTGCTGTGCTGGCTGCCCACAGAGAGACACGAGTAGAAGCAGAGGTGCAAGGAAGCAGACTGGATTGGGCCTATTTTAATTGATCTGTGTGTGAGTGACGAAATCAAAATGAGCCCAGGCTAAGATCTCTTGGGTTTTCTAGGTTTCATAAACAAGTGCCTTACATTAAAAATTAGTCTCATTGTTTATTCATTGATGTCGCCTCCCTGTGGTGGTCAGAAGACAATATGTGGGACTCTGTTATCTCTTTCCGCCCTGTGGGTCCCTGGAATTAAACTCATGTCATCAGGCTTGGCTGTAGATGCTTTTGCCTACTGGGCCATTTCATCTGTCCTACTATTTATTAGAATTTATTTTATTTTAATGCTAAATTTTTGCACTCTTCTGTTGAGTGTGCATGAGTATGTGTGTGTAAGTGTGAGTGTGTGTGTGTAACTGGGTTACATGAAAAAAGTATGGGCTTTGCAGATAGACAATGCCCTATTACAACCTCAAAACATTAGACAGTAGCCTGGAGAGACGGATCAGCAAGAGGCAACTATTAAGTTCATGACATCACTACTATATCCTCATGTTCAAATACTGCAGGATTTTGAAAAGATACAATTTTATAACTCCATGGTCTAATACAAAGGGAAATACCCAGGATTACCTAATATCTATTAAATACATAATGGCTGCAAATACAAATTTTTTATGTTAGAGATGGCTGAATAGACAGATTGATGAGATGAAAGAAGTACTGGGGGGTGGGAGAAATGTCAGCTACTAGCAACCAGGAATGAAATACCAGAATCCTTGACTTTCCTTACCTGGCAGAGTTAAAAAGCAACAGAGTACATCAGCTGGTGCTGTGAGCTACATAAGCACTAGTGTGTCACCTCTGGCAAGGACGGGGGAGACAGTTCAAAGATTAAGTCAGCAGGTGCATCTATGCGTAAGAATGAACTGGCCCCCGTGGCTTCTGCATTCCAGCTAAAGCAGAGCTCCAAGTCCCATCAAGTACCAGAGATAGCCCAAAGAAAGCAAGGGAGCACAAGTCCCTCTAACATGCATTGACGGACAGCTCCACTAGGGGATCAGGAAAGAACATAGTCAAGGGACAAGCAGAATATTTCTGTGTCATTCCCAGACTGCCCATTGTCCCATTCTTATCCGTCAAGAGAATAGAGAGGACATTTCATTTTATCTTAGGAAAACTACAAACATGAAGAGAATCCACCCTTTTAATCTACAGTCATACAGTTAGGCGTCCTTCCTCATAAGAAGGCAAGGATAATTTTAATTACGAATATTCTTCTGTTACTTGAAAAAGCTAATTGTTTGCAGAAGTCTGGGGTGGCAAACAAATATTCATCAATTAAAACATTCCTGGATGTTTTTTGCCCCTGCTGCAAACAACTTCACCACCCCCAACCTCGTTACATTAGTCATACGCCCTGAGCAGCCCCCTCGACCCCATGTACTATTTGCGCAGCCTTGGCAGATCCCCTGCATCATCTGTGCAGCATCAGCAATCCATCCAACCCCCACTCCACTGCACGATCCATACACCCTCAGCAGCCACGTCCCTAAAATGCAGACGTGGTGCCAGTTGGATAATCACTAGTAAAGCATGGGCACGATGTGGAACAATGTGCGAGATCCTGGGGCATTTTGAGTTTTGGATTTGGAGGCTAGAGGTGCTTAGCCGGCAAAGCCAATGCAAGTGCTCTGAGATTTAAAAACAAAACCAAAACCTTACAAAACCTGAAACATTTCTGGGTAGCGAGTATTTGGGGTAAAGGATTCTCACACTCTCTGAAAACCTTAATCTCATCGAAATCAATAGCATGCAAACTCCCAAACTCCAACTCTGTCCGAATGTTTTTTCTTGAGGAAGCCACCGTGTGTTAGTGCTATATCAAACTGTGACACACAGGAAAATATGAGAAACTCTGGGCTGGCACAATTGGGAAATGCTAATGGTACATAATAGGTAAAGGCCTCAAATACCCCTGGGTACTCTATGAAGCACAGATATTCCTTCCTCAAGGAGGCATTAGCCATCCTAACACCAATAATATTGTTTTGAGAATCTATATTAATATAACACTTTCCCAAGCAATTTAAACAAGTATGTATGTAGGGAAACTGGCTGCTTCTCTTAGACCGTGGCTATGAAGCAGAAGTCTCTAGAGGAACAGAATCAATCGAATGTGTGCACGTGTGTACACATGTGATAACATGGCCCATTTGATTGGCTTGACTGAGTAGTCCAGCAAGGACTGTCTGCCTGCTGGAGAAACAGAACTCAGAACTTGCTCACTGAAGCCAGGTGCCTCCACAGTCCTAAATCTGCACCCAAAGCCAAGAAGATGCCTAAGGTGTCACTGCTGCTGTATATGCACTAGAAGGCTGATCAAACTGGACGGCCTGCTATCAGTGGAGGATGGGGACCACAGGCACACACAGGTTTCGCTCCAGCCTTTTTAATAATCTCTGGGCCATCAGTGCATGATGCCACCCACGTTGACGGGGGCCCTTCTCTCCTTAGTGAATCCTCTCTGGAAGCTCCCTCACAGCACACCCAGAGGTGTGTCTCCCGGGGTGATCTTAAATCTCAATGGGCTGACAATCTGGACCAGTCATCCTACCCACCGGCTCAACTGCTACACAAAGGTTGGTGGCAGATGACCAAGATGACCTGAAAAGGGAAGATATTCGCCTTGTGCTTGAACAGCTATCCCAGAATAATCCTTGGGTATTTCTGTATTAGTATCTTACTATTGCTCAAAAAATTATGGAGAAGGAACAGGTATCTCAGAGGCCAGGGACATGGGGGGTCCTCTTGCACTTCTGCCCTTTAGTCTAAGAGCCCTCTTTTCCTTTGTAGTCTCCACTTTACAGACAAGGAGACTACATTGCCAGGCTGTTCAGTTATTCCCACGTGGCCCTGCAGTACTACTGCAAACTCCCGTGAGTCTGAAGTCATCTTTAAAATGCAACGTTGGGGCTGAGAGATGGCTCAGGATCCTGAGCTCAGGTCCCTCGATCTCACACACAGCCAGTGCAGTAGCAGGCATCCAATCCCTTGTCTTTCCAGATGGGAAGTGGAGACTGGAGAAACCCTGCAGGCTTGAGGGACAGCTAGCCTGGCCTAGGCAGCCACAAACAAGAGATCCTGCTTCAAGGTCGAAAGCAAAGCCCAAAGCTGGAGGTCACCCAACCCCCACATGTGCAGGGGATGGCCTTCCTCTCCAGCATCTCTCACACAAAACAAGATCTTTAAAAGAAAATCAAACGTTATCCAAAAGAGCCATTTCCTCAGAGTTGCGTCACTGGTGTTTGTGTGGGGGTGGGTGCTTCTAAAAGCCCCAGCACTTTAACCATCTTAAGCTGTTACATAAGCTATTTTGTGAGGCGCTGATGTGTATAGATTCATGGTATTTACATAGACCAGAGATTTGCTTTAGGACTGCCCAGGGAATCTTTAAGATACTGATGTCCTGCTCTCATCTCCAACCCTTCTGTTTCTGAGGTCAGGGCTAGGATCTGAACGTGAGCATCCGGCCTTTGTCAGCTGTCTGTTCTAGGATTTTTTTAAAGTCACAAATGACAGTGGTATACATGTGGTACTGAGCACCAGTTCATATTTGCCTTACACATTAAAGGAAGGCTTTTTACATGAAGGGGATTCAGCCTATGCCGCTGAGTTTTCCTGTAAAGCAGTGACTGCAAACCCTGCCCTCTTAAGAAGCTGCAGAGATGGCTATTCACATCCTTCAACATGAGTGGGCACGTAAGCCATATTTAACCTCAATCCTCTCTGTGACTGAATAAAACAGACACCCAGACTTATCCACAATACCAAAGATGTGCGACCATACCTGCTCACAGAGAAATCGGTGTTGAGTTCGTCTGCGCATGCCTCCTGGAAGCGGTAAAGTAAAATGCGAAATGCAGACGAAGGGCCGAGGGGCCATAGGATCACAGGATGACCCCACAACATTGAGCCTACTCTGTTACAGGACCTGGCCAAGTCGGCTGACATAAACCCCTTTACCAGCTGATCTCAATCTCTTTCAAGTGCTGTCCCTCTAAGGAGGGTGCGCACGTAGCTGGCTCCTCATAAATTAGTGATGGCCACATCTAATTTATATTTGAAGGCATGCCCCCTTGACTGAAACTGGTACAAAGGCCAGGTCAAATATTTCAAAGTTGAGTGGCATGAATAAGCAATCAAAAGAATCTTACGGAAGGTTAAAATCCTTAGACACATCAAAGGTACCCCTTCAGGAGAGGTGAGCACTCTATCCAGGCAGGGCGCTCACCAGATCTTGGCTAGAGCATTCGAATATATTCTGCTCTGTAACTGACAACAAACAAACAACACATGGGAACAGGCTCTTCCTCGGAGTAACTTGACGTAACGAAACTCTTGATTTTGTAGACAGTTCTGTGTATGAACACCAAACAAGGATTTCTGGTCATGAAGGCCTTAATGTGGTTGTACTACTATCCTTAGGCCTGTTTATAGTTGGACTTGAAGATTTGATCAGTGCCATTTTCTCTTGAATTGTTCACTGCTTATGGTGGGAAACCATGCAATTTTCCAGCGCATGTGTTCTGCTGGAGGGAGCTCTTTGAAGTCACTGTCCTGGGCCCATACAAAGCCAGGAGGAAGTGGGCTCTAGGCAGCTTTGCATATTGGACAATAAAGATTATAGTGACAATGACACCTGGTGGCACATGCCAATACAAGCATGTAAATCCCTGGCCATAGCTAATATCCTGTATCTGACATGTCAGTAGGAAGGGGACTCTCTCTGCTTTCACCCTTCTCATATAAAATACAGTTCTGTATGCAAAGAAGAGACTTGAAGATGCACGCATATTTTTACAATGAGAGAGTGTGTGTAGGGGTGGGGTGGGCACAAAACCACAAAACAAAACCCACAGACAGACACAGCATTTTAACCAAGGCCTGGGGGATCATCTCCAAAAGGGAGGTAGAAAGAGCCAGACGAATGAAATGGTGTTTTCTGGGCACAACAGACAGTTGCACACATGACACAGCTGCTGTGTGTGACAACATGAACATGACCTGAATAAGTTCAAGCCAGACAGAACACCAAGTTGGAGGAAGGAGGTAATCATGGAATCCAACTCCCAGCTGAGAAGATACTTCAGTTTTCTTTAAGCATCTCATCTATCACAGTCACAAGGATGCCCACACCTAAGAATATCTGGGCAGCACAAATTGGGCTGGATTGCTGTGTCTGTAAGAGGACAGTAGGTCGGGGGAGAAGGGGATGGAGGCAGATCTTGGAGGAGTTGGGAGAGGGCGGGAAACTGATCCTAATTTTAAAAATAAAATAACCTCAAAGACAGGCATTCTTTTTAAATCTCTCTACTGCAACAACACAGATATCTCAATATGAGTGCCCACGAATACAACACCCCAACACACACACACACACACACACACACACACACACACACACACACACACGTAAATAAGATGAACTGATGAGAGGTTTCGAAATGGTACCTGCTGAGCCCTCCGTTTCTCTTTGTCACACTAGATCCCCTCTGGATTAGCTCACCTATGAATATACAAAACAAACCAAAAAAGAGCAAAAAAGCCACACACTTGTTCCTAGCCCCGTGACACATCTGTGGCCTCAGGGATGAATAAGCCAGGTGCGATGAGGTGTCTGAGGTCCCCTGGAACTGAGAAGGCCCTGTTTGCAGAAGGACACCAAGAGGAGGAGTGGACGCTTGAGACAATAGTGGAGAAGGGTAGTGAGTGTATAGCTGCGTGGTTTAGGCCCAACTCAGCTGAGTGCTAGCAATCCCAGTGGGAGAGAAGGAAAGAGGGAGGGAGATGGAAAAAAGAGAAAAGGGTAGAAAAGATCCAGAGAGGAGGAGGAAAAAAGTGAGCTGGGAAATGGAAGGCAAGGATGTATAAAAACCATTCTAGAAACACACAGTTATATACATAAGCATACGTGTACATGTGTCCCTATACATGTATGTGGGACATGTGTGCATATAACTATGTGTGTATGTATGTGGTACTTTGAATGAGGTAGCCCTCATAGACTTAGTCCCTAGTTGGTGGGATTGTTAGGGTAGATTTAGGAGCCAAGTACATCACTGGAGGCGGGCTTTGAACTTTCAAAGCCTCAAGCCATTCCCAAGTCACCCTTTCTGCTTGCAGTTCAAGATGTGAGCTCTTAGCTGTTTCAGTGGCTGTGCTTGCTGCCATGATTCTGTCATGGTCGTGGTAGACGCTAAGCTCTCAGGAACTGTGAGTCCAAATAAACCTTTCTTTCTATAAGTGGTGTTGCTCATGGCATATTATCACAGCCATAGAAAAGTAACTAATACTACATACATACACATGCCTATATATACACACACCAAATGTATGTATGAATGTACATATGAATACACACATACACGTTTGAGATAAAACGTCCTAAATACTGCAGTCCAAAGCAGTTCAGGTAAGGTGTGCACCACTTGTCCTACCATCACTGCATGGTAATGACTGTGATTGCAAATATTCATTTACAAAGGCACCTGCACTTGGGCTATTAAAAGGAAGACAGGGCAACCAGTAGGCTTTATAATATTTAAGTGCCAGTCAGCACACTAGAATTTAAGATCTAAAGTGACAATTCATTTTCTTTCTTTCTTCTTCTTCTTTTTTTTTTTTTTAATCAGGCACTTCAGAAAGACTTGGGAAGTAATTAGAAGGTTCAAGTCCTGCTTCCGAGTAAGCTGCCGGCTCTGGATAGAACTTGGGTGGTTGTGTTTAATAAAGCAAACAGCCTCAAAAAAAAAAAAAAAAAAAAAAAAAATGGCTCTAGCGGGTGCTGACCGTTAACTTTGAACCTCTGACCTGACAGTGTGGCAACCACGCTGGCACTAAGAAAGCCTGGGATCCTGACAAATCTGATTTTTGGGTTAGGGCACTTGATCCTGCAGTGGGCACTGTCTCTAGCATCCATAGAGGGTCTTTCTTGCCACCAACTGCGTCTGAGCCCCAACAGGTGACGTCCTATCAGCTTACAGTGCAGGAGTCAAGTTCTCACTGCGTGAGGGACCTGCCCGGCTGTGCAGGTAGCAAAGAGAGGAGCCAGGTCTTCAGAGTCTGAAGAGAGAAATACGTTGTGTGATCTGCGACGATTCCCCTCCCTCCTCCTCACCCCGCCCTCAATCTGCTTCCTTCTTTTATTCCTTCTTACTTGATAACATGTTTCCTTTCCCTACAAGATTCCCAACATCCACACCAAGAGGGTTGCCAACTCCAAAGATATTCTTTTCCTGTTCTGACAGGTCTTTCTGGAAAGGGTTCAGGATTTGGGGGAAAAAAGGGTTCAATGGCCATTTCCTGCCCAGACTACCTCCTAGTTCAAAGTCAACAATCCAGCAGGGAGCGGCTACTGTGTGACAAACTCAGCTGTTACCACAGGTCCTCCTCACCCTCTGCCAGTGGCCATTTCTACTGAACAAATGAAAAAACAAAACAAAACAAAAAAACAAAAACAGAGGCCTCAGGAAGCAAGCCCAGGATGCCCAGTTTGCCCAGGATAACCAGCTCAGGACCCTGGAGTCAAGTATGGCTGACAGAATGATCCAGAAGGAATGGCACTTAGTGGCCATGAAGGAGGCAGGCAGAACAGAGGGAGGCTGGACTCTTATAGCTCTCCTGAGAGACCCCTCAGCCTTGCCTTAGCTACTTTGGAGTCCAACTCCCTGGCAAGAAGTTTGGTCTTTGGGGAAAAAAAAAAAAATTTTTTTTTTTTTTTTTTTTTTTTCAAATTTGGCTTGGCCTTTTGCTCAGAGCCTTGTTAAAAGCAAATCATTCCCTTCACAAATCATGTCTTAGGAGAACGCAGAGGAGAAAAGCCAAGAAAATAAAAGGGTCTTTTTGCCCTTGATGAATTGAATAATAGCCTAAGAAAACATCTTTGATTTGGGTCAGCCTGTATTAAAAAACATGTAAATACAACCCAGTCTAATCCGTAATTTCACATGATCCTCTCAAGTGACCATGAAGTTCCAAGGGGGTAGATGTAATTCAACAGCCCCTGCTAGCTAGCAAGGCCCCGCAAAGCAGCAGACCCACAGGCTAAGAGCATTTAACTCCAGCCCTTTTATGAATGGAAATCAGCTTTCTAAAGATAACTTGGCAGGCAGTGACCAGCAGCAGACAACACAGTGACAGCTCTGAGTTAGAAAATACTTTTGAAAAGGAGACATCAAAGCTCCCTGCCGCCTGTTCAAATCCAATGGCTTCGAAAGCTCCTCGCAGGGACCCAGGTTCTCCTGAGAATGGTCACTGTAGCAGTCACTGGCTGCAAAGGCCACCACTGAAGAAAAGACTCAATGGGACATCAGGGCAGCTGGCCACAGTGCAGACAAAGAAAAGAGAAAGCAAAGAAAAGCAAGTGACAAAGTTGGATGGCGCACCAGGGATTCTGGGCTGGAAGGGCATCTCGAGGCAGTCTTTGGTTGTGGTAACCACTCTGCTGGGGGCCTCGGATACAGTGGGGAGCCTGGACAACAAGCCGACACCAGACAGAAGGTTCCACAACAATGAGAAAGTGAGTCTTTGCTGAGGTTATCAAGACTCAGTAGATCCGTGCACTGTAAAACTGAGAAGATCCAGAAGGTCAGTAACTGACTCTGCGTGCGTGTGTGTGTGTGTGTGTGTGTGTGTGTGTGTCTGTGTGCCTGTGTTTCCATTTGATAGACATTGTGAAGAACGAAGCTTGTCTAGGCTGAGTTCACTAAGCAAAAGTACTTATCTCCAACCAGTACAAAGACACGGTCATCAGAGAGGTCAGGTACCAATAAAGGGGAGCTTACATTAGAGTTAGCAATTTTTGTCTTATGCTGAAACCGGGAATCCTGTCATAGGTCAACCAGCAGTACAGTTTCAAAACAGGTCCATTTCTCAGACCAGTGTCGATTCCACCTATTAGAGATTGAAAACACACATCAGTGTATTAAAAGGTACGAGATGGCCAGGGGAGTAGCTCGGTTCATAGAATGCTTAGCTCCTATAAAGTCCTGGGTTCAGTCCCCAGTACCACAGAAAACCAGACGCAGCAGCATGCTTCCAGAGGTGTAGACAGGAGGATCAGAACTTCAAGGTCATCCTTGGTTTCATAGGAAGTTTGTGCACAGACTGGGCCATTGTCTCTCACACACACCTATGGGATTGATGGTGAGAAAGGGTTATGGCTCAGGATGTAGCTCTGTTGAGTACCTGGCCAGCACACACAAAGCCCTGAGCTTAATCCCTAACACTACATAAAACCAGCAGTGCTGATGCACGTCTGTTATTCCAGTACTCAGGAAATGAGGGCAGGATGATCAAAAGTTCAAGGGCATCCTCAGGTACACAGTGGTTTGTGGACAGTCTGGGTGCTTTACCTTTCGTTAAGCCTAGTGACCACGAAGCTCTTCCCCCTAGAGATTTTAACGGGTTTTTTTTCTTCACACTTAGGACACAGTACTAAATTGGGGACAACACTTTTTTCATGGTTGTCTTGTTGCCAGGGAACTATGCAGAGCTATTCTTCAAAGGGGGGGGGGGGGGGAGCCCGAGACCAAACATGCTGGAGAAAGTCTAGGTTTAAACAGAATTAAACATCTCTCAGTGGTGCAGCCTTTTCTGACTCACCAACATGCTGGTGCACACTGCAGGGCTGCGGGGTGGCGTCTGGTACCAGCTCGCCCAGCCTCTCCCTTTTCTGTAGCTATAGCTTGTGGGCTTTTTGCTTCTGGGCTCCTCTGAGCCACAGCTTAGTTCAAACTAAGATGAGAATATTTGGGTCTAAGAGCTGTTGCTGGTTCGCTTTCAAGTTTGTCTAATCCACAGCCCACGAGCTAAATATGTAGCCAAGTTTTCTGTGTGTGTGTGTGTGTGTGTGTGTGTGTGTGTGTGTGTGTGTGTGTGTGTGTGTGTGTAACTAGATTACACAGCAAAGCGCGGATTTTGTAAATGGACAACGTTCTGTGACAATCTCAAAACATTAGACACTAACCTGGAGACATGGCTCAGCAACAGACAACTGAAAAGGACACTTGCTGCTATTGTAGAGGACCTGGGTTTGGTTTCCAGCACCCACATGGTGGCTCATGACTGCCTGTACCTCTTGTTTTAGGGAACCCAGCATGTTCTTCCGGCCTCTCTGGGCAGGGCGTGCACACAGAGTACATATATGGAAGCAGGCACAAACTCAATACACATAAAATAAAAATAAATACTGTTTTAAAATAAAAGGCTAGACATCTCTGTCAGTGTGTTAATGGTGTCTGCATCCTGCCCAGTCACAGCTTTACCCACTGTGCTAAGAAAAGTATCTGCCATGATGGAAGCAATAAACAGCCATTGGATGAAGGAATCAATAAGTCAACATGGTTTGCCCACACATTCCCAGACACAAGTGTTTACAGTGACCTAGTTCTCAAATACTAAAGCACACCAAGATCATTCAGAAAATTATACATTTCTGGGCTCAAGTTCCAGTTTTAAGGAAAGGAATCCAAATTTTTACCTTCTCAGACAGAGCTAATCAAATGGGGCATTATCTATAGTCATTTATTTTTATTTTTTCCAAATTATTTTTTCAACACAGGACTTCTCTGTGTACCCATGGCTAGCCTAGACTCACTTTGTAGACCAGGCTGGCCTCAAACTCAGAGATTCACTTGCCTATGCCTCCCCAAGTGCTGGGATTAAAGGCATGCGCCACCAGACCTAGTTAAGTCACTAATTTTTTTTTAAACAAAAGGATTCCTAAAGTAGAATTTTTAAAAACATTAAAATCTTTGACGAAAGGCAAAGTCTGACAGAAAATGGAATTAAGGAAGAAACACAGATGAGATTCCAGAGTGAGTTACAATTTGACAGCAAGGTGAGGTCTTTTTTCCAAAGCCTTGGCTTGCTGGCAGGCACGCCTTCTTCCTCATCACAGTAGTGGACAGAGGGAGGAAGGAGGCTTTGTAGAGTAGAAAGGACATAAAAGGACATATATAGCAGGCAGCTGCGGATGAGGTTAATATGTAACCCCATGAATCTGTGACAAAGGCTGCAATTCCAATACATTCACTGAGTTTTAAGGTCACCAGGTGGAATGGGCAGAGGGAACCCAGAACAGACATTAGGTATTAAAAGCCAAGAGTCACATGCACACTTAATGCCAGGCAAAATTCACTGGCTCCTGTTTTGTGAAGTATTGAAAGTATGGAACAACCCACTGAACTCCTTAAAGTGAATTCTGTCAGCTTGGCATGGTCGGTGTGCATTCCAAGGAAGTATTAGAAATATTTTAAACACTGGGTAATTTTTAAATTATTCGGGGGAAATCTCCTGCCAGAAACCCATCCCAGCTGGAGTGTGTACACCTACTTTCCCACCTACAAGAAGAATCAATGCATTGCACCACTATACTTTCACTACCCTTTGTGGGATTTTTTTTTTTTCCTGAGTTTTCCCTAGTGGTCTAAGTAGATGCTAGCTTTCCAGCTGGCATTTTCCCAGATCATTTAAAGGTGACTGATTACTTTCCTAATACATTCTGCAAGCATGCTGGGAGATGGCTATCACATCTAAAGGGATTCCGAAGCCAAATGGTCTAGCCCTTTACAAGAAATTATTTCATCTCACAGTACCATCCACATCCTGTTAGCATCCACACCAATGGATGAAGAACTGCCTGTATCCTCCGGCACATTAACTGTTTAACAAGTCACTCTGACAAGCCTTTAGACACAAGTCCATCTGCTGACCTTTTGGAATATCTACAACATTCTGAATCCCTCGCTGCAGCTGTCAATTAACCTTAGGGGAACTATGAACCTCCCTCTTGGCCAAAGATGCTTACCAGTACCTATACGAAGCTAGAGGGAGGACAGGCCTTCCCTCTTAGTGTGGTACCTTTAGTGTGTCTTACATGATGTGCTATCTCATAAACAAAAGAGATGACATCAGAGTGATAGCCACAGTAGGGAGGATGCTGAGCTAGCAAGGGTGTTCTGCTTAGAATTCTTGTTTCTATCCACTGAGAACAGAGCACACACCACTACTTAGGTTGAAAACATGTCTATATATAGTAAAGAGATTATGAAAGAAGGCATATAAATGGCAAACAAAGGCCACACTTCACTCCATTAACCATCAGAAAGACGTAAGCTACAATGTGGTACCCAATTTACACCTATAAGAAGACTAAGGTGGAAAAGGCCGATACTTTGAACTGTTAGTGAGAATGGAAAGCATCCAAAACTTTCCCATGGACCACTGATTGAAGTGTAGACTGGCACAGCCATTTTGAAAAGCCGAGTCACAACACCTGCAAAACTTCACCTACGCCTACCCTGGGACACAGCAACTTTACGCTTAGGTATATATCCCAGAGAATGAGAACACAACAACAACCAACCAACCAAACAAACAAACAAAAACACTATCATATCACGAAGTACATCATGATTCTTCTTAAACAGCAATTTTCAACAAACATAAATACACTGCAAATTTTGTGAGGGCAATAGTTACCTCAAATGGACAGTAAGGAAAGACTAACTGAGGTAAGGAACAATTGAGTGCCCTTCCTAGGGCACTAGCAATATTCTGTTTCCTCTTGGCTCACATATACAGTGCAAATTAATCAAGTTATACTACTACTTTTTTACATTTTTCTGTTTTCACATTTTAACATTTCTATGCAGGCATTACTCTTCAACACAAGGTTACAAAATTAATATGGATCAGGGTCACCACTTGCTAGTGAGAGTTCCATGCTCTCTCACGTAGTTTCTTGCCATTCTACTAAGTTTAAGAATTTCACAGGTGCTTGATGGGAGGATGAGAAAGGGGTGGTAAAAAACTTAGGACAAATAAATTTGCTCCTTCCCTACCTCTTACCAAATAGGCTCTTCTAAGAGCAACACATCAGATCCTCAGAGTCTGATGCCTAGACACTATAAAAACCTCAGAGGTCATGTCACATGGCTCCCGAGAGCAAAACAAAGCCCAGTGAGGTCAAGGTAACTAAGTCCATACACCTGGCTCGTTGAAAAGCTGGGACCACCTGTCTTCTGCTGAGCAGACCTCCAAGTTAGTCATTTCACTTTTGTGAAAGCTGGAGAATTGTAACCTATTTAGTTCTTCTGCCTTACATGGTGCTTGGTTCCCACTTCAAACACGAACCTCTTCACTAGAAAAGATAACCTGATATCTACTCATGAGCTAACTGATCAGACAGACTTTCTGCCACCGGAAAAGAGCAGAATTCTGAGTTCAAAACATGAAAAGACGCCATTTCGTAAGAATGAGAAGAGCTGCAGACTGAAGGATAAATCATTTCTTCTCCGTAAACCTGGGGTGAACTATCTACAGTTACTACTATGTTCATTACATTTGACATTTTTATTTATTTTGTACACATGTTATGGTGTGTGGCGGGGGGGGGGGAGGTGTTGTGTGTGTGCCATACCATGCATATGGAAGTCAGAGGCATTGGTTGTCTCCTTCCATCATGTGTCCCCCCAGGAGTGAGCTCAGGTCATGAGGCTTGACGGTGAGCACCTTTACCACCCACTGAGCCAACTCGTCAGCCATTTTTAGAGATGAGGAAACCAAGGTAAAAGGAAACCCATACTAGTTGGTGCTGGTTGGACCATGACAAGCTGAGTTCCCAGCTGTGAACTGTGAGCATTTGCAATGAGATGGTCTAAGGGTCTGTGGTGGAGGGAGTAACCCTTGAAGGCTTTTGGAAATTGAATAGGCAGAGAGGGGGAAAGACAAGAGGATGCCAAAACCTAGCAGAGGACTCACCACAATAAACCAAGGAACAAAAACTAAACTGTGTTCATGCATGTGTGTGCACACATGTGTGTAACCATGTCATAACTAACACGGGGAATCCTTGAGACAGTCATCATTCAAATGAACCAAGAGTAGTTGGGTATTGCTAACTCATTTTATTTTTGTAACTTAAATACACTAAAGAATATGGTGACTGTGGTTATGGTTTTGGCTGAATTTCATGACAACACTGTGGGGGGAAAAAAGTTGTAACTGAAAAATCTTAACCCTTGAACAATATGGGAGCCTTCATTCACCCCAGCCTACCCCAAAAGCCACACCCCTTGCTTAGGCAAGCTGCATGCCACACCAACTAACTCCCAGTTGGGCTTTCTCACATTTTCCTTCATCACGCCACAGTGTGATCACCATGTGTCTCCAATACCAACTCAGCTGCCAGTCTGAGACATTTTCCCACTGCAACGTGAAATGAAAGCCAAGGATGTCATTTACTGCCTTGTATATTTGATTGGATTCTGAGGATCTTTTACATGAATATTCTTGGCCTGGTGTTTGACACAGAAAGATTATACTGAAAGGAAATCAAGCTTGTCCCGAGTGCTTTTAAAAGTCCTGCCTCCCTGGGTGCCACACTTTATCCTCCCGGGCCACACACACCACCCCACATTCTAAGAGGATGACTTCTGCAAGTAGTACACCCCCAAGAGATTTTCATAAGAAAAGCAAAAGACCCCCCCCATTCCATCAAGTCAAATACAAATTTATACTAAACCACAGTTTTCCCCCTTTCAAAGCAATGGAGACGCATGTAGCCTGCTAGATTTATAGAATGCCTGGTCTCCCAAGACTTTGCAAAGGGAATGGTATCCATCAAATTAATTTCCTTGGGGATGGTCTCAAACACGGAGAATGAAAGGGCCCAAGCCATTAAACATCAAAAGAATGTTCTAAATGCTCGTTAAAGTTCTATTATATTTTCTTTTTTCTTTTTTTTTTTTTTCAGAGACAAGATTAGATTAATTCAATTGAGAATATTATACGTATCAAAGCTGGCAGTATGAATGTGTGGAGTTGGCTAGAGAGAGCTTAATTCTTCAGACATCTGTTCATTCAAGGTATACAAAACACGAAAAGAGCGAGCTCCATTAGACAGGGGCAGACTTACCAAGCCAGCACACGTAGACACAGCAACAGAGGACGAGCTGTCATTTCTGATAATTCCCTGATACAAACACTGCTGCACCTCAGGCTCCCGAGTCTCTGAAGCCCCGTCCTTTCCAAGTACCTCGATTATAAAGTGACTGCTCAGAATTGCCGAGGGCTTAAGCTCTAAGTGTAGATCCTGTCCAAATGCTGAAAAGCGGTAGTGCAGGGTGCTGCTGGCACTGTGTGCCGATCGCCTTTTCCTGTTGTGCAAAATGTCGTGTGAGATGTATGTACCGCCCGAGTCCACTTCGACTGGCGAGACAAAGACGTAATCTGTAGTGGAAAAATTCAGCTGTCAGCACGCAGAGGTGAAGATGCCAAAGGGTCACTTTCTAGCAGGCTGCCCCACAGCACGCACCTAACGGTGAAGAGAACTCAGAGAGGCTCAGGTGCATCGCGTTATGTGCAACCCGGCTTTGCCACCTTAAACTATACAGACAACAGCTGGGGATGTGGCTGGTGGCATAGGGCTTGCCTAGCATTAAAAAAAATAATTCCCACAAACACTAAAAGCTAAGTGTACTTTTGATACATTTCAAAGATGTTTGGGTGAAAGGTCAATACTCAGTCTGAAAGAAATATAGAGACTCTTCCTATATTAGCTATGGAGCATCCATATGTATTGTTTATATTATTATTATTATTATTATTATTTGACCAAATCAATAAATATAAAGGGGGAATTTTTCTTCCAGGAGATTGATAGCCTTGTTTAGTTTGAACTAAGAATAGAAACTTTTCTGGCAGAGGTTAAACTGCAAATGACTCAGAAAGTGTGCAGCTTTTGATGATCTCCCAGCTTATTACAAAGGGGCAGCCAGCTCTTTCTCGCAATGCCACTACACATGAGGGTAGGATGCCAGCACTTGGTTTGTCCCTGGTGCCTCAAACAGCTCCCACCGAGGTCTCTCTTGTTTAATCTAAGGTCTAAAATACAACCATGCCTCCAATCCATCAGAAGCATCCTAGATAGAGGCTAATGTTTCGAACTGCTCAGACTTGTTGGAGGGGGTGTGGCAGATCAGGGACACCTGGAAAGACATGTTTTAAAATGCCTTCCCCCTGGCTCCCCTAAGCAGCACTAATTGCTTTGCGATTTGGGGGTGTGTGTGGAAGGGGGGGGGAGGTGGGCAGCTAGGAAACAATTTGCTGCGGGAAAGAGCAAAATCAGTACACTGCTTTCTTTCACAAAACATTGGAATTGAAAAGCATTGTCCCGGATGATGTGGTGCACGCCCTGTGTGCATTAAAAAAAAAAAAAAAAAAAAAAAAAAGGAAAGAAAAAAAAAGAAAGTTCTGGGTTTCCACTTTCTAGGCACAGAATGGGAAACTAATTTGGAAAGTCTTTAGAGAGATTCCGAACAACTAAGAACAACTAAGAGGCATGTTTGAGTCACTTGGGTCCTTGGCTTGAAGAATTAAAAAATGGGGAAAAAATTCCCTTCCCTGAATAGTCAACAACAACGAAATGAAAACAGAAGACTCAAAGGAATCAGGAAGTCGTACAGTGTGTAGGGATCGATACACAATATTCTAATTATATTCTAATTAGGCTTTCACATTAGCAAAGAAACCCAACATGACAATGACATGCCTGTTTCTTTCTGAGCCATCTGTGTCTTTCAAGGCGTGGCCAAATCTTTTATGGCTCCCCCATTTTCTCCCTCTCTCTCCTTTCAACTAGAAACACCCTAGCATGACATATTTTCAGAAAATAAAACAAAAAATGTGTTTCCCTTCTCTTTCCCGTAAAACTGAGCGGGACATGTTTTAGGTCTTAAAAATCTCTGATATGTTGCTCTGCAGGTCTGTAGCTATTGATTAAAGCCAGTCTTACTTGCTTTCTGTTAAAGAGAAAAGCCATTTTCTTTCTTTATCTACCAGAGTCTTACCTGAACACATAATAGTCATTTCTAACATATTTTCCAGACAGGGTTTCTACAATGTGTGTGTGTGTGTGTGTGTGTGTGTGTGTGTGTGTGTGTGTCTGGCTGTGTGTCTGGCTGGGTGTGTTTTGAGACAGGGTTTCTCTGTGTAGCTTTGGTTGTCTTGAACTCACTCTGTAGACCGGCTGGCCTCGAACGCAGAGATCCTCCTGCCTCTGCCTCCCTGAGTGCTGGGATTACAGGCATGCATTACTGCACCAGGCTTAGTGTTTTTCTTACCTCCTTGTGCACAGCCATCTGAAACTCCACCTGCTCTTAGGTGAAGAGCGTGCCAGAATCTAAGCCAGTCATCCCCGTGCCTCACCCACCCCAGACACTTGCTACAAGTTTGTATTCAAGGGAGGAACACATATTCAGTTCTGTCCAGGAAAGGGGGCAGACAAAGGTTCCCTGTAAAGAATGCCTTGCTGTGCTAGCTACTGATGGTCCTTCAGCGTGGCTGGGAAATACCTCAGTGGGCAGAGTTCTTGCTAAACGTGCATGAGACTCTGGGTTCAATCCTCATCACTACATAAACCAGGTGTGTTGAGCATGCCAGTGAAACAGCATTAGGGAGGCAGGGTAGGAAGATCCTAAGGTCAAGGTCATCTCCATACCTAGATTACTGGAGACTCCATCTCCAAAAACAAAACAAAGAAGTCTTTACAGGCCACACCTGGGAAGGAGAGCTCCCTGTCCATTAGATCCTGACGGGATAGAAGAGAAATTTTTAGTATCTATCTACCTGGATGAGGGCATTTCTGGGTCTCCTGTCCTCTCAGTTTCCAGTGTGAGAATGACCCCTTGCATCTAGACAAGAGGACTCAATTCTATAAAGATGAAAAGTTTAGAGACCCAAGAAATGCATGCTGGCAGGTAAGGTCTCACTGAAGAGCCCTGAGCAAACCTCAGCTGTTCTCCTGCAGCTAGCGAAACGCTGAAAAGGCGGCTTTCCCTCTCTGCAAGTACTGTGGAGTTAATAAATGAGAAAAAACGTAAGCGAGATCTCTGGACCTTTGAAGCCAGACTTAACAGACAGGGGTGGGGGTGGGGAGATAAAGACTTAAAGCACCCCATGCAAGCACTTTCCACCTTCCACCGAAAGGCATCTTTCGGCATCCCTGGCACTGAAGAGAGAAACAAGGGGCAGTGGGAAAGTAGCAGGAGGGGAAAGAGCTCACCCACTCTCAGCCTCAACTAGAATTAGTTTCTGTGGCTTTTCCAGAGGAGGAAGGAAATGAAGGAACCTTTTATCAAGTTCCCACTCGGTGGTGCCCACTTCCTTTCTAATTTCTTAAGTTCGGATTCCTTTTCTTAATGAGCCATCTGGGAAAGAGGGAAATTATTTTCTCATCTATGTGACTCGCAGCTCGAGGCACTGATTTTCTGATAAGCTCACAAACCTTGCTTGCCACGTTCCTCTTTTCCAACCAGGGAGCCTTTTTCTGAGACAGCACACACCTGCCAGGTTTGGAGGTGTGCCTTTTTCTAACATTTCTCTCTCAGACAAAGGGTACAGATTGCGTGCGGAAAAGCCCTTGCGGGACGGTGGAGTTCACACAAGGAGAGCAAATACGAACCATCATTTAATCCGCTGCCACAGCTGTCACTGGCTAAGGCGACGGCCACTGAAGCACAGCAGAGGCAGCACAGCTGGAGCGCCTGCAAGAAAGAAAAGGGTGACACCCGCGTGTGAGCAGCGCCACGGGGCGGGCGCCTCCCTGGTCCCGGCTGTGCGGCGCGGCCCTCGGTGGTGGCACCTGCCTTGGCCAGACGCCCCAGTCCTGCGGGACCCCACGGCGGCCCGGGACCAGCAGCGCGGAAAGCGCACAGGAACAGGAGGGCGCACTCCATGGTCAGGTGCGAACTTGGTGGCTGCGGGAGGCGCTCATTGTCCCCCGAGGGCAGCTGAGCCCCAGGTGTGACGCCAGGTGCTAGTCGCCGCTGCGTTTCACATGGCCTGGAGCCTATGAGCCTCCTCCCTCCTCTGGCCGCCTGGCCCTGCGGCGCTTCGGGGTGCAGGGGGCTCCCAGAGTCGGGTCTGTAGCGCCAGTGGCTGGGAAGCTCTGCCGATGATGCCACCGGGTCTGCGCGCCTGTTGGTATCAGAGTGATTGTCTGCGACTCGCTGAGAGCCGCGCCTGCTGGCTTCTATTGCGCGCCGGAGCCCAGCGCCCGCCTCTCCTTCGCGCGGTGATTGGCGACCCGAGTTTTCCCCGGGTTCGTTCTGTGCAGCTCCTGTGCTGCAAAGGGCGTGGGATTCCTGGGCTTGGGCTCCGAGGGAGGGGACGGAGGGGGGCGGGGAGGCCGGGTGGGAGTTAGGGGAGAGGGAGGGACAGACGCATGGCCAGGAGAAGGGGGGGGGGGGGGGCAGCGCTCAGGGCCGCCTTGGGATCCTCGCTTAGGCAGATGAGCTGAGATGGCAGAGGCTCAGGTAAGAGGCGTGACTTCTGGACAAGTCTCCTGGTCACGGGATGAAGAAACCCAGAGTTCTCAGGAAACTTTCGGCAGGTTTAGCTCTTTTGCCACATCCCCAGCCCCGCCCTGACCAGGTGGGAATCCTGAATCTTTGATAAAGAACACAAAGCTTGGATACACTCAAGATCACCCACCTGTGCCTTATTCGGTTAGCACCTAGCCCATCTACGGCAGGTTGAAGAACTTACTCACTAGCAGTGGTGTGTGACCCCTCCCCCTGCAGCCCTGCTCCGAGTTGGTCTCCACGACCTCTCTTCTACATGTTGAATCTTGTCCCCAGACACCCCAACTTCTTTATACTGGCCCTAAGAAACAGCTTTGGTGTGGCCATGCAATGCCTCCCATTCCGTTTAGTCAAGCGCATTTGATTCTTTTGATCTCTACAGTTTGTAGTGAGAAAATACTTTCTCATAGGCTAGAGGAAAAGACCATTATTGGGTAATTCAGGTACAGTAAAATTGTAATAGAAACATGTGATGGCGAATATCGTTAAAGAGTACAAACAGGCTCTTAAGCCAGCATAAATAAAGAGAGAGAGGGGGGAGGGGGAAGGGAAGGGGTGGGAGAAGGGAAGGAAAGAGATTTGTGAGACATGAGATGCCACTGGGGGGGGGGGGGAGGCCCAAAACAGTAGGTCCGTTTTACAAGAGGGGACTAGGAAGAGCTTGAAGTGGGAAAGTTTCAGCATTAAACAGGCCAGAGACAAAAGCATCTAGTGGCTGCATGAGAAGGGCCCTGTAGCATTGGCAGGAGGCATACAGAGCATGCAGGTGTAGAGGATGCCGAAAAGCGTTAGATTTCAGTGGATGTGTGTTGTCTGTAGATGGTAGGAGGTATCCGCTCCAAAACTCAGCCAATGGGAAGCCTGTTAAGCATTGTAGACAGACCGGAAATACCCCAAGGCAAGCTGGAGAGGGGGATGTTAGGCTGCTCTTGCCAGCATCAGAGTGTGCAATGATAGATCTAAGATAAAGGGTGGCAACAGAAGGAGACAGCCCTGCTCAGATCCCTTAATACCACTTAAGTCAGGTCCATGTCTATCTTAGAAAAAAACTGATAGGTCAGTATATGTATTCCAGTTCGTTGAATGCAACAGTGGGTGGTAAACACGGGGTGTAGAGGCAGAACGTGGCACGTATCTGCTGAAAGGATGAGGCAAGGCTTCAAAGGGAGAAAAAGGCAGGGTTCTGTAATCCCTGGGGCTTCCCAGAGCCCTGTCGTATAATATGTTAAACAAGGGCCATCATAATATATCTAACGGTTACCCTAAGAACTAAGTATGTTTTCTAGGCATTTCACAAGTAGGCGTTAAAGTAAGAACCAACAAAGAATATTTCCATTACTTTGTATAACATGGTATGTGAAACATACATGTGCATCAAAACTGCCTGTGATGCTGAGCCAGGATCCATTGGGTATAGGACCCAGAGATGAGCATCCAGCAGATAGTGATGGGTGACGTAATGCATTAGGTGACTTCACAGAAGAACTGGATACTGAAGAAAATTAGACATCAAAGACATGCAGTAAAAGCATCACTCCACGATGTCCCTAACCGACAGACTGAGCAAGGAAGGAGACCGGGGTCAACAGTGCTATAAAAAATCACAGCAGCAAGTAAACTGGACACCGGAGGGTCAAATGGTCTGCCCACAATCCGCTGATATTCATGGTGCCCCTGGCTAATGTTCTTCCCATAGACTGAGATGAGTTTGAAAGAAAGTATCCACAAGCCTTCAGGTCTCCTCTTTGGGCAACTGGGTTCAAGGTTAGAATCCAAGGAAACAGCTCTAAATTACATACCCTGTGCTCCATCTCAGATTGAGCACTGCTGAGATTTGGACATGGGTAATTCTTTATGGTGAGGACTGCTCTGTGTATTAAAAACACAGAGTGTTTAGCTACCTCCCTCTGGCCTCTCCTTACTACATGCCAGTAGCACTCTGGGTCAGCTACCTTTCTCAGTACTGTGACAAACTACGAAGTACCTGACATAATGGAGGGAAGGTTAATTTCGGCTCATCGTTAAGGGGGATACAGTTCATCCCATAAGGAAAGATAGGCAGCTGGCCATATTGTGTCCGCAGCCAGGAAGCAGAGAGATGAATGCAGGCATTTGACTCACTATGTCCTTTTTATTTAGTCTAAGATACAACCCATGGACTGACTGGTGGCAGCCACATTCAGAGTGAGTTTTTTTTACCTGAATTATTAGCCCAATCTTCTGGATTGCCAAGGACCACATAGACATGCCCAGAGGTTTATCTCTTGGTGATTCTAGATTGTGTCAAATTGGCAGCCCATATTAACTACCAACATACACACAGTTGGGACAGATTTCCACATGTTCCGAGGGTGGGGCTGAGGAAGGGGTTTCCCGAGAACACGAATGAAAAGTGTACTTCTAATCTTAATATTTTCTTCATCAACATGGAGTTATTAAGTGCCCATCCATTAAGGTCCTCAGCCTCCTTATGGACCTAACATAGGTGGTTCATCCCCCTAAGTGTCTTTCCAGTTCTTGTAACTCAATAAGTTTCAGTTTCAAAACAACAACAACAACAAAAACCCAACAAACAAACAAAAAAACTGGTTCAGTTTCTGAGACCCATTTCTCATATAAATATAACAATCAAAATTCCAGTTGTATTCATTTACAGGTGAATGTGTCCAATCTCTCCCGCAGGGCTGAAACACAAACATTTGCAAAGCCATAACTTCTGGGCTGACTAGATACTCAAATTTCCTAAGAACTGGGCCTGCAATACATGTGTATCACCTCTAGATGGTGACAGAGAGTCATCAGAGTGATGACTTAAAGGTGGGGATTTAGTAGCGCTTCTGAGTCACTTGGAAAAACTTTGAAATGTTTAGCGTATTTTAAAACTGTAATATAAGACATTGTAAGAACCATTAAAGTTCATAACGTGTCAATAAATGTCTTCGAACGTAGCTCAGAACATGGCGTGCAGATGATATTCAAATATAGAGGAAGAAGGAAGGAAGAGCTAGAAGCAAGGAAATAGAAAACAAAAACATTTGATATATAGAAAAGAAATACTTAAATTTTTTTCTTATTGTCCCAGATTTAAAATCAGTGGTAAAGTCTAAGTGTTGACTTTATTTCCAGTGACACAAGTTTAACCTTCTTATTCTGCAAAGCATTATATCTTTAGGAATATTAACTCTTCCTGTCCAGTCAAGAACTAGGAGGTAAACCCTGTTCTCTGCTTATGTTGCCCTTTGTCCCTGATCTACAAAGATGCGCATATCTCCTACAGACTGGAATGTTCCCTAGCTCTCACCATGGTTAGCTTTCTGAGTTGGCCACCTCTTGATTTTCCTCCTCTCCTACAGGCACAGAGTGGGCGCACAGCTTCTCCCCGGCCTCTCGAAAGCTGTGTGGGATAGCTTGCTAGGTTTCAGGGGGTCGGTGTGTATCTCCCAGCTGGGCTTTCATATCTTGAGGGATTTTCCCACCATCCCTAAGTGATGAAAAGGATGAATCAAACCCAGGACTTATTTCAGCCTGGTATCCAAAGGAAGAAGACAACCCAGACAGGGGACACTAGGCAGACCGTTAGTAGAGCTCCTGAGTGGTGACCTGATTTCAGATCTCCAGAAACCCTGTAAACAGCTAGATGAAGCAATGTAATGCTTGTCGTTGTAGTCAGTGTTGTTGTTGTCCACTCTAAGACTGGACGTGGAGACAAGAAGAACTCGCAAAGCACACTACACAGCTAGCCTGATAGGTGAGCAACAGTTTCAGGTAACAGAGAAAGACCCTGTCCTAAACAAAAGGTGGGGAGAGTGGTGGGGTGGGGGACATCTAAGGTTGACCTCTGACTTCTCCATGTATGCTGTACCCAAACCCATGAACATTCCACAACACGTGAGTATATAGAAAACAATTCTTCCTACCCCATAATAATCCCACCCTGACATGGATGCACCTCCTCAGAGACAGAGCTGAGAAGAGCTGAGAAGTAGCATCGCTTCCTGTTCAGCGTCTCGGAAATGAGGCGTAGGTAGCAAAGCTGTCCTCAGAATCAGTGCAGAGGGAAGAGAGTTCCCGACTCTGCCTCCTTTTATAATCACATCTCTCAGAAAGCTAAAGAACACAAAATAAAGGCTCAGATTCAAACCAACGACAGCGGCCTTTTACGACAAATTAGTAGAAGTATAGGAGACAGAGCTTTGGAGTTTAACAACCAGTTTTCTAACTAGAGGTTGTCCAAAGCAATTTACAAAGTCAGGCCTTGGCAAAAAGGCCTGTAATTCTAGCTGAAGGCTGACTTGCGGGACCGCAAGTTCAAGGCCAGCCTGAGCTAGTGAGACTTGGTCTCAAAATAAACAGTAAAGAGCGGGCAGAGGGTACCACTTGCCTCCCATGCACGATGCCATGGAGGCTACCTGGAGAGCCCCACTCTCCAATCAACTATGACTCAGAAATTCCCAGTGGATCCTTCTCACGTTCAATTTGGCATCACATTTTGTTTTCTTATTATATAGACATTGAGCCAGGGCACTCTGATTACCTATATAGGAGGGTCTCCTCTCTCTGTTTTCCGCCGTGGACCTTACTCTGCGTGTGGTACGCCTGCTTCCCTAGTTCTATTTTTAGCCCTTTCCCAAGCTCTACTATTAAAAGTTCCTTACTTGCCAGAGGCTAGAGAAGTAGTATTAAAATGAGGCTACTTATTTCCACAAACAAATTCAAGGCCAAGTTCCGAGCTCATGGAAGAGTGGAATACGGAATCCGTACTTTTCAAAAGCTCTGGAAAATATCAAGTCGCCTAGGAAGGACAAATAACGTTTGTGTGCAGGCACCATTCTCTCCTTCTTTACCCATCATGCACCAGGGGGAGTTTAGACACCAGCTCCCCCTGAGCCTCGGGCCTGGAGCAGTGGGAACTGGTAACCACCATTAATCAGAATCACCTGGAACAATGTTGTAACTATACATTCTTGGCATCACTGTGAATAGCCCAATTAAGTGTGTCTGGGTTTCCAATGTAACTAAATATATAACGAAACAGTAATTGGGACTCACTGTACTTCCGCTTCTGTTTGGATGCCAGCACCACTTCCTTCTGAAGAGGATGTAAAGCTTCCGGATTCATCCTTTTCACTCTTTTACGTGTAAAGGAAGCCTAGCACTGTAGAATATAGGGAAATGGGATGGAATCCTTGCTGCGGCATGAAGTAATGAGTGGTGAGGACTGGTGTCTATGGTTTGATTTGATTTGATTTGATTGATTTGGCAGTTGAGAGAGGGAGTAATACTCTCCAGCTTATCACTTCCTCCCTTCTGGATTTATCTCTGTCTAAATCTGTATGACATGAAAACCTTATTTTGGGGACAGAGGTGAATGTCATGATTCTCATGTGGAGAATCTAAGTTTATACGCACACGAACGCTCATGACAAGAAATGCTTGAGTGAGACTTTCAGGGGATGAGCCATGGGGGAATAAGAGAGGCCAAAATGGGGTAGACATGTATAAAAACGTCACAGTGAAACCTATAATTAAAGGAATTAATTATCTCTACATAGTAACACTTTCATGTTGGACAAAATTGTTGGCCCAACAGGTGGGCCCAAGGAAGACCTGCTATACTCTTTCACTCCTATTGATCTCCCCAAGTTTGTACTGTGTGGTGGTTGTGGGGCTGTTGGACATATGTGTGGAGATCAGAGGACAGCTTGCAGCAAGCTGCTCTCTCCAACCAATATGAGGATCCTGGAGTTTAAACTCAGGTCATCACACTTAGGGACAATTCCCTTAACCCGCTGAAGCATCTCAGTGGCTAACCAGCCTCTTTTTCGTGTGTGCCTACGACCTCAGGGCTCACTGGAAAGTCTGGGCAAGATAGGCAGGCACAACCTTTCACTTCCCACCTACCTGCAATGAGGTGCTAAACATAGTCACACTTCGTTCAAATAAAAGTGCAATAAAACCTATAAATTAATGAATAACTATAGAGAATAGAAAGTGTTCAAATGCAACCATTACAAATTCTAGACAGGTTGAAGCAGACAAAGAAGGGAGAGTGAGCCACCCTCTGACACAGTTCATCTTTAAAGAGGAATAGGTTCGAGCAAGCTTGAAGGAAGCCTCGGTGGTTAACAGCACTTGCTCCTCTTTCAGAGGACCCGAGTTCCATTTTCAGCAACCATGGTGGGCAGCTTACAACAACCAGTAATTCCAGCTCCAGATTCCAAAGGATCTGATGCCCTTTTCCTGATGGGCACATGTGTGTGTACACACCCACACCCACCCCCCCGACATATAAACATGAAAGAATTAGAAAGTAGAACTGTAGCATTAGAAACTGCAAGCTGCTTACCCCCTCTCAAAATCTGTCATCCTCAGTTGCCCACTCCACTACCCTCTTTTCATTCTCTTGTCACATTTAATTTGTATCAATCAAGTCTTTGCTTTTGTGTCTTTTAAACATTGATGCCCACAGATGCGCATCTTTCTTGCTTCTCTTCTCTTTCTTCATAGAATAACCTCCATACAGAATACAAGTCTAAGCCCTGAGTGCACTACCGCCATCTGCAGTTCCCTGTGCCTGATCCCCAAAGATTATACAGATGCACCCACTGGCTGTTGACCTTCTCTTATGGGAGCTCTCATGGGCATCCAGCTCCCCATCCACACCAGATGTGTACAATTTGGGCACAATTTCTCACTGTCTCTGGGTCTTTGGGGGAGTCTAGAGGATACAGGCGAGGAAGGACCAAGGAGGAGGCTCCATCTCCATGGCCGTGGGAAAGCCATCATCCATGTTGGGTGCACACCCTCCAGTATGTCGGCTCTTAGGTCACCCCTGCTCCTGACTGTGACCTCTCACCCACTGCTCTGTAAACCCAGTAATAGCACTGGTTCCCCAGAGTGAACTTTGATACACTGCATCTCAGGTTGTCACTGGGACCTTAATGGGGCAAGAGGGGACTTGAAGTCTCTCATAGAGATGGAATTTTGGCAGCACCATGAGTTGGTAACTCCGAGACTGTTGTCCCAGCTCAGATTTCTCCTGTGCTCTACACACACATTCCCAAAACATTTAGAAGACTTTTTTTTTTTTTTCTGATGTATCTGAAGTGGACGAAATGTCACAGACACTGAGTACACACCAGCAAGCACACTCTATGTCCCATCTTCCCAGAATCCTAGACTCTTGGGTAAAGGAGATATATGCTTTTTAAAATGAGAAGAAAGAAAGAAAGAAAGAAAGGGAGTCAATTAATCCCCAAATCTTCCCTTTAAGCAATCCCAGTTTCCTCTCTGTATCCAATCATAGCTGTCTTATTCCTGGCTATTTGTGTCTGTACTCTGTAGGGCCTAACAATGGAGGTGCCCCATCTAGGCAGAACACCCTGATTGTTCTGACTGGACTAGGCTGGATGAAATAACATTTTCAAGGCTGCCCACAGTTGCCAGTCCTTCCTTGGCATCTGTCAGGCCACCAAGACAATGCATGAGAAGCCAGAGGTTCCACCCAACTGTGCTGCCAGCTGTTTGAAGGAGATGCCTCTGCTCCTAGTACCAAGACCAGGACGAGCACAGACATGCCTTCATAGCACACTGCATGGAAACCAGAAGGGACGCCATCCAGCCCACTGAACCTAGCACAGAGTCACTCAACCCACCGTTAGAGGTAGTAGCTGCAGCCACAACTGGACACAACCCAGAACCACCTGGGAAGAAGGAACCTCTATTGATTAATTGCTAATTGATGAAAGAAGGGCCAACACACTGTAGGTGGTGCTATTTATAGGAAGATGGGCCTGAGCTGTCTAAAAGGTAGCAGGCAAGTGTGGGGAAAACAGGTCAGTAACCAGCATTCCTCCATGACCTCTGCTTTAATTTCTGTCTCCAGGTTCCTGCTTGAGTTCTTGCCTTGGTCCCCAAGATGGGTTTAAGTTATAAGATGAAATAAGCCCTACCCTCTCCAAATTGCTTTTGCTCAGGGTGTGTATTGGAGCAACAGAAAGCACACTCATGGCTCCCTGGAAAAGACCATTTCCACAGCTCCGTAGGTTCCATAGCTGCCTGTGCGCCACATCCAGCTGTTTCATTTGCTTTAACTTCCTCTGTAATCCCCCCGGTTTTCCTCACCTTCGTTCCCTCACTCGTTCTCTGTAACTCGTTCTCTGGTTTTTGCTTCCTTCCCTTTCTAGGTGAACTGTCTGTGAAGCTCACTCTGACTTCCTTTAACTACCTCCACTGAAGATGTGCACACCTAAGGTGCACTCTGGCCAAGTGCCTGTCCCAGAGGTATGAGTTGATGGCCGCGGATGGGCAGCAGGGTTGATTTTTAAAGTCCCCTGGCTTCAGGTGAACCTAAGGAGCAGCCAGTTGAGAAGCAGTCATCACCCAGCAGCACCTCCACAGTCAGTGTATGGTCCCGACCCCAGCAGCATTAGCATCACTGTGCTTCAGGAAGGGCGGGCACAGTCCCCGGCCCCGCCCACCCTACTGCTGCCCCCCACTTTCATTAGCTCTAGATTCCTAGTGAATGCATGGACATTACAGTTTGGGTAGTGTCATTTGAGAGCTGTGGTTCTCAACCTTCCTAACCCTGAGACCCTTTAATAAGTTCCTCATGTGGTGGTGACCCTCCCCACCCACCAAAAAATGATTTCGTTCACTACTTCACAACTGTAATTCTACTACTGTTATTAATCATAATGTAAATATCTGATATATAACCCCTGTGAAAAGGCCATTTGGCCCCCAAAGGGGCTGTGACCCACAGGTTGAGAACCACTGTTTTAGAATCAAACAGATGGAACTTTGACAGTAGTTGGGGTATAGATGGAAAGTCTCTTGTCCTCAATCAGTGTCCGTGTCCATATCAACAAGATAATGAAGATAATAAATAGTGCTGGCTCACATGAATGAAAGAGCAAAGGAAATCAGCTTCTGTGCTATTTAACTTTGACTAACAACCTAGACTCTGATTAATATAACCGCAGCTATCAAGCCAGGATAGGCACTTGCTAAGTAGTGGTCTCGTTACCATCTTTTCTCTGTCCCAAATATTCCTTGTCTCACTACTGTGGCAGTGTGAGACAGGAGCTTCCAGTCCCAGAATGCTGTACTTGTGCCCTGAGAAGTACAGCCAAAAGGAAAAGGCCTCTAGATGTCAGATTCCTATCTAAATGATACATTTCCAATTTTAAGGGTGAAGAAAATAAAGGTTCCCTTTACCCAGCTTCCCCTAATGATCTGCCCTCTCTGATTCCCTGTCCACTCAGTGTCCCAGGCCCCATCTTACAGAGCATGTTACATGAGGACTGTTTTCCATTATTTAGGCTTTCTTTCTACTAGTTCTGTGGCTGCTGAGCCTGCTCTACTAAAAGCTGCCTGTTCCATAGGGCCCAATGGCTAGTTTCAAGAATTGGATATTTCGAACCAATGATTAGAACTCGGGGCAGCTTATGTGAGGAATTGATTTAGGGAGTCCAAGGTTCTAGAGGCATGAGATGTGAGTAAGAGTGTATTTCTTATTTTTAAAGCAGTCTGGGATCTACTTGGAGATGCCCAGACAGCAGTCAAATAACATGACCCTCCAGCTACCAGACCCGTTTCCCTCTGCAATTGGTTGGAGTGCTTCATTTGGGGGATTATCAAGGAAAAGTCCAGAAAGCTAACCTTGAACTGTGAAAGCCTGGGAGATTTAATGTATATGACACGAGGAGCTTCCATCTCTCTGGACAGAAAAGGAGACGCATTTCCTCGGTGGGTGGCCCCAATTAAACCCCCATGCCTAGTGAGTTTCCGCCTAGGCTGGCTGGAAGTCAGCCAGGCCTGATTAGAGAGCAGGTACGTCAAATGGCCCGGCCTTACCATAATGAAAAAGCCCTGGAAAGCTACTAAATGACACAGAGGAAAAATCATTACAATTGAAGTGCCTACCCCCGTTTAAAAAGTGCGCACACTTCTTCAGAACTGCCTGAGTATCTCTCTGCTCAGAGGCTTGACTGCATGGTAAATGGCAGCTCTCTTTCAAACTTACAACCTGGGAGCATGCTGCTTTAATCATGAAATGGTTACTTGGTTTGAAAGCATATGAAGAAGACAAAAAGTGTACACACACACACACACACACACACACACACACACACACACACACACACACATGAAAAAATCCTCAGGATCAAGTCAAATACACAACCACACACACACACACACACATGACAAGATGGGCGGGTTGACTGGTGTAGAAAAGGACTATGGTGATTATCTACCTTAAATATGTTTGTTTGTTTTCATCATGATAAAGCCAAATAAGCTCTTTTGGCAACCTTTGAAAATATAGAAAAGTCCAGAGGTGACGAGAGCAGTCTGGTGCAATGCAGACTTCTGATTGTCAACTGGACTCAGGTAAAGGCATCTTTGTGGGTGTTCATCTAGATTAGATTGGCCCATGGAACATACTTGTAGGAGGTGTCTTCATCACCTCCATTGAAGTGGGAATACCTTATCCTACACACTCCCAACGCCTGTCCCTAGCGATGTGCTTCCACAAGGCTGTATCACCTCCCTCGGCGGCAGCAGCATTGGATGTGGATCAAGTGTTGAAATACTTGAGCCTATGCTGGGGGTAGATGTGGGGGGGGGGGCGCAGGGGGCGAGGGGCGCATTTCCTATTCAGACCACCACACATTGCAACCTGAGTCAAATCATGAGCCAAATCATGAGCCAAATAAGCCTTTTCTCCCTTAAGCAGCTTCTGTCAGGGTATTTTATCTCGACAAGAGAAACGGAGACACTCAACATCCACTCCTCGAAGATGACCACACTTCACATGAACCCCAGAAGGTGGTGCTTTTGGGAGGCGGAGCCCAGCGGGAGGAAGTGGTTACTGGAAGTAAGCCTTGAGGCATCACTTCCTGTCTGTCCTTTCTCTGCTTCATGCGTCCCCTAGTTGTGAGTTAAGTTCTCACTGTGACCGCCGGGAACCACTCCTGCCGCCATGCCATCTCCACTGGGATGGACAGGGCCCCTCAAACTGTGAGCAAAACCAAGCCACTTTACAGGTGGGGGAGGGGCAACACAATGGAAACAAACCATCTCTATGAGATGGTGATCTCTCCAGAGAGCCTCTCATGTGCCCTTGGCTTGTTCTGAGCCATTAGCAATACCCCTCCCCTGACTGCACCGACCCAGATACGCAAAGGAGCCAGCTTCCTTTGCTCCCAAGTGCTCAAGGGAGGCGCGTGTATGGGTAGACGCTGTTACAAAAGTTGGGAGGCCCCAACTGATTTTATGATTGTACTAAAACACACAACCCATAAAACTTGCCATTCCAACCGTTTGAGAGCATCCAGTTTGGTGGCGCTAAGTGCATTCACCAGGCCGTGTGCAACCATCGCTGCCATGGAATGAGTTTTATATCCCACAGGTGGGAAGTGATTTAAAGGGAATATCAGGTATCCTTTCAAGTGTTTTGGCCACCCACCACGGGCCTTAAGGCTTCCAAGGCCCGGAAGGCTGCCCCCTCCCTCTGCTCTTTTGCACTTTATATAGAACGATCTAGCCCCACTTCTGTTCTGTCCTAGGCCTAGCTGAGTAAATAAATGGCTTGTTAAAATGCTCAGAAGGTCTGAAAGATGGTCCATTTCTCGCCTCCTTCCTCAGCAGAGCAGGAGAGTCAACGGAGGGCTTCCATCTCCCTACTGCTTAGCTGGTGTCCAACAGTGAAAGCCATCCAGAGGAGGCAAGTGTCCTCCTGGAAAGCAACAGTTGTGTCGGCTTAGGCTTAAAAACCACCCCTAAGTATTGTCAGTGTGAAACGGCTTCTTTCAGCCATGGAGCAGGGAGGCCCCAAGCCTCAGGTTTTCCCCTCTGATTCTAGGTGACCTAGTGGGTCTGTTTACAAAAGAAATCCGTAGAGCCTCACGATCAGAGGAAAACTTGGGTTGCCATCAGGGAGTTCAAGTTTCTCCTGTGGGTTGACATCCTCTCCCTGTCATAACCAGCAGACTACTAAACAAACAAACAAACTAAAACAAACAAACAAACAAACAACAAAACCAAAAATAATAAAAAATGAAATGAACATAAAAATAGGGCAGAAAATGGCTCAGCCGCTAAGAGTGACCTGCTCCTCAAATGACTTAAGTTGGCTTCCCAGTCCCCATGTTAGATGGCTCACAGCTGCCTGTAACTCCAGCCCCAAGGGTTCGGATGAAGTCTTCTGACGTCCATAGGCACCTATCCTCACATACACATGCCCACATAAGCACAATCTAAAATAAAATAATCTTTTTAAAAAACCCAAACTGGTAAAATGGGAAGGCTGCCTTGATGGATTTGAGACCTGGAGATCCAGGGCTGTGTTTATTTCATATTTCTTTCATATTATTTATTGTGATTTTTCAAGACAGGGTCTTTCTCTGTAGCCTTGGTTGTCCTGGATTCACTTTGTACACCAGGTTGGCCTGGAACTCTTGGACATCTGTCTGCCTCTGCCTCCCAAGATCCCTGGATTAAAGACGTGTGCAAATTGTCTCCTTCATTCTTAACTGTAGTTCTTTTTTTTTTCCATGATATTCTTTATTAATTTTTATTTAACTAATGTATTCAGTTTACATCTCAATTGTTATCCCATCCCTTGTATCCTCCTGTTCCTTGCTCCCTCCCTCTTTCACGCTATTCCCCTCCCCTAAGTCTATGACCGAGGGGACCTCCTCTCCCACTATATGATCATAGGCTATCAAGTCTCATCTTGGTAGCCTGCTTATCTCTAACTGGATGCATTTTCCAAATGGGGATAAGGAACAAAGCCCAGTGATTACATTGGGCTAGGAATGTGTAGAGGTCAACTGGCTGTTGAGTGTCCCACACTGCACAGGGCAGGAGCCCATGACGGAGAGGTGGGTTCAGTCCAGTTTAAAGTTCCTTGTGTAGCAAGTATTTACTAGGTACTTTCTGTGTGTTTTGCCTTATGCTAAGAGTTGGAACTGCACCCTTTTCCTTACCGCTATTTTGGGGCTAATAATAGTAAGGATGAACCGGGTGAAGTGTTTTCTCCTTCACACATATAACATTATTACTATGATGTTTATAGTAGCTCTGTGGCATAGTTATCTTCTCTTCCCACCTTTCCCTTTTAAAACACAGGATAGAATGGAAGTGCAGAAAGCATGCATCACCTTCCTAAGGTGATGCAGTATGAGACTTAATGCTTCTCGTTCAAAATGTCCACACACAGTGGTTGGCAAGCAAAAAAAAAAAAAAAAAAAAAGCAATTGGTAATCTTACTATCTGATCAAAGGATTGCTGAAAAGATTGCCAAGCTTTGGGGTTTGTTTGCTTGTTGCATGGAGTGATTCCAGCAATATAGTAGACTATCAGCCTCTCTGTATCAACAGTCTTAGAGATAGAAGGCTGTCCCTTGAGACAGGAGAGGATCAGGAAGCCTACTACTGAGGCCAGGAGTCTAGGGATCTCGGATGCCAAGTTAGTTCAGAGGGATGTTGGCTTCCTGGAAATCTTCAGCAAAGGAAGAAGTGGGGAGGGATGAGGATGGAGAAGAGGGAGAGGAAAATGAGGGAGAGAAAGGGGATCAAGAATTCAATAGATAGCAGTGAAAAAAGTCAGGAAAGGGGACCCTGGTGGGTTTTGCAAACGAGAGTCTGAAGAGAGTGGCTCATGCTGTGCATCCACTGCTTTTGTGTCAGTGTATGTAGATTTGCACATGGGAGTGCTTCTAGCTTTACCAGGATCCCAATGAGCAAGAGAAAATCCGCACTGGGGGCTTCATAGGGATCTGTCTGCAAGAAAAATGGGAAAGGAATCGGGGGAACAGAAAACCCATTAGACTGTGATATAAGTTGACTCCAAGAGCAGCAAGGGAAGAGGATCATTAAATAGACCTACAGACTAAGGCTTAAATTAGCCTTCTCGCCAGTCAACGGAAGGTTCTAGAAACCACTGAAGAAGCCTTGAGCCACAGCAGCCATTGAAGATCTTTGCATCCCTTAGAAAGATGCCCATCTTAGTATCTTGGCTAAACTTAAAATCTATGGCTGGGATCTGTCTGCTGGGGACTGACCTGGCCAGAGATGTAGGAGGGAACTCCATACACAACTGGTCAAATTGCCTTTCTTGTAGTTGAGTGTTGGGTCTCACTTTATGCACTTTCAAACACTTAATGCAACCTAAGAAAATGTAATCAATACTCACAAGGGTGCGTGGAGGATGTATGCTCATATACTACTGGCGACATAGAAATTCATCCAGCCACTGTGGAGCTCTGAATGGAGGTTCCTCATAAAACTGTAAATAAAAGGTCCACACGACTCAACTCCAGCTCTGCTGAACATTTGCTAAAAGTCAAGGAAACACAGAGATGCCTGTGTATCTGCTCTTACTGTGGCAAGCTGTTCACAATAGCCAAGTTATGGAATCAGCTTAGGTGTCCGTCAACAAATAAATGGACAAAGGAAATGTGATATAAACACACAGTGGAATTTTGTTCAGCCCAAAAGAAGACTGAAAGGATGCTAATGACTGGAAGAAAGAGTGTGGCTGGAGATCATGATGCTAATTAAAATGAGGGAGACTCAGAAGGGCAAATGTGCATTTTCTCTCATGTGTGGATGGCTGAAAGCAGAAGCAGGACTGATGAGTGGGAGGCAGAAGAGAGGAGTGAGAAGGCAGGATGGGGAGTGAATAAGATAAAAATAGGTGACATATTTGAAAAAAAATTTTTTTTATGAAACCTATAGTGATGGACAACAAATGACACCATAAAAACAAGGCATGAAGAAGGTTTTACTGGGGCCAGAGAGATGGGTGCTCGCTACAAAGCCTGATCATCTGAGGTCAATTCTGGGAGCACACATGGTAGAAGAAGACAACTGACTCCTGTAAGCTGCCCTCTGACCTCCATGCATGTACTATAGCACACACACACACACACACACACACACACACACACACACACACACACACAAATAAATAAATATAACAATATTTACATTTCTTAAGCACAAACCCTTTGCATTTGATTTAACTCAAACAGAATCCACTCTCTGGGTTATATTTGTGCATACCTTTGTGGTACTGGTTTAAAGCCACCAAACTTGTCTGCTCCCCGGGAACACTACAAATGCCTCTTACTCCGTGCAGCAGCTCTTCTCCCCTACCCCTACCCTCACCACTGTTGCCCACCACCCATTTTGCCCTTTGTTTCATATTAAAAACTCAATTGTGCTGTTATGGACCTCCTATTTCTTTCCGTGGCCACTGTTCCTCCTACCATCTCAAACTGTAAGTTCTGTAGTCACAGGTCAATGATACCTCACTTAAGGTGAACCTAAGCCAAGGAGCCCGGCAAGTAGATACCATTCATCCCATAGCACTACCCATCCTCAGAATGGCCCAGAGGATACGGGAAAGTTGAGCCTGGGACGCTGGACCATGGCCAGCCAGCTGGGAGTCCTCAGGTAGAGCCTGAAATAGTAATCAAGCAGGGTAGACAGAGGTGATGGGCTTTAGGATCCTACCTGAGTGCTCTGTAGGTGGCCGCAGGGCAATTGACTCAGATCCAAGAGAGGCACCTGGCTGCACGCTGGCATGGTGCCAGATTCAGTGGGTAAGCTCGCCCTGAATGATGGTGTCTGGGCTCATTTTATGCTTTATTGTTGTGCGACTCCTTAAAATTAATTCCTCACTGAAAGACGTCTGAAACCTAAGCCTCCGGAGCCTCCCTCCCCATCTTATTTGCAGTTGCAGGCTCTTGTCCATGTTGAAACTGAGGAGAGTCTTGCTAGTCAGCCAATCACTTGGGGGAAACTAGATCCTGGAGCAATGCCCCGCGCTGAAATAGAGACCCTCTCCACAAGTCTTTCAGGAAAAGAACAAAATTGTTCCGTGTCTGTCTTAGTTAGTGTGTCTATTGCTGTGAAGAGACGCCATGACCACTGCAACTCTTACGAAGGAAAATATTTAACCGAGGCTGGCTTACAGTTCAGAAGTTTAGTCCATTATCATCATGGTGGCAAACATGGTGGCATGAAAACAGGCAGACATGGTGCTGGAGAAGGAGCTGAGAATTCTACATCCTGATCTGCAGGCAGCAGGAGGAGGCTGTGTGCTACACTGGGCATAGATTGAACATAGGACACCTCAAAGCCCGCCCCCACAGCGACACACTTCCTCCAACAAGGTCACACCTCCTAATAGTGCCTCTCCCTATGGGCCAAACATTCAAACACATGAGGCTATGGGGCCGTTCCTATTCAAAGTGCCACAGTGTCCCAGTGCATCCAAAGCCAGACCTGTGGCAAAGGAGGAATGGGTGATTTCCCCAAAATACTGGGCACACAGATCTAGGAGCTCTCTCCCCAAAACACAGATGAGCTGTAGCTCTTAACATGTGGTCCGCCCACCACCACCACCACCATAGGGAACTCATCAGAAATGTAGTTTTGATAAGCCCCCTACCAAAGCAGAGATTATGACAGTGGGCTCCCATATTTCTTAAAGAAGCTGAAAGTTCCAGCCACAGCCACCATTTTCCCTGTTATAATATAAAGACAAAGACTGGGTTGTATTAGCGCAAATAACTATAATACAAGTGGGTGTCCATATGAGATGATCCTACAATATCTTGTCATGGTGTATTCATTCAAATGCTTATTGAATGACTCCCATGCACTGGGCTATACAGTAGGAGAGCACCGTAGCAAATAGAAAGAGAACTGATTCCAAGAGCTTGATTTTTAGTAAACAAAACAAAACAAAACCAAACCAAAAACCAAAAACCAAACCAAAACTGATATTATTTCAATAAATGAATGACTAACTGCGTAAGCACTGATTTGTAAAATGCTTTGAATCAAACAAAGTTTCTCACATACTAGCAAATGGAAGATGAGCTGTTGTGAAGCAGATGGTGTCTGAGTTGAGATGGATATTAATGGAAGAGTTGCAATGAAGAATCCTGGACAGAGACTTTTTTTTTTTTTTTATGTAAAGAAAGGGAACACGCCTCAAAGCCCAGCATCTGGCCAGCATTGGCTTCTTGGAGAAAAATGACTCGGGTGGCCAGATGTAGGGATTAAAGGATAGTGACTTAAGAGAGAGAGAGGTGAAGCAACAGATGCTTGGAGGTGGGTTTAAAAGGCTGAACACTGTAACGAGACCTTCAGGCATTCGCTGACGTGTGTTCAGAAGAAGGGCCGGGACAAGGCAAGGAGACTAAATCCCACAATGAGTACAGAGTGGGGAAGAGAATAAAAATCAAGGACAGAAAATGCAACCAGGAATCCTAGGTGTCCAGGCTAGAGGCAGTGAGTTCAAGGAGACCAAGATGGGGAAGGTGGAGATTTAGGGACTTGGGAGGGGTTGGGAAGGTTCCCCTGAGTGTCTAGAAGGTTCCCAGCACCTAGCTAGCATGGCTAGAGGACCGTCTCTAAAAGCCATGGGGATTCAGAAAGGGTGGGTGGTTAAGCCCCAAGAACTAATCTTTTCACAGGTTGGTCGTCTCTCTCCCTTGAGACTTGGGAAGCTGGCAAACCCGAATGTCAGACTGAGGACGCTAAAAGGTATCTAATGCAAGGTTCTAAGCCTTGGAGATGAAGGCTCCAAAAGGAATGGATTAAAGAAGCTGGGGCTCAGAGTCCAGCCAGGAAAGGCTCTATCTATCCTGTGTGAGTCTGATGCAGCAGGAGCTTCATTAAAGTTTATGTAACAACGCAGAGAGGAAAGAAGATGAGGGGAACAGACAGAAGAGAGAAGAGTCCAGAACATTAGGGTCACAATATAGCTCTGCCTTCTGAACATACATTTTTATCCTTCCAGCCACAGTTTCCCATATCTTCCTGCATTGACTGTGTGGATGAGATGATGTGCCTTTTCCTAAGAGCCACTCATATAATCCTGAGCTTACATACTCATCTTAGGTATTATGGGGATCGCGACTGAACAAGTCATCGATTGAATCCATGAGACCGACTTGCTGTTTTGTTATTTATTCTCCTGAAATCCAATTTTCCCATAATGGCATCAGAGGTGGAGAGGACGGGGTATCTTCGTGCCCCTACCCCCGTCTTCCATTTGGCTTGTGCACTGGGGTGAGCTTCTAGTTCACTGAAGAAAGTGGAAAAGGGTGGGGTAAGATTTAAACACGGCACACATTTTAAAACGACAGATGACTTGATCTTTGCTGTTTTTATATTCTCAAGGAAACATGAGAGTAGCCCTATATGGCCCAATGAGGCATGCACCAAATATGCCGGTTACTCCATCTGGCCCCTCTCACCCCATTTGACCTCATCATTTTTAGAAGCCCATAGTCCCCTCAAAGCCCCATGTCTCTCAGAACTATCATCTCATGGGCATTTTTACAATTAACTAAAGAAAAGCCGCAGCACGATTACCTGGGAAGCTGGGCTTCCCTTCTGTGCTCTTGGTCTCATCAATAAGAGAATGGAAAGATGAATTCAGGAGGAGGAGGAGGGGAAAGGCAACAGGGCAGGTGGGTTGTAAATCTGAGTAGCTGCTAAGAGGGGAGGCAAAGCGGGGAGAAAGCCATGCCTCTTGGAGCCAGGGCCTGAGAAAGCTGGCACACTCAGCCAGGAGATCTGCAAGCAGCTGTGTTGTGGAAAGGGAGGGGGGCTTCCACAAGGAGAGAGAAAACTCCGAGTTTCAGAGCATGTTTAGGCTTCTGGCCAGTATCGGCAATGAGAGAGAAGGCAAATGAAAAACATGCTTAGTGCTCAGCTGCAGATCCGACCGAGTTCAGCACCCCATTGTTCCACGTCGAAATAGGGCATAGAATTAGAGAATGTGTATTTAAAAAGAAGAAGCACTTCTAAGAATTAAGAGGGGGCCAGTGAGGGAAGAGTCCAAAAAGCTCCCACCAGGAGGCTTAAGGCCTTCTAGAAGACAGTTTCACAGCAATGGAGCATACTCGGTGTTTTGCCCAGGTGAAGAAGGGCTTCCAGCCTTTCTCTGCCAATTGGCTTCTTTCTTTGTTCTTCTCCTACAGAGCTTTACAGTCTGTCCACTGATGCGGTAGAAGAGCCTCTCCCTGAAGCACAAGCAGCCATCTCTGCATTAACACTGAATAAATCAGCATGAAAGAGCTGTATGGATTACAGCCTAGCCAGTCATGGAAGGGTATTGAGAATGGTGGCCCTTGCATCTTACTGAGTAGTCTGTTAAGTGGCCCAAAGTTCAACAATGAAGAAGCTGTGGTTGGCAAACAAGACCAGCACAAGGTCAAAGCAGTCAACACCCCAGCACAATAAGGGATTCAGGGAGTCCATTGCCAATGGAGGAGCTCTTGCATTTGATGGCCACTGTGCGAGGGTGTTTGCTTTAAAGGTTGGCCTATGGTAGGTAGCTCTTGCTCCAGTGTCTGGTGCGCTGTACCCATGGGCACACAGGCATCACTAATTAGACTCAGTGGGAGATATGGAAGACATAAAGACAAGAGGAAGATGTAGAGGGAGTGTTGGAGGACTTGGAGAAGGAAAGCAGACAGTAGAGTGGGAGTGGTCATGACCTAACATATTGTATTCATGTATGGAATTACTGAAGAAAAAACTAAAAAATATGTTAAAAGAAAGAAAAAAGCAGAATCAGTATTAAAAAAAAAAGAAAAAAAAAGAGAAAAAAAACCCAAAACAAACAAAAAAATCTAAAAATACTTAATGTCCCTACTGAATCTTTGGATAGAAATAAGTAAATTCTTAAGATTAATTCAAAGAATACCACCCTCCTTGACCAACCAAGAGCAGAGACAAAGCTTGTCATAAAGTGCACACCCTAAAGAATGATGAGAAGATAAAGTCCAAAGCTGTCCCCACCCAACAACCAGGAGTTGGGCTTGAGGAAAGCTATGGAAACAATAGGTATCATCTGTAGTCTTAAGTATCAAAGAATAGCCCAGAAACCTTTCTGTTGGGGGATCAAATACCACTGTTCTGAAACATGCCTCTCTCCACATTTTACCCCTGCAAAATAGGAAGGAACTGCACAATCATTGACGGCCCCTTAGAAACAGAAGGAGGATAAGAAGCAGCTAGAAGTAAGCGGGTGCTCACTGGGAACTGTGTTTACACTTGGTGTTCAAGCCACTCAGTCCTCACTATGTTGGTCTCTCTGTTTTACAGAGAAATACATTGAGGTGCAGGGAGAAGTATGTGAACCTGAGACCACTCAGCCAAGGCCATGTACATATGACTAGTGAATGAGGAAGCTGAGATTGACAGAAAGCTCTCTCTCTCTCTCTCTCTCTCTCTCTCTCTCTCTCTCTCTCTCTCTCTCTCTCACTCCTCTCTCTCTCTCCTCGCTGTGTGTGTGTGTGTGTGTGGTGTGTGTGTCTGTCTGTCTCTCTCTGTCTCTCTCTCTCTCTGTCTCTCACATACACACACAGAGACAGAGACAGAGAGAGACAGAGAGAGACAGAGAGACAGACAGAGAGAAAGACAGAGAGAGAGAGAGAGAGAGAGAGAGAGAGAGAGAGAGAGAGAGAGAAAGATTATTGGATTCTTGTCTGTTCTCTAAACATAAACAAAAAGCAGTTTTATAAATCTCTCTCTAGCCAATGACTTCTCTTCTTTGATTAAAAAAAGTTAAAAAAATAGATACATAATAGTGTCAGGGGTTGGCTCTCTCCCATAGGGTGGGTCTCAGGTTGGGCCACGCAGATGTTGGATATTCCCTCAATCTCTGCTCCATCTTTATCTGGTATGCTTACAGACAGGAGCCTAGCATAGCTGTCCTCTGAGAAGCTCCACCTAACAGCAGACCAGACAAGCAATCGACGAAGTGTAGGGAGCTTTGTGGAAGAGTTGGGGGGCGGGCAGGGAGGAGAAAAGGACCTGGAGGGGACAGGAGCTCCACAAGACCAATAGAGCCAACTAACCAGGGTCCAGAGGGGCTTGTAGAGACTGAAGCAGCAACCAAGGGCCATGCATGGAGTACTGACAGGCAGCCCTAGCTTCATGTGGGTCCCCTAGTAAGGGAATCGGGGCTATCTCTGACATGGACTCTATTGCCTGTTTTTTTTTTATTACTTCTCCCAGGTGGGGACTGCCTTGCCAGGCCACTGGGTTAGAGGATGCACTCAGTCCTGATACTACTTGATGGGCTGAGGTGGTTTGGTGGTGGTGGGGATGGCTCCGTTTTTCAGAGGAGGAGGGGAGGAGACATGGGTGAAGAGGGAGGGAGAGTAGGGCCCGGAGGAGTGGAGGAAGGGGACTACAATTGGGATATAAAGTAAATAAATAGTTAATTAAAAATAGATGTATAGATCCAAATTCAAAAGGAAACAACGTGTTAGATATCATTCTCCTTGCTGTGGTTAAGGAATAAGGAAAATACTATAAACAGAAAAACCTGGCTGAGAGACTGCTGTGGATGGTCCAATGTGAGATGCCAAGCTGAGCATGTTTGTGTCTTTTAACAAATCTGGGTGCACTTGAACTCTTTACTTATGTAACCTGACTCACTCCGTGAACTGAAATGCTATTATTGTAAGAGACTGCATTAACAGCTAAAACATCGAGCTGTTGGAACTTTAAAAGGCTCCCCACGTCCCCGAGAACCCTCTGGAACACCCACATGGAGTTCTTTTCCCTTACCTAGCACCCTTCGGTTAGAATAGCAGGGCATGAAGAAAGGAACACAAAAGAAAGTGAGCAATGGTTGGGAGACAGGGTGCTCCAAGAAGCTCACTTCAATATCTTCTTCCAACCTTCCAAGGAAGCCCCACGAGGCAGGAAACTCTGGTCTGTAGGGGCTGAGCACATGCTACACGACTGTGTCACATGGGAAGGCTACTGAACCACACCAAGGTCTAACCCTTTCCACATCTTCACAAACAAACAAATGAAACAAGCAGTTACTTATCAGGAAGGGAAGGACTCAAAATAAGTGTGACTCCTACAAGTGGATTCAAGAACTTATAATATATTGGTCTCACACACAGAAAGGGGAGAGAAAGCAAAACAGATTACCACAAAGACCAAACACTCGGCTTTTTCCAAATGAAATGATCTAATCAAGCCCGTCTCCATTGGTGGTGGTCCTCTGCCATCCAATGAATCAAATCAGAAAAGATTTCAAACCGGTGACCATTTGTCAAGCCTAGAAAAAAAAAAAAGTGATTCTTATTAAACAGACGACCCCTAAAGGAGAAGCATTATGGAGACATTTTCTCCCCCTAAACTGGAGTGTTTAAAACTTCCTAAAATCTGATACTAGGAAAAGATTAAACTCACTAGAAATTGAAGATTTATCTCTACACATAAAATATCAAAACGTGTAGATTGCCTCTTAAAAACCTAGGAGTGTTATTCGCTTTGCCTTTCATACTAAAGCAAACAGTTGTGACACACCCCTGAGTGCTACCTGCATGGGTTATATGCTTCCTAGTAGGGCACAATGACGTATGTTCACTCTGTGATGGAAGAGTCTGGATAACTAGATACACTAAAGTTCTGATTTCATGGTCTTTTCCATTGGTTATTTATGCCATAATTCAGACTAGTCCAAACAGTCTCAAGGATGAAAAGCAACTGAGTTAGCTGGGCAAGGGTAGCACAGGCCTTTAATACCAGCACTCAAAAGGCAGGCAGATCTCTGTGAGTTCAAGGCCAGCCTGGTCTACAAAAAGAGTTCAAGGACAGCCAGGGCCACACACAGAGAAGCTCTGTCTCAAGAACAACAAAAGCAACTGAGTTAACGGCTAGAGAGATTGCTCATCAGTTACCAGTGTTTGTGACTCTTGCAGAGAAACTGATGTGGGTTCCCAGCACCTGCACTAAATGCCTCACAATCCCCTATAACCTCAGTCCCAGGGTGATCCAACTCCCTCTTTGGGTACCACAAAGAATGAAGGCAAACACTCATGCACAAAAGATAAACATTAATTAATTAAGAAAAATGAAAATGAAAAAAAAAAAAAAAAAAAAACCATTTAGACAGTCCAAGCCGTGACTGCTACTCACTACCTACAGGCTGCCTATCTGACCTTGGTGTCTAGTCAGGTGAAGCAACAACATCCGGCACAAGTGCTCATTGTAGGAAAGAGGTAAATGCCTGTTTTCTGTGGTTCAGAAAATAAAAACATTTTGAAGGGTTATATACGGCTTCTCAGCCAAGTTCTTTTATCTTAGAGGAGGAAAAGTTTGGGGGGGGGTGGATGATTTATATCCTGATCCAGGTGACAATAAGAGGAACCCATATCTGTGTCTTTTTGCCCTAAAGCCGCCGGACATGTTAGAGGGTTCCTGGATTCTAGGGTAACTTGTGATTGGCAAAAGCTCAGAAATCTTGGCCTGTCTGAGGCTCAGATTCCCTCATTGAGCAGCGTTATTTCCCGCTCAACACACTGAAGAATGGAAGAGAAGGATGTTTGAGTTTATCGCAAGTATGACCCACGGCAGCATTTCTATCAGCCCGTCGCATTTATTAGGATTTCTTGAAACTGAGCTTCGTGTGGTCTGTGTGAATGTGGCGTGTCATACTTACACAGACACTCAATACTGGCCCTCTTCTCCCCACCCCACCCCCCCACTTTGTACATGGGACAGATGGTGCTGTAGAGTTTGGGTGTCTGATCCAGGGAGTCCACAGAGTTAGCAAGTAGCAAAGCCAGAAACGGGATCCAGCAATCTGGAATGTGACATGGAGTTAAGCAGCAGGGCCCGACAGTGAGTAAGCTGCAAAGCTGGCAGATTAGCACTTTCTGAATGCATTTGGATTTCTTGTTGTTGGCTTGACTTATAGGCTCGGGATTTTCACTGTGTCCAGTGCGGCTCAGGTCCTTAAGCTGAAGCTTTCCCGTGTTCCTTGCTTCAACTGCTCCTGAGTAGGGGAACCCATGACATAATGTGAGCACACCTCTGTGTTACGACTCATCACACGCTTTCCCTTGCAGCAGGCGAAATAGGTTGCCCTATAAAATTGCACCCCAAAACTTTAGTTCTTCTTCTTTCTGGAGACCCACAGAGTCAAATGTTCTGTAGGATAACGTGGCGCTGGCAATACATGAAGACAATATGCATCTCTGTAATACGTTTGGATGGATCTTGAGTTTAAGAACTTACAATCCTAAGTCATTTTGGACTTTCTCCAGTCATTCAGTTTGGGGCAAGTTCTTTAAATGCTGAACCTTACTAGTCTTGCCATCAACAAATGAATGCATACAGTACCCATGCCTTTGGGTACATGACAACCGAGGTCAACTTCCTAGCATGGCTCACTGCTAGGGAATATGTAAAACCATTTGGGTTCTATTTTTCTTCTCTTTTATAATTCCTTTTTCTTTTCCTTCTTTTAAAAAATTATACATAGCTATCTAAGGGCATTTTTCATGTGCATTTATAATATACCCTGAGCACAATGCCCACATACCCTACAACTTTTACCCTCTCCAATTTCCACTAGTCTCCTGTGTTTGTCAGACAGCCTGGCTTCTGCTTTTATGTCATCAGTACATATCTTACATATATCTATAGCGGATAGGGCCCCTAAAGGAGAGGGAATGTCATATTTGTCTTTTCTGAAACTGATTCAATTAGCTTAATGATTGGTTTTCTTTTCTTCAAGGTTGTGTCAAGCCTCCTTTGATTGCTCTCTAGTGTTTTGGTGACTCTCTCGAGATATGGGGCTTTAAGCTAGACATAACACTCTAGGTATCTTTGTAGGCTAAGGGACACAGAAATGTCAGACCCTATGATACATACTCTCTGGTTTTGAATTCAGTGCCTTCATCAATCCAAAAGTGCATCTATCTTCTGGAAGTAGCGCTTTTTTAAAAAATAAGATCTTTTGCTTTTTTTTTCCTATTAAAAGTCTCGTGTCTGCCATGTTACAATGATTAGAAGTAATTATTAGCAACCCTCCCAACACACACACAAACACACACTGAGTAAAACGACCTCCTGTCTCTACAAAAGACTGATCTCTAGTTTTCAGTCCATTGTTCGTTCCTGCCTGTCTGTCTCACCATGTCTTAGTTCTGTCAGCTCTGCATCAACAATACCCCTCCACTTTGTGGCAGCTACAGACATGATATGCATACTTTCAACCTAAGGAATTGATAAAAAATGACAAACAGAACTCGGCCAGGGAAAGAGCCCTATGTCAATGGCCAGGGACCTCCCACTGAGTTGACAAGGCATCATTAATCAAGCGTGGCTAGGAGGAGTTCCTCAGACACTTAAGATTGTATCCAGTCTTCCCACCATCTAGTTCCCGTGTCATAATCCTGCTCACGTGGCCATCAGAGAAACATTATCAAATGCTTCTCTGAAACCAAAAGGCATATGGCCTCTGGTCTACCAGCCTCGTGGTGACACCATCAATACAGGATGTGAAGTTGTTCTGACACAAACCTCGTTAATATCAGCTCCCTTTCATACATAGTCCCTGATAGAATAAACACACTACTCTTCAGAGATAAATTGCCAAAGAAAGAAGAAGCCATCTGGGAGGGCCCAAGTGACTTCGCGAAGTACATTTTGTTTAAGAAGCACGAGTGTGGCTGGCTTGAGCTAGCAGCATCCTTTCTCTACACTAATGAGAATCAAAAGGTCTAGGGAATTTCTCTAATGAATCCTTGGACCTCAAGAACTGTTTTTGCGAGCGCTGACGGACTAGTTTTGCTTTTACGTGTGTGGCTGGCATCTTCTTTCCTTTCTAGAATAGTCGTTTCTGCTCCTCAAAAGCCCATTTGATCTTCTCTCTGCTGTTACAGGCAACACAGGCCTCACCCTAAAATAGACAAGGAAAGGAGTGCACAGCACGGTTGTGACGGGAGATGGCGGAGTCAGGGGTGGTGGGTAGGGGAAGCCAGCTGTTTCATCTTCCCTCCCTTTCCTTAGGTCTTGTCTGATTCGTTTGTGATGCTTTAGATGGAAACCTATCTTCTCATCTTCGGACTTACACAAGCTTCAGGAATCTCAGGGCTAAATCCAAGTAAATGTTGCTCAAAGATATTTACCTCTGACCTACCTGGATTCATGCATATTTTTAAGTTTTAAGCTGGGATTGTAACGTAACCTGGCTTCGTTGCTCTGTGAAAAGAACTGGCCTCTATGGATATCGACCAGCCATGACATCTCACGTTGCAGTAACACTAAGCGCCTCCTCTTCTATTAAGGCTGGACAAGGCAACCCAGTAGGGGGAAAGGGTTCTAAATGTAAAAGAGTCAGAGACAGCCCCTGCTCCCACTGTGAGAAGTTCTACAAGAAGACCAAGCTACACAACTGTAACATGTATACAGAAGGCCTATAGGGGTCAGGCCAATGCAGGTTCCCTGGTTGATGGTTCAGTCTCTGTGAAAGAAAGGCTTTTTTTGTTTTTGTTTGTTTGTTTGTTTGTTTTTTTAATTTCACCAAGCCTTCATTTGTGACTTGTATCTATTTAGACAATACTTAAGTTGTGACATTTGCCTTATTAACATTCTCATTTAGATTTAAAAATTATTCTAAGAATTGGCTTGTTAGTTTTATCCCTCCTATTAAAATGGCGTGTGTAGCATCTGGAACCTGGAAACCGTCCTTGCTTTTTTTTGTTCCCTTCCCCTGTCCTTGTCATCTAATGCATTTATCGAAGGATTGATTGTAATATTAACTTAATTTCAACACTATCAATATCTTCAAGGTTTGTGACAATGCACGCAACATGGGACAGCTTTCAAACTTTACTACATATTTCTGTCGTAAAATAATTATTCACACTCCCACGCTTGCGAAGCGTGATGGATGACGCCACAGACGCAGAAACGAGCGAGGATATTCAAAGACATAGAACCACAGAGCGGGAGAGCGGTTCGCATACTTTTAGACAAATCAAAACAAAACACCAAGGTCAGTCTCGCTGTACAAAGTACATTTCAGACCAGCCTTGGCTACAGAAGAAGACCCTACCTTCCACCAAAACAATAGGCCAGGCAAACAAGCAATCCCCACCAAAACAGGAGCCTACTCGTAGAAAATGCCGTCACGTCACTCTTGACATTTGGGGGTTGAAGAAGGGACTTTTAACTCCCTCCTTGGGGCAAGCCGGAGTGATGGAGTTTAGAGAGATGAAGACTTACTGAGCCCACAAATAGACATATTTGGTGTGCTGCTCAAATTAGAAGATCGTGCCAAATAAGGCTAATTCCTAGGGAAACAGACACGATGTCTGCTCCCTTGGGAAAGGTCTTCTCTATGCTTTGTTTGTTAGGAGCCCGGGATTTTGCTGAGCATCGCAACTGTCTGGGAGCCGTTCTGTGGGAGACTGCCTGATGTTTGGGGCGTGTTTGCTTTTGCGTTGCGTTTTCCCAAGAAGGAGAGTTTGGTCCGGGGTCCAGAAGAACTCTGGGAACTGGGCTTGCTTCCCCCCTCATCTTGCAAGCATGGAATGTGATTTCTCCTATGAGCTGCGGCTGTGCCTTGCCCGTCTAGTGCTAGGGATTGTGAAAGACAATTTGTCATTCTGCTATTTATCAGGCAAGTCCCACTGAAGACCAAGCGTTGGCTTCTTCTTTCCTCCCCGCCACCCAGAAATCCCACAGCAGCAGCCGGGTCCTGGGTCTGGGGAAAGGAATGTATACTCTGCATTCCTTTCTAGAATAGCTGTTTGGGTGCCTGCTGCCTCGCCCCTTGAGAAACAGTGTTTATTGATCTTGAGTAACAGTGGGAGCCTACATTCCAGGGCAGCTTGTCAAAATACTGGTCAAATTAATATGTCACTTGATTACCCCCTCATGGTGGCCAAAGTGTCCGTAACTTTGACACATATAAAATATAAATAATATCCCCTTCTCCCCTTCTCCATTTCCTCCCACTGGTGTTTGCCCATTAAGCCACTCCACATTGCTGATTAATCATGAAACACAGACAAAGCAAAGGAGATGGGGGGCACACACACGTTGGTCCCACCACAGTAATGGAGGCGTACGGCTTCTCAGGCAATGATAATCTTGTGCATGCTTAAAATATTGACCCCTGCTACCACTCAGCTGTCAGGTGAAATAGCAGTTTCCCAAAGGGGTTTTCTGAAGAAAGACACCGTATTCTTGACCTAGTAATTCTTTATCACACCAAATTCTGAGACTTAGCTTTTCATGATAGACATTGCCCTTTATTTGCTTCTTTTTAGCGAGAATGTAGACTCCACATGGACAAAAGCTTTGTTACCTTCAGTGCTGCACACATTCATGGTCAATGAATACCTGCTGGGGGTGAGGTTAAGTGAGTGGGATTTTTAAAAAGGCGCTCTTGAGTATGACCCCCAAATGCCCAAGCTATAACAACAGGAAAAATAATAAGCAAGAAATGCTTCTCCCATATTCAAACTGTTCATTCATCAGAAGATATTTTCCAGGCTAGACTGGTGGCTCAGCAGTTAAAAGCACTGCTTGTTCTTGCAGAGGACCCAGGGTTAGTTTACAGCATCTGCATGGTAGAGCACAACTATCCCTAGTACCAGTTCCTGGAGGCTCAAGAACCCAAATCCCATCATGTAGCTTCCTTGGACACTGAATGCACATGGTGCATAACATACATGCAGGCAAAATACTCATATGCATTAATAAAACAAGTAAATCTTTACAAAACAAAAAAAAAAGGTATTTTCCAGAAAAAGGAAAGATGACCAACAAAATGAGAAGAAATATTTCCAACAATATGCTTGGTAAGGGTTTAATGCCCAGAATATATAAAAATCACAAACCAATAACAAAAAAGACGTGATACAATTCAAAGATGGGATCTACAATGTATAATATGTTGAAAATGTCACAATAAAGCCCTTGATTTTGTACAATTAATATGTGCTTAAAAAGTAAAAATAAATAAACGAATAAAACTGATAGTATCTTGATCTCCAAAAAATGGGTAAATGATTTAAATCGATAGTCAAACTAAGATGTATATATAGCTAACAGCCACATAGACAATAAGTTATTAAAGAGATACAAACCCAGCCATAGTACGATACCATCTCACATCACCTGGGATGGCTGCATTTTTAAACATGGAAGAGCAGTGTTGGTGAAGGTGTGGAGACATTAAAACTTTTGTACATGGCTGGCTGGGATGTTGATTGGTATAGCTCCTGTAGAAAATAGTCTAGGGGTCCCCCACAAAAATCTCAATATCTAATTGTCAGCATTTCCACACCTAAGTCCATGCACAAAAGACTTACAGCTAAAAGAGAAACCTAGACACCTCTTTGTACAATGTTATTTACAGGAAATAAATGGTGAAGACAGCCCAGTATCTGTCAACAGAGAGACAAATACAATGTGACAGTGATACAATGTTATGTCATTCAGTCGTAAAACAGGAAGTTACAATATATGTTAACACACAATGAACCTTATAACATTATGCTAGATGAAGTAAGTTAAAGGATGGTATTGCCTGACTCCACTAACACAGAGTCTTTAGCACAGGCAAAGCCACAGAAAAGAACAGTAAGTGGACCCAGGGAGAGAAGAAATAGAGGGCTTAAATGATTAGTAGTTCTGGCTGGGAATTTTTTTTTTTTTTTTTTTTTCACATCTCAGAAATGGCGGTAGGCTGCTAGGTAACAGTGCTTACTGCAAGCATGATGTCATGAGTTCCATGCCTGGAACCCACACAGTGGGAAGGGAGAAGTGACTCCCACAAATTGACTCCTGACCCCCCCACACTATATAGATAAGTAATACATAAATAAATGCAAACTACAAGGAACCTTAAGAAGAAAGGGAACTAGATGGTGGTTATGCATGTAATTAATGACTCTGAACTGAATACTTCAAAAGCATAAAATAATAAAAATTAATGCTTTAGGTGTATCTTTACTACAGAAAGTCAGAATTTAAATGAAGAAATGGTTTATGTTGACAGTCCTTATCATTTCCTATATGACATTTTTTTTTCAGAGCTGAGGACTGAACCCAGGGCCTTGTGCTTTCTAGGCAAGCGCTCTACCACTGAGCTAAATCCCCAACCCTCTATATGACATTTTTATGATACAATATTTGTTGCAAGAAGTAAGTATTGAGGTTTGAACTCAGAGCTTCATCCTATATGCCAGTCTAGAACCCTACCACTGAGCTATATGCCCAGCTCTTTTAACATTTGATTTTGGCACATGGCCTCACCAAGTTTCTCAGGTTGTTTTTGAACTTATTCTGTAGCCTAGATTGGACTAGATTTGTGATCCTCATGTCACAGGTTCCCCAGTAGCTGTGACTGCAGATCTGTGACACCAAGCCTGGTTCAATAAAGTTCTTCTATAATGGTAGTATTGAGGAATGCATGACAAAATGGCTAAACATCTTAGCAAAGCCTACAGGACAGAGGGCTAACAGTCAACCTACAGGACAGAGGGCTAACAGTCAACACCCATCGGTTGCTATAGGCCAGAGGCGAGAAGATGCTAAGTTGATTTAAGTAAACAGAAATTATTGCTCAAAATATTTTCCCCTAGAGAAGGAAATAATAAATTCCCAAGGCAGTTGTTGGAAAAGATGTCTGTCCATCAGGGATTTCTGACTCTGTACATCTTTGTCCTTGGGGGATGTTTTAAAGTCACTTCATCTGAGGACACTTCCTTGACACCTACACTAGGTTAAGATTCCAGCAAAGGGGATCCTTGAAGCCTGTGTCTTCTGCATGAAGCTCATTCCCACAGATGTCTCTAGCACAAGATGAGGCACACAGTAGGTCCTCAATAAAACCAAGTCAGAGGACACCAGGAGTGAGTGTAGCTAGGGCACCCCATTCCTTCTGGAATATCACAACTGACTACCACAGTTTAGATCACATAGATCATTAGGGGGACTAGTCAGTTTGACTAATTAGAACACGCTGCTTCTTTCCTGTCTTCACAAGGCACCCTCATCAGATGTGAAGTGTGCACAAAGATCGCTGTCATCTTCAAAGTAGTGTGGGTTTCGCTGTGGTATGCAAAATAGCGTGGGTTTCTTTGGAATGCCCATGGTGGGCAGGGAGAATACTGTGTTCATACGATGTAGTCAAGGTTCTACTCAAGAACCCCAGGAAACACATTTCTTGCAAATATATCTAGCTGAGATAGAGATGGAGGAAAGGATGGAGGGAAACACACACACACACACACACACACACACACACAGAGACAGAGAGAGAGATAGAGAGACAGAGACAGAGACAGAGACAGACAGAGAGAGAGAGACAGAACTTTTAAAAAGCCTATTTTTGTCAATGATCACAATTCAGTTTGTAGTTACTCCAGAACCAAGACATGTGATACGGGAACAGGAGAAGCAGGGGAGGCAGAATTCATCTGAAATTGCAGATTCAGAAAGCCCAAGGGAGAAGGAAAGCTGTTGAAGGCTGAGCTCACTGTCCACTCCCTCTCCTTGAGCCTTGGAGTCCTGCCTGTCCCAGCACAGACCATTTGCTCATTTGACCTGTTCGCTTTGATCTCAGCCAAGTTTGGTGGTTAATTAGGTAATTCCCACCCTTCGCCATTTCCTCTGTGATAACGTACATGAAACAGTGACAGTGAGGATGGCGCTTCCCTGTAATCAGGGTCCTCAAGTCTGTGTAGTGCCCAAGCACTTAGATCTAAAGGATGACATGTCCTTTAGAGACAGCACAACCCATTCCCTTGGGCCACCTGCCCATCACTCTTTATAAGACAGGCATTTCCAGCTGTGCAACTCTCAACAGCCACCTGCCTCCCATTGGTGCCCACCAAACACTCGATATTAAACCCTTTGAAAAACAAAAGAAAACCAGAGCTTTTCCTACCAAGCCTTTGATCTTACCATAATGCCTCATTTGGTGATGGTGGTTTCTTTGTTTTGCCTCCTTCCCAGCTTCTATTTCCCCCATACTCTTTTTCCTCTTCCTCAGAGACTTGTTCTGGGTTATTCTGTGTGGTCAGAAACAGCTTGGTTTCTGTAGTCACAGATGAATGTAGACCTCTCCACTTCATAAGAAGCGTGGCTTTCCATGGACAGTCCATAAGCAAAGACTAGTGGACCCATGCCTGTCGTTCCAGCTCCATGGGCAGCTGAGGCAATCGAGTCTCAGCTTGCAGACCAACAGAGGCTACAGAGGGAGCTTGAAGCCAGCCTCACCAATTCAGTGAGACTAGCTCAAACAGTAAAAACAGAACCGAGCATATGGTTCAGTGGTAGGAGTCTTATGCTTGTTCGGCATGCAAACACTATGGGTTCAAGCCCCAGAACCAAAGTACAAGCCAAACCCCAAGGAGTAAGTGTATAATGCTCAGTCCTACTTTAATCAGTAGGTGTTTGTATACACGAAGGTACACATGTCAATGAGTGCATGCATGTGCGTGCGTGCGTGCGTGCGTGCGTGCGTGCGTGTGTGCGTGTGTGTGTGTGTTGGGGTATGTGTCCTGTAGAAGGCAGAGGACAACCTTGGATGTTATTCCTCAGATCCTAGCCATGTGCTCTAGAGGCATGGTCTGTTAGTGTACAGAGGATCCCCCTAGCCTGCCTCCTGGGTCCTAGAAACCCCTTACATTATCACTTGCCTCCAGGGCCAGGTGCGCCCCAGGTGTGTGCCTGATAAAGGGACTCTGACCACCTCCCTCTGGCCTTTTCTGCCCTCACAGCTCTGCCCTAGTCTGTTTGTCTGTCTGTCTATGTGTTCAATCACCCGCCTCTACTCCTCCTCCTGGAGGCCCTAACTCCCCTCCCCTTTCCTTCCCCCAAATAAACTTCCTTATTCCAAATATGTTATATGTTCTATAGCAGGGCCTCTCAATGACTTGAGCTAGGCAAGAAGACTTAGGTGGCTAGTCAGAAAGCCGACTCCACGTCCCCAGGACTAGGATTCTCAGTATATGCTAGTGCTTCAAGCCTGTTGGTTGATGTGGGTTATAATGATTGACTACAGGGCGCTTAAGTGTTAGGAAATAGTTCATTTTCATGGAGAGCACTTATGAAGAACACACCAGTGACAACAGTGGCGAAAGTATAAGATCCAGCCCCTTAGCAAGAAAGCTCTGCAATATACAGGCTAGGCTTCATCCAGTCCAGGAGAAAAATGTTTGCCTGAGTGGCTGGCCAGGTAGGAGAGTGCCTACAATTCCCCCATTCCTATTCAGGAGAGGAGGACCAAGTACTACCAGCAGTTTCTAGAGACGGCTTTCCCTGCCCCGAACAAAAAAACAGTGCCATCCCAGGGACCGAACACAACTGAGAACTGTGCTATCTCACTTGCCACTGCATCAAGGGGATGGATGTTCTGCTTGGGCTCAGCCCCAGCCTGTCTTTTACATCTTTCTCTTTTAAAATGGTGATTAAGTGAGCACTGGGGGAAGAGCAGGCTTCAGGGGAGAACCATTGGCAGGCAAAAGTATCTAATTAGACAGCGATTAAAAAATAATAATCAAACAGTGAAAATAATTTAGTATTGAAGAACTCTTTTTGCGGCAAATGACATAAAGGACTTCTTTTATGCACTTGTATCTGGGGATGGGAGGTAACAGTGATTGACTTCAAGACGAAGAGGAAGGGGCTGTCAGTTCGGGAGCTGGCTGGAGAGAGTTGGGGGGGGGGGCTCTCCTAGTTGGGTTAATCATTCTGTCTGTCCTACAACCTACTTTTTCCTGTATGTTACTTTGTTTCATATAAATTTTATTAGGTAGGGTTATATAAGACAATTTTCATCCACATAATATTAAAGATCCTTTATGCATATGCCATATGCCTTCTCCCTCGCCCCACCCTTCCATTAGTCTTATTTGTTCCCTTCACTTCTAATTATATCGCCTGTATGGGTATAAGTGTGTATCTATAAGGACTAGGGCCTACAGGTGAGGGGAGAGATGAGCTACTTGTCTTCCAGGGATGCATTTAACTGGCTTGATATGCTAATCTCCTACAGAACCCATTTTCCCCGCAAAGGGCCTAACTTCATCCTATAACCTTGTTTGTTGTTGTTGTTTTGTTGTTGCTTTTGTTTTTGTGCTTTTCCCTCCTAAAGTCCAGAACAAGCATGCAGTGTCTCAGATATCCTGAAACTTCTATAAGACACAGAACAACAGTTCCTTAGAGAGCCTCTTCATTTTTGGAGTCACAGTTTGATTTAATTCGATAATCCCTCAGGCTCTGAGACAAGACAGAATCTTTGCCACTGCCCAGGTCCTGGAAGCGGCAAACCCAGCAAGGATCCATGGCACCCTGAGCTCCCACTGCGGACTCTGAGAAGCAGGTTGCAGGTGGTATTCTACTTTTCCCAGTTGCAGCCATACTCTCAGCCCATACGCTCTACCCAGTAAGTAGTTGCCAAATGGGACAAGAGAAGCGTCAGTCTGCCAATTCCAAGGCAGAGACCATCTGGTATGTGAGAAAGACCCATGTGACAACGGCTTTGGGGATGAGATGACACCAGCCTCAAGCCACAGGAGACCACGCAGTTCTGTTTTTCCAAAGAATTGGAAGATGGCCTCTTTCTTCCTATCACATAGACTTCCCTGTGTTTACTGTTTCCACAGGCCAGGCCCAGGGTGGGCCTTCTGTGAATGCTTCCCAGACCCACCCTGTCTAAACATGCAGTCCCTACCAAGGACTGCTCAGTTACCCTAGGAACACTGCACTCAACCCTACTGCTGGGAAAAAAAACCAAAAGTCAGAGTACCAGATGCCAGAAGTGTCTGTGTCATTTTGTTTATTGGATCTGGTCCCACTGATAATTGAAGGTCTACTAACTTTTGAACAACAGAAAAAAAAAAAAAAAAAAAAAAGGAAAAAGAAGATCACCATAGGGAAATTGCTTTACTTGTCCAAACAGGAATCTGTCCAGTATGGTGGCATGTAGCTGCAGTACCCCTTCAGACATCAAAGCTTTCAAAGCTTGCACTGTCCTAAATTCATACCCTTTGGGCTCCCTCACCACACTTTCTAATCATGGTAACTAGAATCCTGTCAAGTCAAGCTTGTTTGAAAGGCGCATGGATTTGGATTACGCTCATTGAAGTGATTTCCAGATTCAGCAAGAGCTCTGTATAAATGGTCACCGACTGTACTATCGAAAGTCCCTCTGCAATCTTAGGTTAAGGTCATTCCCCATGTGTGGAGGGGCTAAGGGGATGGCTCAGTGGATAAAGTATTCGCTGAAAAAGCACAAGGACCTAAGTTCAGATCTCCAGCTCCCACCTAAGAACTGAGTCATGTCAGTGTGTGCTTATACTAGAGATCCAAGAAAGGCCAGGAAAGCCAGTGTGTGATTTTCAGGTTCAGAGGGAGGCCTGCTCTCAATGCATAGAGTACACACGGAAGGATAGGCCCTGTGCATCAGAATTCACCTTCAGTAGCTTTTATTAACAATCTGTTAATTAGAACAAATAACATAGATTAGATAGGAAAATCATTTGAATTAAAAAAAAAAAAAACCTGTGAAATCACACATTTCTTTATCCTAAAATTAGACTTCCATCTGCTCTCACTCTTCAGTGAGAAATCTGAATGAAAACATACAGACAAACTAAATACTCATGCTGTGCTACTTCCAGCTGGCTGAAGATCATCTCAAGGATACCCTGGTGCACACACAGAAGGGCGTTGACATATGAGCCCAGGAGAGGAAGGCACACTAGCCAAGGGCATTGCTAGAAGCCAGGCTGCCCTCTTCTGAGAATCCTGACCTCAATCTAAACCAGCTCAGTCTTCACATGGTTCACCCAGCTCAACCTCTCCAGGCCCTGTTTCTTTATGCAGGGCACTGTGGCTCACACACATAATCCCAGCACTCTGGGGCTTTAGGCACAGAGATTGTCCTGACTATTAAGCCAGCCTGGGCCAGACAGTGAGTTCAAGGCCAACTTAGAATGCATTAATGACCCTATTTTCCCAAATAGAAGCAAAGGTTAATACTAATACTATTAATAATAACAATACTCCTGAGTGGCCTGACAATTCTTTTTTTTTTTTTTTAAGGAGAGATTGTGATAACAGTTTCATCACCTGGTACTAAACTATTATGGTTTTTTGGTATGTGTGAATGGAGCGGTCTTTTCTCACTTCAAGTTGGATAGAGACTCTTAAATTCTCTCCCTGCCTGGTGAATTTGAAACACAATGAATGGAACTCTCCTCTTGGCTCCTCTGCTAACTCAGGGGGACAACTTACTTCCTCTGTGTTTATCAGGGTGCTTGGTTACAGGTGACAGAACCTCAGATCAAGCAAGGTTTATTGAACCACGCAGTTGAGAGGTCCAGGTACTGGATTCAGATGAAAAAAAAAAAAATCCAAGACTCACACTTGAGGATTCTGGGTAAGTGCACTCTGAAGCTCCTTCCTTTTGGGGGATGGCCTCTCTTCCTTTGTCTATTCTTGATTCTCAGCTGTGTTTCTGCTCTGCCTCACCTCACTCTTCTCTGTTGGCCAGGTGTTTCTTTCCCACGGCTTGCGTACTCACAGATAATGTTGATTCCTGCCTCCCAATCCTGTGTTCCTAACACAGAACCTTTTCAGCTCCGCATAAAGGGGACCCTCAAGAAGATTTGTTGTTATTGGTTTTTTTTTTTTCCAAGATATGGTTTTTCTGTGTAGCCCTGACTGTCCTGGGACTCACTTTGTAGACCAGGCTGGCCTCGAACTCAAAGATCTGCCAGCCTCTGCCTCTCAAGTGCGGGGATTAAAGGAGAGCAGCACCATCCCCCAGCTCTTCAAGATCTTTATATGATCGATCTTGCTTGGGAAACCATGATGCTAATAATTGTCAGAGTCTACATTCCATAACCAACCAGTTGCCCTGCTTGAATGAATTGTATCTCCACAAGAAAAGGGGACATTAAAGGGATGTTTTTTCCCCTCTCTGTGTTGAAGAATCCATGCCTGTACATCAGCTTTCCTGCCTGAGGCACATCCCTAAGCCAACAAGAGGGAACTGAACATGTTACAGTGCTTTGTAACTCAGATTTGTATATATTCTTCCCACAGAACAGTTTTTGCTTGCTTGCTTGTTTTTGAGGCTGGCAGAGGCACAAGATCCTCAGTGAAACTTCCAATTTGGCAGAAAGATTGCCAAGAAGGAAGAAAAGATGAGTGATTCTTCCTGGTGTGGCCCCGAGATCTGGGACATATGTGCACATTTCCACCCTCTCTTAATTTTTACATACCAAGGGAACTAGCTTGCAGTGGCTCCAAAGAATTATTACGGACCCTGTTTTCCACTCTAGTCTCCCTCCACCTCCTACTCCACCCAGAGTATTTAAGTCAAGGGACTACGAAGCAGAGGAAACCACACAGGCAAACTGACATTCCTATACTTTCTAGGGACAACATGTAAGGTAGACTTTGCGCTCTATCACTATAAACTATCTGAAATCAGAGAACCATTATGCCTGTGTGAATCTTTCCTTCTTCTCTACTATAAAATAGAGAATGACTGACTATTGCAAAGACTAGCGGTGAGAGTCTATAAAATATTAGAAAGAGAGGGTGTCTCTTACAGATAAACTAGATGAACAAGGCAAACACATGTATGCCACTATCTGAAGGGCTTCAACAAAATAAAGTGAGGCCAAATGTATGGAAAAAGTGATCTTTTTATACCTAAAACTATGAGTGAAATGTTAGAAAGATGGCAACACTACTACAGCCCAGTTTGCTTTTTCGGATGGTTTTGCAGCAGTGTGTGAGGTGGTCGAGGACACAGGTGAACCCTGGGAAACTGAACCGAAGAGTGGAGCATCCACCTCTTGGGAGACCTGAGTGGCTGCAGTGTGTAGGGCAGGATCCCAGAGAGGAAAGAACTGTGTGTGGAGGGAGCTTCAAAGATCTATGCGCAGATGGTCCTACTGCGTGCAGTTTTAGTCATGCATACAGACATGTAAGGAAACCATCCCAGATAAGAGTGAGAGAAGCATTCGAAAGGACTAAAGGGAATGTTGTCTGGGATGGAAAAAGCCTCCTTTCCCTCAGGTATGACCCACACTTCATAGGGTGTTTGGTAGCACCTCCAGAGAACTCTCACCTCAATGGTAGGAAATAATCAACGCTAGACTGAGAACCCCGCCCCCAGACGTGCCTTAAAAATTGTACAACAAAGACACCCAGAGTGCTTAAAATGTTCCCACATACCTTCTCTGCAGTGCAGAGAAATCCTAGGAGCACTTGTAGGAATATATCCACTAATTGAAAATTAACTTCATAACGGATGACAGTCATTGGCTGTCCTGGTGAGGGCCTGCTTTCTAGTGCCTAGACCTTTTCTTGGCTTCTCACTAATACCGTTCATGAGTATTCAAAACATGATGATCTACTCACCTCTAGAAGGGCACCACCTCCCCATGCCACTGCCCTGATGACTCAAAGCTTGAAGAGGACACAAATATTTAGCCAATGGCAAAGCCACTCTCAAGGTAACAGCCTCCTTCGTGAGATTGAACTTGGCTTCTCAGTCCACGGCATGGTAAGAAACTGTTTCCTATAGCATGCGTGGCTTGGAAAATACATATTACCTCAGCTCATACCCCACTGGCCAGAACAGGACCAAACCTGTTAGAAGGATGCCTGCAAGCATAACCTCTGACCTCAGGGAGACTGATACATGACAAAGGCATCTATATAGTGGAGTGGTTACCAACGGCTGCCACAGCGAGCTATTTCTCTCTATGTGATCAATTAGAAAAAAAAAAAAAAAAAAACCACATAGCTACCTATAGAACTAAGTTCCCAGGGGGACAGCGCCCAGGTACCTGGTTTATCCCCACACCAAGACCCCCCCCCTCCTTCTTTTCCATCCTTCCTCTGTCCTTTAATAGACTGCTTTGGCCTGCCTATTCTTTTCATTAACACACAACCCACAAGTCACTCAAGTCACACAATTAAATATACAATTCCATGTTTCTTTGTGTGTTTGTAGGGATTTCTCAGCCACCGCCAAAATCAAAATTTAAAATATTTTGTCCCCGTAAGAGAAACCTCATCTCTGTAAGCTGTCACCAGACAGCCTAGAGGTTCCAAACCCCCTTCAGAGATTTTTCTAGATGCTTCTTACTCCTTTGTGGGTGTCATCACTTTACCTTGGAGCCCAGAATAAAATACTGCAATAAGCCCTCACTGTCTTGTGACTTAGCCGATAGTCATTTTTCATTTTGTCTCCACTGCAGATATTTAAGGTCCAACTGCACTTCTTGTTTCATAGATGGGGACTTTCAAGTTTGCCTCCCTTATCATACCGAGACCCTTGATTTGAGAACCGTCAACATACTTTCTAATACAGGTCTGCTCCAGTCTTCAGTCTCAGCCATGCAAATCCCTACCTATTAGAAAATACTGTCCTCACAGGGCTTCTCTGAGCCCTGAGGCTCTGTTTGCTATAGAAACAATATTGAAGAATGAACCACTGCCTCGACTATCTGATCAGCCTGCCAGCCACCTTCATTTCAGACTCTCGCCACCACGTTCCCGAAAGGACAAAACTATGCAGACCAGCACTCCAAAGAACCGGACATCTTCACAGACAAGAAGTTTCAACTTCTTAAGCTATTTCCCAGCTTGGTGTCAGAGCTAGCACGCTGCCTCGGTTGGTGATAGCCTGAGTTCGCTTACTATAGACTTTGAAATCCCGCCAGCACTGGTGCACTGAGAGGGACTTTTGGTCCAGGGTTACTGGAGTATGCTTGGGGGTCTGACTTTTTTGATTCCTCATAAAAGGTCCTTACAGTGTGGGTGTGTTTGCTGGAGAGAGAGAGAGAGAGACAGAGACAGATGAGAGAGAGAGAGAGAGAGAGAGAGAGAGAGAGAGAGAGAGAGAGAGAGAGAGAGAGAGAGAGAGAAGCAGAGGCAAAGGCAGATAGAGGTCAGGATTCAACCTCAACCTCAAGTGTTATTTCTCTGGAGATAGCCATCTTATTTTTGACGCAAGGTCTCACCGTGACCAGGGGTTCACCAAGTGGGCTACACTAGCTAGCCAGTGAGCCCCATGGATCCTTCTGTGCTGGGATTACGAGCACAGCACCACCTTGCCTTTTCGCTGGGGATCAAGCTAAGGTCCCTTTCTTTACCTTAGGAGGACTTCACCAGTCTAGCTATCTTATATGTTGCATTTTTAACACAGCCGCTTCCCACTTCTTGTACCAAAATGGAAACTTTGATTACTTAACTATCTATCTCATAGCTCACAATCTCTTGCCTTCTTCAGCCACCAAGTCGCCAAGTACAGTTATCTGTACTTTCCCTTCCAACAGATCAGGTTATAAAAGGAACAATGGCTTTTCTTTCCAGCGACCTTGTGGGAAGTCTGGAGGAAGCCACTGGGGGGCTGGCAAGGATAGAAGCTCCCTGAGAGAATCCAGTTGAATGGTAAGAGAGTGAGACAGCCTGAGAGGAGGGCGGAGCAGCTTTGATGTCTTCAGGCATGTGGAAGGCGGCCAGGGAAATTCAGATATACTCACCCAGTAATTGATTGTTCAGCTGTGTCTCAGAAAGACCCAGTTTGGCTGAGACTGACAACCATTGTTTCTTTTGCAGCACTTGGTGGGAGCCAAGGAAACGTGGGGCACAGAGGCAGCCTTGGGGGAGCCTGAGGTGAGAACTCACCTGGCCCAGCTGTTTATGTATTTGCAAGTCTCCTTCCGGCATCCAGTCTGAGATGGGCTCAGGTATGAAACAGGATCTGATAAGAAAGGAAAGACAGAGAGGTTGAGGCAAGGGTGAAGAAGGAGGAAAAGGTGTAGACACAGTGGACAAATGGAATTTTTGTGGGCTTAATGATTCTTCAACTCTTTGTGGAGTAGATAACATGAAAACACCACAGTGCAGTGGCTACATGGGATTTTAAAGGAATAGATACCAACTCTGACACCCCAAGTTTACATTCCACTCACTTAATACTTATGTAGACCATTGAAAGGGCTTATGAAGGACCATTATGTTACTATCTTTCTGAAGTATATTTTCTTATTTTTCTGAAAGATGAACAAATGTCTACAATGATTTTTGAGTTATGACTCCCACTGCTTGTTTTTTACTCAGGCAAAGAGAGAAAACAGACACTGTCTTGGGCAGGGATTTTTTACTTGCTATGTATGCATAAAAGATAGAAAGATGCTTGTCCATTTCTCAAAGGGACATGTATTCACATATTTTCACACATTAGAAACACTTTCTTACTGCTTAGGTTTAATGCCATCCATGCAGTATCATCTAATTAGAAAATTCACGAGATTGAGCCACTTTGACTTATAAAGGAGCAGCGTGGGTACATCTACTCATCACTGCAGCAGGTAGCATCTATTCGGGGTGTAGTACACAGGCAACTGACTTAGGGGAGATGGTGGACCCAAGATCCAAAACCAATTATTTTACTTTCAAACCCAACCCATTGTCCTGGATAGCTATCTACTCAGTAGCTACAAGTCACATCCATCTCTACTCTTAATCAAAGCCAGCTCTAGGGTTCTAAGAACTCAGTGGAATTTAGCCTGTTTTTCATCTCGGTATCCCACCATCATCATAAACTATTCTTTTGTAGAATGAGCTATTTCAGGAGCGAGCCACACCACTGTTGAGGAGCCAATAAGGAAAGATAGCTCTGATCCAGAACGGAACAGCTTGCCAGGATGAACACCAGTTCTGGCTATATACAACCTCATGGTTGTGCTCCTCAAGCCTGTCTGCGGATCCTGAGCCACTAGTTTTGACTTCCTCACTTTGCTTCTCAGGCTGTAATGTCTGCTGATGTCACCAAAGTACATATGGCCCTCAGGATGGTGCTAAGCCACCTTCACACAAGAACATGAGTGAATTTTTAAAATAAGGATGTGACAGAGCACAGTGCTTGTTTCTTCATGTCTGTCAATCAGACAGCAAACAGCATCCATTGGCTTCTGCTCGAATCTCAGCTTGTGTAACAATGGGACCCAGGGTAGCGATGAGATTGGAGACTGTATGGTCATCCGCTGAATAAGAGACAAGGCTAGGACCTAAACTCCCATCTGTCTGACCCAGAGCTTGTTCTCTGAGCCCAAAGTGATGACAAGTAATGAGAGAAATTGGAGCTAATTAAGTGGCAGAGCATGAAGAGGGAGAAGACTACAAGCAAGGAATTATCTCCCAACAACCACCACCAAAGACATCAGCCATAATTGGGAAAGACGGGCTGCTGGAAGAAGCCAGTGCCGCAGCCTCTCTCTGGCCAACACTACTCCCCACATGGCTTCCTTGCGCTTTTATCTGGCTGTGCCAGGGAGGAAAAGAAAATCCACTGTCCAAAAGAAGGACAATTCTGTGTCACACCAACTGCTCTTGTAACTTCATCGGAGACTATCACTGTGTGTGTGTGTGTGTGTGTGTGTGTTTTGAAATAGTTTAGAAAATGAAAATAACTCCTGGCACATTTCTGGAATATATAGGACACAGAGATGTGTAAAATGGACATTTCCATTGCAGCAAGCTTAAATACTGACTCATTAGAGATGTGTGTCCTCAGGGTTTGTCAATGGATACCGGAAGTTAGCTGTCCACTATACAACTTTCACTGGACATGGAGATGGGCTGGGATAGCAAGGTTGATGACATACCTGGATGTCTAGCTCTGATAACAAAGAGAAGGAACCATTAGCCAGCTTCACTATCTTTTGCATTCTCTTTCCTCATCGCACTCTTTTCTCTACTCTTTCTCCTACCATATTCTCCTACTGTATGTCTAAGGGACCTTCACTCAGCTCTGATGGAAGCTAACCTTGATCATTCTTTTTCAGCTCAGAGTAAAAAAGGATGAGATTATGGGAGCCCCTGTGCCTCTGGAGATGAACACCCAATTATGTCAGCATTTGACTATCCCACCTCCTCCATCAAATTAGAAAGTCTAGTGTGGACTAAAAATGCCTGTCCCTTTTGCTTATCGTTCTCCGCAAACCTAGATTTTCCAGCAATGGTTTTCTATCACATACATGCCTTGGCCTTCCCTAGTTTTGATTTAGTTTTGTTTCTGCTTCTCCCTATATATGATCTGTAAGTGGTCCCTGATGGTGTGGAGATGTGATTTCATATCATGAGAATGATGTGGCCATGGCCATGAGGCATGAGACTGTATCATAAATCAACCACAGTTCGAGGAGATGATGACAACTGTGATTTATAGGCTATCTCAGCTCTGATTTCCATATAGCTCTTCTCTGATTCACTACTATCCCTTAGAGGGATGAGAAGTGAACGAAAGTACAGTGTGGGTGGTAGGTCCCCTCCCTAGAAATGCACAGCAGTCACAGTGTCCATATAGGAAAGCTTTGTGATGGATGAATATGATCCATGGCAACTGGGAAAGTGTCCCAGACAGAAGAAGTGAGTCAACCAAGGCTTGTTCTCCCTTGACCTGTGTAAGGCAAAACGACTTTTACATAATGGTCAGGAGAATTAGAAATCCATCAATAATTTATGGCACCGAGCATCCCCATAACAAATCTTAGCTACCAAGATGTAAATTAAAACAGATGCACATTGGTACTCAAATTCTGTTGACATTAAGTGCAAGTAGAAACCGTGATCAATTTTTACCAGTGTGTTCTTGTTTTTTGCTTTATTTAAGACATGGGATTTTCAGCCTATCTGTCTTAGCTAGGGTAGAGTGCACATCTTCCACACAGAGCTCTTCCTGAAAGCAACCGGACTCTCAAAGGTTATATGACAAGGGATGTTCCCCGCACAGTGACTCTAAATGTGCATGGTGATCACTGTGTCTTGCCTGCTCCATCCCAGATGTGTGAATATGCACACATCAGTACAAATGCCCACATAGTACAGAGGCTTGGGATGTCCTGGAGCTGGAGATACAGGTAGTTGTGAGCCACTCCACATGAGTGCCAGGAACTGAAATAACTCTATAGCAAGAGCTCTTAGCCATGGAGCAACCTTTCCAGCCCCATGCTCTATTACTCTTGAGACGGGGTTTCTCATAGTACCTGGAGATTGGCTGTGACTAGCATGCCCCAGAAATGCCCACATCATCATCTCTCCATAGGCCCAGCTTTTCACAGGGTGCTGGGGATTTGAACTCAGGTCTTCATGCTTGCACATCAATTTCTCTGACCTGTTAAGCCATCTCCCTGGTCCTTATCATTAGTTTTTCATGCTACCTCATTTTATGCTTCTCAAATATAATTTTACACAGAACACTGATATATAAAACAGGCAAAAGCAGCGCACACAGCTGGAGGAAACCTCACAGCCTTTGCAGGACCTATAAAACACAGATTGAGACTCTGATGCATTGCTTGGAGGCAAACTCAAACACCAGCCCTCTATATAAATCTTAATTAAAATGGTAAAACATTAGTTAAACATGATTTGCAGAAATAATCTCAATATGCTCTGGAAGTTCCAAAGTATATTAAAGAAGAAAATACTTAGAGTATCCACTGGGCTGTGGTTTCCTTTAAAGCCAGATGCATGCGATACAGCCAGGGGAGGCGTTTTGTGATTGGTCCCTCGGGCCTAAGTGTCAGACACAAAACAGAGCGGAAAGAGAAGAGGCCACTAGTAATTGCTTCATTTATCTTCATATTTGTTTGGACCCCAAGACGCAGTTAGTGGAAAACAGAACCTTTTTGTCATGAACTCTCTGATACTCCTCCTGAACATCATGTCTCTGGCTTGCCAAGTCCTTGCTTTGACTCTCTTGGCCAATGTGGAGAGCAGTGTTGTTCTTTGAAATCCTTACTGGACTATAAGTGAGAACCACAGAAAATTCCATACAACGTTTCTATTAAGGATTGTAAGGGTTGGAGCAAAGATTTAGATTCAGAATGCTGCCTTCTAGAAACTTCTTTCCCACGTTTCCACAAAGCCTGAGTTGTCTGCGGCAAGTCTGCACCAACATCACAGTAGAGCTACACTTCAAAATGTACTAGGCCTAAGGCTCCAGGAAGCAGTTGGCCTGCCTTACCCACCTTGGGGCTTCTCTCCTTATGATATATTAGTTCTTAATAGCGATACAACAAACGACCATGCACAATTATTATCAGAGACACCCTGTGAATTAGGAGTCTAGGCCCAGATGGACTGGACCTCTTGCTTCAGGGTCTCTCCCAAGGCTGCCATGAAGGCACAGGCTAAGGCTGGGGCTGTATTTGAAATTTCTCCCAAGCCATGTGGTTGTTGGCAGAGTTGAGTTCCTGGAGTCACAGGACGTTTAAGATCATTGTCTTTTGGCAAACTCAAAGCACAGCAGGTGGCTTGCTTCTTCACAGGAAGAAGTCCAGAAGCACCAGGGAAAGAGAGGGTGCCAGGTTGGTGTCACAGTCTCCTACATCATGATCTTGGGAATGACATCCCCTTGCCTTTGCCATAAGCCTTTGGCAGGAAGCAGGTCACAGGCTATGCCCACACTCAGTGGTGGATTACACAAGGGTGTTGGTATCCAGACGTGAAAAGCATGGGACCTTCTCCAAGTTTATTTCCCACACCCACTGTTGACTGTCAAGGATCTATTTGAAGCAGAGAAACTATATACAAGTAAGTCCAATCAACACGTTCAATGGACAAGAAGGGTATTTTCAGCAATAAAACAACCTCCTGCCCCCATCACTTCTATAACCACCATCTCCCTGCTTGGATATTCCACGCTACTCACAGTTGAGAAAGTGACTCTTTTATTAGATTTCGAACCATTTGATGGCAGACCATATCTTCTTCACTGCTGTCTCCTTAGGACACAGCTGGCACCAGCAGCTTCTCAGTATCATCTGTGAAGTATACATGAGCCCACAAAACTCCAAGGAGGAGCAGGGAGGCCCTTCTTGGATCCTCCTGAGCACCTCCTCCCACCTTGATCTTTCCTTTCATCTGCTAGAAATGTCCCCCTGAACCTAGGACTAAATGGACCACAGCAGGAATGTCTATTGTCTTTAGCTATCCCATAGTTGGTGAGAAACTCCAACATGCCCACCCAGACACTGAAAACCTGGTCCCTGACTCTTCAGAGAGGCTGGCTTAGTCTTTGAACCCCAGTCTGAATTGGATACATCTGTCTTCAAAAGAACTTAAGTTCTACCATGCCAGTGGGTCGGGGGTGGGCATTGTCTTCATATGCAGAAGGCAGGCTCTTAGATGAAGAATCTGTTTGGTCCAGACTGTCGCTTAGGCCACATCACCAGTGTTCTCAGATGAACCACTGGAAGGCCAGGGCCTCTCTGGTCAATACATCACTAACTTGCATAGAGTCATATTTCCCATGCTATTTCAGTATTTTACTTTAGTGAAGACATATCCTGGGGCTGGTGACATAGGGAGGTGGGTAAAGACACTTTTTGGCTAAGCCTGATGACTTGAGTTCAATCCTCAGAACCTAAAAAGGCAGAAAGAGAGAAGTCACCCCTTAAATTGTCCCCTGACCTCCTCATGCATAGCATGGCGTGCACATGTACTATCCCAACACAAAATGAATAAATCACCAAACAGATAAATAAGTAAACTAACCCAGTTATTTTTTTAAAGACGCATCTTTTCAAGGCTTTAAAATTAAATATATTGGGAGTCTCAGTCTATGATGATTTCTGTCCCAACTTAGTATGCAATGTTAAGAGTGTTAGTGAAAAGAGAGGAATATCAGTAATTGCCACCTGGGGCAAGAACCTTACTCCCTGTTTTCGACACTGCCATGCTGTTTCTCTTATCCTGATTGTCAGCGCTATCTCCAATTGATAATATCTGTGTTTTGAAAATGGGAAAATGTGGTCTCCAAGACTTGGAGGGTGAATTTAGGAAGCCAGAAAACGACCTTTACTCCTATATGGTTGAAGATCACCCTTCCCAGCCTGGGTCCTCACATGCAGTCCCTTGGGTATGATGCATTCTGTTCATCAGTGACTGATAAAATAAAGGTGCCATCGACGGCAGAATCAGTAACTCACACAGGAAGGCAAGCACCAATAACTGTGTCTCTTTTGAGGATGGATTTCAATTCCTAAAAGTGGGTGGTAAGAGGAATGAAAAATGGCTAGAGAGTCAAAACACAAATTCAAGATGACTAGCAAGCAAGAAAAAGACAATCTCTCTTCTCTAGAAAAGCACCCTAATGGAACTGGAAAGACAGTTCAGAGGTCAAGGTCACCTGGTGCTCTTCCAAGGACCTGAGATCAGTTCCTAGCAACCATGTGGGCAGCTTACAATCACCTATAACTCCAGCTCCAGGGGATCTTATGCACTCCTCTGGCCTCTGTGATTACCTGCATGTACACACACACACACACACACACACACACCAAAATTCAAAAAGAAACCACTCAAAGGATGCTGTATGTTCAAATGAAGATTGATGGCAACCAATTCTCCTTTATTCCTGGTGTCACATGGCTCACACTCATAAGCCTAGCATGTGAAAGGTTAAGACAGAGGATTATCACACGTTCAAGGTCACCCTGGGCTACACAGTGAGACACTAATTCAAAAGCATTTCTCTTTTACTATTCATTATTTCACCCTTCGGTGGATCTTCCCATTGTATGGGACAAGGTAAAAGTGGCCAACCTCAGCAAACACCTTTCAGCAAAGCCAATGGGAAGTTTCTAGAAATCTTTTTTTAAAATGACCGAATCATGTTGCTTCTATATTTGCAAGTAAAGAAACTTACCTATTAGGTCTATCCATTGTTAGCAAAGAATAAACACACACACAAACAGTTATGTGACAGTTTGCAGAGCCCTGGAAAGTTTCCTAGTATGAACTCTAACCTTCCTCTGCTTCCTCTGTGTGTAACCAAATCACTTGAGCCCACAGCAGGACAGAACATGCCAGAGCCACCAAAGAGAAGACTCAATGAGCCCATAGTACAAGGTTCATGTTCTGAGCCTTCCAAGAGGCCCTTCTCAAAATACAAACTCTCTGCTTTGCCCTAAGAACTAGACTGCTGCCTGGCCCTGCTTTGACTTACGTGACTACCCCAGGATTGCTACCAGAACTGTTACAGTTTGAATAGGAAATGCCTCCCACAGGGTCATGTGCCTGACTACCAGAGCCCCACATGGTGGTGTTATTGTGGGAGACTCGGGACCCTTTGAACAGGAAGCATGGGCCATACAGGTGCGCCACAAAGGTGAGATTTGACTGTTATAGCTTGTCCCACTCTGGTCCTACTCCCTACACTCTGATCTGCCAAGGTTTGACAAGGTGTAGGCTTATGTTCCTGCTACCATGAACACCACCTTGGCTTCCCTATGATGGAATGAAACCACGGGCCAAAGTAAGCCCCTCCTCTCTTAAGTTGCTTCTGCCAGGTATCTTATTACAGTGAGAAAATAACTTATAACCTCTCTGTTTGTCCTTAACCCAAAAAAAAAAAAAAAAAAAAAAGTTTTTCAATTGTGGTGTGTGTGCGCGCGCAGATGCCTACGGGATGCCTACTAGATCAAAAGAAGAAGAGGTGGAGGAAGGTAGGGAGAGAGGAGGTGAGAGAACGGGAAAGTGAGAGAGCGAACAAGGGGAGAAAGCAGGGACATGGAAAGGGCGAAGGAGCAGGGAATGCAGAATAAGATAAGAGCGGAGGAAAGAGAGAGGGAGGTGCTGTGGTTTAGATGTGACTAGAGTGTGCCTTTCAAGAGATCCTGCACTGGAAGCTGGGCCTCCAGCATGGTGGTGTTGGGAGTGGAACCATCAGAGGTTGGGTTCTATGGGAAGTAGTTAGATGTCAGAGCAAATTAGTTTTGGCAAGGCAGGCTGTTTAAAAACAAGGCTACTCATGCACTTCTGCATGCTGCTGGTTTGTTCCACACACTTCTGCATGCTGCTGGTTTTCTTTCCATGTCTTTTCCATGTAATCACACAATTAGAGAACCCTCCACAGAATTCTGGCACTATACTGTTTTTTAAATATTCTTTTACTGTGTGTAGGCACACATACATGCACATATATCACCAACATGCATGTGGAGGTCAGAGGCTAATGTGAAAGAGTTGGTTCTCTCCTTCTACCATGTGTACCTCAGGGATTGAGCTCAAGGTGTCAGGCTTGGGACCAGTGTCTTTATTCCCTGAGCCCTGGTATCAAGTTCCCTGAGTTACAGAACTGTAAACTGAAGGAATCTCTCTTCTTTATAAAGCACAAAGCCTCAAATATCTTGTTATAACATAAAATAGACTGACAAACAGGATAAATAAAATATAAATGGGTAGAAAGATAAGTGAATAGATAGATACAAGATATTTAGGTGGGTGGATGGATATACAGTCAAGATAAATGGTATTTGGTTTTGTTTGGGTGAAATAGCATTTTCTGTCTCCATCACTACCAGTACTCAGAAGTCATCATAAAAGAAATACAACCGTACACAACAGCCAAATATGAGAAGAGAGATTGCAACTCAAGGAGCTGCATCATATTTTCCAAGCACAGCCACTGATCTGGATATTAATATGAAAGCTAAAGAAACAGATGCTATACACAAGGTGGGGGGGGCAGGGCTGCCCATCACAGTATGTGGAATCAGAGCCCTGGCCTTCCAGCCATCCAGCCTTCTAGCTCCTCCTGACTTTGGACCCTTCTCCCAGCAGCCAAGGCTTAGTAAAGTTCTCCCTGCCTGAGAACTTTAAAGTAACAGCAATGAGCTGAGCAGAACTGAGACTCAGAGGGAGAGATTCATCCCCCCCTTGTTCTGAACGCTATGTGCTTCTCCAAAGCCGGCCAAGGCCCATTTGGAAGTGAAGAAAGAATTGCTGGGAAGGAGGGCAAAGGAGGAGGTGCCGACAACGAGCGATGGCGTCCCATACTAAAAAGGCAGCAGCTACGGAAGAAAACCTGAGATTCAGACTCCTGGAAGTAAAGATGATGCAGGAAGTGGTCCAGGGAGGAGGAGGTAGATGAGTGGAGGATGTTGCCCATCAGATTAATGGAGGTGGGACTGGGAAGGTAAAGGAATATCCACACAGCACAGGATACAGAGTCTACAGCAAAATCAAAGAAATCGCCTTCTTCCAGCTCAGGAGGAATAAGTTTGTTCCTGGGGGGTGGGGGCTGTTGACTGTCAGACATCTCTCTTTCTTGAGGAAATCTGGAAGGAGAGTTTGGGAGGGCAAGGTCTTGACTGAGCAACTTTGCACAAAAACCTGTCACTTACCTTTGGGAGATCTTCGGTCCTGACACAATCTCTGCAGAGACACAGATAGTCAAAATGTGTGCTTTCCTCTTGACCGACCCAGGCAAGAACACCAATCACACATGAGTTATAAACACAAGACACCAGTCTTCAGAGGGCTTACGTGCTGCTATGGTTTGAATGGGAAATGTATCTTGTGGGCTCACACTTGAATGTTTGCCCACAAACGCTGGCACTCTTTGTGGAGGTTGTTGAACCCTTGAGAGTGGAGACCTGGTAGAAGCAGGCCACTGGCTGTGGGCCTTGGCTTATAGCTAGGACCCTTACATCTAGCTCAAGCTTTCTCTCTGTTCCCTAGCCCAGTAGTATGTGAGCAAGCCTTGCCATAAGGTGTTGCAGTCAGAGATGGTGCCACTCCCCACAGTGCCATCCCCCACCATTCTGCCCTGAATTCCCTGAAGCTTGAACTACTATACTCCTCTTCTTCTGCCTAAAGTTGCAGGAAGAAACGTAACCCAAATACATGCCAAACTGATCATCCCACCGTGACGTAAGTAGTTGCATCCCTGTTTCATGAATGAGAAGGTTTAAACTCAGAGATAAGAAGCTATTTGCCCGACATTTCTAAACAAATTACAAGCAGGCCAAAGCTGATAGCAGACATGTCAGCTGGACCAAGTTCCAAGGCCGTGTTCTTTCTACCAGAGCCTGGTCTCTGAATTAAAAGCAGAAGAAAACTGAGAAAAGGGAGGGGAAAGAAAAGTAACACAGAGTGCCTTCTAAATGACTACTACTGCTTTAATTTTTAACAAGAAACAGACATCGGTAGCTTTGTTGAGACAGTTTTCCACGGGTCTTAAGCATTTCTGTGCATCTTGAGAGGGCAGGCACAGATTTTTTTCTTTTTCCTTCTTTTTTTCTTTTTCTTTTCTTTTTTTTTTTTGTTCTGTGCTCTGTTTTCAAGCATGTATTACAAACAGATCCAGAAGGTAGACAGAGCGCCTCCCAAAAAGAACTGTCATGACACTGTTGGTGGCAGTGTAAATTAGCACAGCCGCTGTGAATAATAGTGGGTAGGACTCTCAAAAAACAAAAATAAAAGCCAACTAAAACCAGATATATCACTTGATGCAGCTACTCAACTTTTGGATATTTATCCAAACTGCTCACTATGAAAGTAAGAAAGCAGGTAAGAAACCTGCTGACCAAGGAGGAAGTAGCTGCACGCCTATGCCCACGAGGGGCCACCATTTAGAATATCCAAGGTATCTAAATGTATGTGAATAGATTTGAAAAACAGTGGACTATGGACATTGAGCATTTCTTTAAGAGCTTCTTGGCCTTTCAAGATTCCTCTGTTGAGAATTTTCTGTTTAGCTCTGTACTCCTTTTTAAAGTGGATTATTTGGTTTATTGGTGTTTGATTTTTTTTTGAGTTCTTTATATATTTTGGATATTAGCCCTTTGTCAGATATAAGGTTGATAAAGATCTTTTCCCAATTTGTAGGCTGCTGTTTTGTTCTGTTGACAGTGTCCTTTGCCTTACAGAAGTTTTTCAATTTCATGAGGTCCCACTTATTAATTGTTGATCTTAGAACCTAAGCTGTTCAGGAAGTTCTTTCCTGTGCCAACGAGTTCAAGGATCTTCCCCAATTTCTTGTCTAATAAATTTAGTATTTCTGGATTTATGTTGAAGTCTTTGATCCACTTGGTCTCAGTGTCCTTAGTCATCAGCAAAATGAAAATCAAAAAGATTCTAAGATTCCATCTTATACCCATCAAAATGGCTAAGATCAAAAATTCAAGTGACAACACATGCTGGCAAGGATATACAGAAAGGGGAAATCTCCATTGCTGGTGAGAGTACAAATTTGTACAAATACTTCAGAAACCAATCTGGTGCTTTCTCAAGCAAATAGCTTTACCTCAAGACCCAGCTATACCACTCCTAGGCATATGCCCAAAAGTTGCTCTAAAACACAAGAAGGACATTTGCTCAGCTATGGTCATAGGAGCTTTATTTGTAATAGTCAGAAACTGGAAACAACTCAGATTTTCCTCAACCAAAGAATGGATAAAGAAACTGTGGTACATTTATACAATGGAATGCTCAGCTATTAAAAACAAGGACATCATGAAATCTACAGGCAAACGGATGGAACTAGAAAATATCCCGAGTGAGGTAACTCAGACCCAGAAAGACAAAGATGGTATGTACTCACTCAGAAGCAGATTTTAGCCATGTAGTACAGAATAACCATACCAATTCACAGACCAAAAGAAGATAAGTAACAAGGAGGACCCAAGGCAGAATGCTTAAATCTCACCCAGAATAAGAAATACAATAGGCAGGGGAAGTGGATGAAGAGAGGGAACAGCATAGGAGATGGAACGGAGAAAAATGAGGGTGGAGATCAGATGGGGGAGAGCAGGAGCAAGAGGACAGAGGGTGCAGAGAGAGGAGAAACCATGAGTAGGGGCATCTCTGTGACAAGCTGGAGAAATCCAACAGGGTAGACTCCTGGGAGGGTATGGGGATGACTCTTGCTGAGGTTCCTAGTAGCAGGCGTCATGGAGACTGATGAGGCCACACTCTAACTAGACCGGACTCTTACTGTAGGGACAGGAATGCCAACCTACCCACAAAATCTTCAACCCAAAATTTACCCGGCCTACAAGATATGTGGGCATAAAAATAGAGCAGAGATTGAGGGAATGGCCAACCAATGCCTATCCCAACCTGAGACCCACTCCATGGGAGAGAGCCAACCCCTGATACTATTAAAAATACTCTGCCATGCTTGCAGACAGGAGCCTAGCCTAGCTGTTCTCTGAGAGGCTCCACCCAGCAGTGGATTGAAATAGATGCTGGGACTTACAGACAAATATTGGGCAGAGTGCAGAGAGCTTTGTGGAAGAGTAGGAGTGAGAATAGAAGGACCTGGAGGGGACAAGAGCTCCACAAGAAGACCAACAGTGTCAACTAACCAGGACCCAGGGGGGCTTGCGGAGATGGAAGCACCAACCAAGGACTGTGCATGGACTGGACTTAGGCCCCTTACATAGATGCAGCTGATGGACAGCTCAGGCTTCATGTGGGTCCCTCATAAGGGGATGGGGGCTGTCTCTGACATGGACTCTGTTGCCTGCTTATTGACCATTTCCCCCTGGTGGGGCTACCTCACCAGACCATAGGGAAAGAAGATGCTCGGTCCAGATGGGACTTGATGTGCTGAGGTGGGTTGGTGGGGGGCTCCCCTTTTCTGAGGAGTAGGGAAGGGGGGTAGGGGGAAGAAGGAGGGTTGGTAGGACTGGGAAGAGAGGAGGAAAGGGGCTACAACTGGGATGTGAAGTGAATAAATAAATACATTTTTACAAACAGTAGAATATAGATGCAATGGAATTTTACTCAGTGATTCTAAAAATGTGATATTGTCATTGTTACCGAAGGCATGGAACTGGAGGGCGCGATGTTAAGTGAAATATGCGGGCTACAGAAACACTATTACCATATGCTGAAATGTTGATCAGGCCAGACACAGTAGTAGTGCATATTTTTAATCCCAATGCCCAGAAAGCAGAGGCAGGTGGATATCTGTGAGTTCCAGGCCAGTCTGGTCTACATTGCAAGTTCCAGGCCAGCCAGAGCTACACAGCGACAGCCTGTTTTACAAAAACAAACAAGCAGAGATGATTAAGAAATGTTGAGCTGAATATAGTGGGGAATAAGGATAGATAAAGAGAGACTGGATTTGATCCACTCTCAATATGAATGTACTGAAGTAGCATGTAAAAAAATAAAATAAAAAAAAAATATATATATATATATGATACATGTTTTTAAAAAGGCTGATAAGATGGCTTACTGAGTAAGGATGCTTGCCACCAAGCCTGTCATCCCTGGGACATACATGGTAAAGGGATAGCACTGATTTCCATAGGTGTCCTCTGACCTCCACACATGCACACCCCCACCACACAGATAAATGTGATAAAAAATATTAAATCCAAGTTAATAAATAAACAAATAATGTGATTCAGGAAAAAGACATAGTATTTCCCTCTGGAGCATTTGGTGGGCATGCTTACTGTGTGTTATAACAATTTCACTCTGGGTTTTTTGTTTTTTTGTTTTGTTTTGCTTGTTTTATTTTTGAGATTAGAATTACATTTCTCCTTTCTGTTTTTTAAATTTATTATAATTTATTCAGATTACATCCTGATTGTTATCCCCTCACTTGTGTCTTCCCATTCCCATCCTTTTTCTCATCTGTGACAGACCCACCACTTTGTACCATCCTGTGGGGAACAAGACAAGGGGAGCTGGCACAAACCTGAGCTCATGTTACTTCCTGTCCCAGGAGCCATCAAGCCCTTTGTTGCTCTTCTGACATTCACAAAGCCATAGGAGATGACTTTTAGCTTGTAAACTGAGTCAAATATCACCCCTCAGCACAGGAGGCTTCCTGGGAAAGCATGGAATGGACACACACATACACACACACACACACACACACACACACACACACCTCTTCCTCTTCTTCTTCTTCTCCTCCTCCTTCTTCTTCTCCTCTGGTACTCACATATATCCTAGATACCCCTATACAGTGTGCTAAGCTTGAGCAGACACCTGGTGTACCTTTGGGTGGAGCTACCTAGAAACCATCTTGGAGGCTACCAAGCCCATCTCATCATCGGCATGTGCACAGTCATTCTTCAGGCTGTGGCTTACATTTAAATGCTTCCCCACCAGTTCATGGATTTGGCCACTTGGCCAAACAGCTGGTGCTGGTTTCGCATTCCGTGGGGTCTAGCTGGCACCATGAAGCACGTCACAGCCCCGCCCTGCTTCCAACCTGAATCTCTCTGCTTTCCTGTTGTCCAACTGGTTATCAAGTTCCCACTACAGGGGACAAAGCAGTTCCAGCCACCAGACCTTCACCAGGATGGACTCTTGAAACCCATGAGCCCAAACCAACTCCTCTCTCGTTTTTCTTTTTCGTTTTTCTTGGTTTTTCAAGCCAGGGGTTCTCTGTGTAGCCTTGGCTGTCCTAGACTCGCTTTGTAGACCAGGCTGGCTTCGAACTCACAGCGATCTGCCTACCTCTGCCTCCCGAGTGCTGGGATTAAAGGCATGCGCCACCATGCCTGGCACCAACTCCTCTCTTAAGTGGCTCTGTCACATCCTCTGTCACGGCAAGAAGGGGAGTAACTAGACCATAGTAGGTGCTAAACTTGAATGGTACAGTTTGGCTTCAGAAGAGTGCATATTTCTGAGAGCCTTACCCACATCATCTCACCAAAAGTTGACAACAGCTCTGTGACTGAGGCATCAGTGCTCTCGGGAATGTAACACACTCATGAAGGTCACAGAATCAGGGCCCAAGTGGTTCTGAATCCATGTCCATCACGGCCGCTTTTGGGAGATTCCATCTGTCTCTTGCCACCAGAGACTCCATCACCATTCTCAAAACACACCCCTTTTTGGTTCCTTAAGCAAGGAATTTTGTCTTAGTAAAAAGAGGTAATTACCAGTCAGGGGGAAGAGCAGGGGGTGGGGGGGTGTGATACCCTTGTTTAGTTAACAAGGACCACTTGACTTGTTCAAGCAATGAAGTACTTGGGGGAGAAAGGAAACTTTGTTTTCCCCCTTAATTATCTGAACTCCATGATGGGGTAATCCAAATTCCCCCACAGAGAGGATAGAGTCTTAGGGAATCCATTTCCCCCTTGCACCTTGGACTGACCCAGGTCACTCATTTCTCTGCAAGGAAGGGAGACACGGCTCCGGTGAGCCTGAGTAGTGGGAATATTTTCCACTGTGTCAAGTAATTTCATGGAGTCCTCAGTTCACACTACGTTAGGGATAAAGGCCAGGCTGCAAATACAGGACAGCCGGTTACTCATGTAACTACTAGGGAAGCATGGCTCCGTTCTTCCAGGAGGGATGCTCTCTGATAAACCCACTTTGAGGAAAAATTGCCAGGAGGTCTATTGTGGATTCGACATAAAGAATCACTCTTCCACTCAGGAGGCAGAGGCAAGAAGATTGCTGTGAGTTCAAGGCCAGCCTGGTCTACAAAGTGAGTCCAAGACAGCCAAGGCTATACAGAGAAACCCTGTCTCAAAAAAAAATTTTTGCTCACCCTCAAAAGATCACATGTTGGATGAAGGTTCCAGTCGCAGTTTGAAAGCATTCAGAAGTGGGGCTCTTAGAGAGGTTGAGTAATGAGAACTCTGACTCAATGGTTCAATGGAGAAACCCATTGACGAATTCCTAATTCCATAGCATCCTTAAGCTATGGGATGTCGATCAAAGAGGCTTCTCCCCTAGTAACATGACGTCACATCTTGACATCCTTCCTATCCCCTGACCCCTGCCTCCCCACTGCCATGAGGTCATGAGAACAGCCTCTGTCCCACACCCCTGGCTTCATGGTGGTCAGCCTCACCTTAGGGTCCTGGCTGGAACCGACTGACAATATACATAGATCTCTGTATCCGTGAGCCCAAGTGAATCTTTGGTCCTGATGTTTTCCCCTCAGGGACTTGTCACAGCAGTAAAAAGCCAACACAAAATCCTAGAAGAGTGACAAGTAGAAATAAGGAATTATCATGGTTGCTTCCCAGAACTGCCCCCAACACCCTACAAAACAGTAGGTGATGAGACAAATGGAAACTCTTATGACCCTGTAGGCTAGAAGTCTAAAATAAGGCATTGATAGAGCCATGCCTCATCCTAGCAGCTCTGCCATCCCATCATACTCATCTCTCCTCTGCTTATGTCTTCACATGGTCTCTCTCCCCCCAGATCCTTCACATGGCCTATATTTGTGACTTTTCTTCTTTTTGTAACATCGGTCACATTGAACTAAAGGTCCATCCTACCTCAGTAGGAATCACCTCGCTTCAGACGACATCTGCATTATATCTTCAGAAACCCATCCCCGCAACAAGGTCACAGCCACGCGTACCTTGCAAGGCTTAAGGTTTGGGGTCGGGGCATAAAATTCAAACTGTAAGCTTCACTGATGATACAACATGAAGCCTGTGACAAAATTATCCAGGCACTGCTATAGTAAAACAAAAACGAAAGCCAGATGTGACACACATCTGTAACCCCAGCCCTTGGGAACTGAGGCAGAGGCATCGCAGCTGTAGGTCAGTGTGAGCTACATTGTGAGTTCCAAGCTAGCTGAAGCTACAGAGGGAGACCAAGTCTCCAAACAGCAAGAGCATCATAATCGTCATATCCTCTCCTTTATGCCCTGCGCTCACTTCCCCCTTTCACTTCCTCAAAGCCAGATCTTTCTCGCTTTACAGCCCTTTGCTCCTTGCTGCACAGATTGGTTCTTTGTATGGCTGCATCTCTGTCCTTCGTGGTCTCTGCATAAATACCGTCTCTTCGCTGAGGCTTTCCCACACAGCGCCCTTCATTCCCACTTGCATCAGTAGCATCCATCGTGTGCATATTGTATTTCATCGCTCACATCCATCTTCTGTGTTAGTGATATGGAGACAGTCTGTGTTTGCCAAGCACAGGACCTGAGCACACAGAAGTTCAGTATGTACCTGATGAGCAAGTGAGCATATGCAGAGGACGGTTTTTTTTTGTTTTTGTTTTTTGTTTTTTTGTTTGTTTTTTAGGAGCCAAAAGGAAGATGCACTTTAAAACTAACACTTGCAGAATGACCTCTGTTGCCCATACACCCTGGTTGCTCTATGACATTCCTACATGCTGTATACCCCATATTCCATCCTCGTTAAGAATTTACTCAGAGAGGCATCCGGGGACTCTTTCTACACCATCCCTTGTACCTTCACCATGACTCTTAGCCTCTCTGGTACACGGTATGATACAACTGGGTTATTTTGCTTCATAAAACTAATGAGGGGCTAGTCATATACCAAAGTCTGATGAATGCCTGCTTGGAGGCCATGATAAACGAGACACATAAAATTCTTAGCAACGTTCCTGGAATACAGAGGATGCTTTTGCTCAGTTAAATATCTAATATCTGTAAGAAGAGGAGATGCAGGAGGCCAGAGGGGCCTAATATGCTCAGCATCCTTGGCCTTGCAGGGGTTCCACTCTGACACACTGAAACCCAAACGTTTCTATTCCAAAGCTGGAGGGAAGATGGGGGGGCGGGCATATATATAAGGAAGCATCACCCAAGTGAGGCCTCATTTGTCACCATGCTGTAGAAGAGGAGTGGGGTGGGAAAGGTGCTATCATGAACTACAGAGCTTTCATTTACTCTGCTGAAGGCGAGTAGAGAGAGGGATGGAGTGCAGAGGCTTCGGAGCTTCTGTCCCTTGCAGGCAGAATGTGAAACACGTCACCACCAGGATTTTCCTTCAGTGGTAGCATTGAACACTCACTATGTCCATGGCCCCATGAACAGGCAACATATGAACAAGATAGGGTTTCATATCCTCACTCTGCAGATGTGGACAGTGAGTCCTGGGAGGCTAGTAACTTTCCGGTACAACCAGCTCCTACATGGAACAAGAAGTGGAAGCCTGTATTCCTTCTAGTCACAGCTCTTGGCATGCGTCCTACACCCGAGGTTCCTGGCAGTGGACCTTTAGCACACGAGCAAGCCAGAGTTCCAATGAGCTCACATTTATTTTATTTATCAATGTATAAATGTCGGCAGGGCTAGTGCTGTCCTATCATTTTTCATAGGGTATATCATTATGTGAATTTACTGGCAAAGGGAAAAGCTCTTAGAAGGAGGCACAAGCACTTAATTGTAAAATAGTAAACTAGTCAAACATATTCAGATTCTCAGTCTACAACGTTGGTGGCCCTGGGATTGGCACAGGCTACTGCAACTCTGATCATGTACAGAATATGGGTATTCACTTGTACCATGTCGCTGTAAACATGAGAGAGTGCAGCAGGTGGGAACTTATTTTTCATAGGGCTACTGCTTAGCTTCTGCAGTACCCATGTTTGACAATCTAGACAACGAGAGAGACTAACTTTAAAATGGTGCTTCTCTCTTCACGGGAACAGGTCCTCCTCGATATTTGTGAATAGTGGCTGTCAGTTTCTTATGTCAATGATTTCTTCTTCATTTTATGTACAATACACTCAGAGATAAGTGAGTGCCAACACTATTTTCAAAGCAAAGCAGCTGATTTAGAGACATTCAGTAATCTATCCAGGATCAGGCAGCTGTGGAGTCTAAACTCTGGAGCTACATAACATGATTTTTCTAGTACCTTCTCCAGTAAGAATTCCCAGGGTTCTGTTCTGAGGACAGAGTCCCATTCATAGAATTTACAAAGAAAAACAAGCAATTTCCCTCAAGTGTGTTGAATCAATTTTCCATAGTGGTACAAACAGCTTATTAACAGAACCTGGAGGAGAAATATTCATCCCACATGGAAGGCTCCAGAAAGCTTTTAAACCAAAAATGTAGTGAGAAAATCATTAGGGACAAATTGGAGTAAGCTGAGGATAATCTGAAAGAAGCAGGCAGCCAGACAAAGTTAACACAGGTGCAGAGTCCTCACACTGAGAAAAAACATTCTGGAAGTTTCCAGTGGGTGTAGCTGAGAGAACAAAACGAAGAGACATGAGAGCTGACGTGGAAAGCAGGAAGAGTCCAGGCAGCGAAGGATGTGACCTTCAGTGCCTCCTGCCTTAAGAGTGCATCGTTTGGGCCTTTCCCCATTACGCCACCTTCCTGCCATCAATCCAGCTTAAAAAAAAATAGCATCTCATTCTGTAGCCCATGCTGGCCTGTAACCTGCTGCTCTTCTGCCTTAGCCACTTCATTTCTGTGATTGCAGGTGTGTGCCATCATCCCGTGCTACAAGACTAAGGTTCTAAAGTCACCACATAAACAGCAAATCATTTATTAGACAATGGCTTTGAAATGCCATTTTGAAAGCATGTGAATTACGGGTGATGGAGGACAGGGCAAGGGATGTAGGAGAATCATAGTACAGATTGGATGCTGTCCTGAGAGCCTGAGGCTTGGCCGACATAGCCCTGACTGCCAGGGATGGGGATGCTGAGATGATGATGTGGTCATGAGTCCTATGATTCCATTGGATTCTTCTATTTTATCCATGAAGTGAATTCCAGTGGTGCCAAAGCTATACAAACCCAGACTCTAAAGCACAGACTGCTGATTTCCATAGTATTTCTTGGCTCTCCCCAAGCTAGGCCAAGATAAAGATCTCAAATTATTCTGTATTGTTCTTCACCTCTTGATCCAGCACCAACCACACTGATAGTTAAGTAGAATATTCAAGATAGTAGTTATATATTGAATTTTAACTAAATCAGGAATTAAAAGTACTCATGCATACATAGTGACACTCTAAGAACTAATATTGTTCAACACCAGTTTTCCTCATCGACTTCTGAGGTCAAAATCTTTTACTGACACATTGTACCTAAGCCCACCAGGAAAACTAGGCGTGTAATATTGTTTCCATGAGTCTACCTCCATACATTTAGTCCTTCTCTGGGAATTTACCATCATGGCTAATTTCGCTATCAACTAGATGAGACAAAGAAATGCCCGAGAGACCAGAAAAGCAGATCTCTGGGTGCATCCATTACAGATGTTACTACAGACAAGCACACCAGGAAGACTTTGACCTGGTTAGTAGATTAATCATTTGATGGAATCACAATCTGACAGCAACGTTGGTATGTGGTGAGAAGTAGAAAGTGGAGTCTTTTGAGGAGGCAGGCCACGGGCGGCATGTCCTTCGGACTATATCTTGCCCTGGTCCCTTTCTGTATTCACCTCTCTCTGTCTAGTGTTCACCAAGACAGAATGCAGGAATGGGTCTCTGTCAACTTCTCCTGGTTCTTCCTTCCCTTCCAATGAGTCTGGGGAAGAATTGAGTACGGAGGTCACTGTGCGCTGACTAGTTTTATGTCAGTTTAACACAAGCTAAAGTCATCAGAGTGGAGGGAGCCTCAAATGAGAAAATGTCTCCATAAGATCTAGCTGCCGGCAAATGTGTAAGGTATTTTCTTAACTAGTGATTGATGTAGGAGGGCCCAGCCTGCTGTGGGTGGGAGCAAACCTAGGCTGGTGGTCCTGGCATCACCAGGCTGAGCAAGCCATGGGGAGCAAGTGACTAAACAACACCCCTCCACAGCCTCTGCATCAGCTCCTGCCTCTAAGTTCCTACCCTATTTGCGTTCCTGTCCTGACTTGCTTTGATAATGAGCAGTGATGTGAAAGTATAAGACCAATAAACTCTTTCTTCCCCACATTGCTTCAGTCATGGTGTTTCATCACAGCATGGTAACCCTAACTAAGACAGTCATCATGTTTACTCTTGGCTATCAATTTGACCATATCTGCAACCAACTCAAAGGTAAGCCACTAGGCACACCTGTAATGGGCTTTCTTGAGTAGGTTATCTGCAGTGGGAAGGCACTCCCACAGTATGAGGTTATCTGTGGCAGGAAGGCAACCCCACAGTATGGACAACGCCTTCCAGTGGCATCCAGACAAAATCGGGGTTCAAGAAAGAACCTTTGCATTTGCCTGCTGGCATTTACTCTCATTGGCAATTTCATCCATGCTGTTGCTGCCTCTGCTGCTGCAGCATCCCTTTACTGATATGAGAACCAAGCTTCTTTGGGTTTCAAATGTAGATTGAAAACAAACAATTCTTGGAACCTCCAAACCTTCAGTGCTAGTCTGGGGGTGGGGAGGCATCTAGCCTCTCAGACTGCACAGCTCCCAGGTTCTTAGAATCTCCACTGTAAAGACAGATATTGTTGAACTAACCACACCATTCTCTTGGTTCTGTTCTAGAGGACACCATCTACTATATAGAAAGAATAAGAGTGCGGGGGGGCGGGGTTGACTAAGTCATCATTTGTGAGTGATTATCACAGACTAGGAATTATATGTTTCATTTCTCACAGAAAGTCATTGTAAGTGGTGAAGAGACTTAACAATAAAAAGCCTGCAAATGATATCCAAATGCATAACCTCATACCAGAACTGGTCGCCCAGGTCCTATCACTGTTCCAGGAGCCCGGCTGCTGCCACCACGAAGCTCTGTTGTGTGCCCTTTGCAAAGAGGCTTTTGCACCTGAAGTTGAGATGACCTGAGTCTAACACCTGACTCACTCAGACCTATAAATGTTTGGCTCTACCCACAAGGCAAAGGATGGTTCTAAATATCACATCTTTCAGAGGAAAAAAAAAAAAAGATATCATCTAATGAAAAAGGATAAAAATACAAAGCCATCCTTTCCCACTAAGAAGCTACTGTTTCATGGTGCTGAAGATGGAACCTAGGGCCTCCTGTAAATTAAACACACACACACACACACACACACACACACACACACACACACACACACACACCCCACTCTAACCATGAACCGTAGCTCTAGCTCTCTCATTTTGAGTCAAAGTGTTACTAGGTTGCTGGGACTGGCCTTGAACTTATTTTGTGGCTATGGTGGTTTGAATTAAATTGCCCACCTACTGGATGGGGTGCCCTGGTGGCACTCAGAGGAAGGATAGCAGGCTACTAAGAAGAGGCTTGATCCCCTATGAGCATATACAGGGGGAAGAGATCCCCTCAGTCACAGTCATAGGGGAGGGGAGGAAGGGGAGGATACAAGAGATGGGATAACAATTGAAATGTAATATGAATAAATTAATAAAATATATTAAAAATAAATAAACAAACAAATAGCAGTCAAAAAATAAATAAATAAATTGCCCACCTAGGCCCACAGGGAGCAGCACTATTAAGAGGCATGGCCTTGTTGGAGTAGGTGTGGCTTTGTTGGAGGAGGTGAATTACTAGAGGCTCTGAGGTCTCAGAAGCTCAAGCCAGACCTAGTGTGTCTCTGTCTATTCCTGCTGCCTGTGGATCCAGATGCAGAACTCTCAGCTACCTCCCTCCCCAGTACTGTGTCTGCTGCACCCTGCCTTGCTTTCTGCTATAATGACAATGGACTAAACCTCTGAACTGTAAGCCAGCCCCAACTAAATGTTTTCCCTTCTAAGAGTTGCCATGGTCCTGGTGCCTCTTCACAGCAATAAAACCCTAACTTGAACTGCAGTCCAGGCTGGCCTTCACATTGTGATTCTGTGTCAGCCTCTGAGCAGCAGGGATGGCAGGTCTGTGCCATGAGAACTGACCCAGCTATGAATCTTGACAGCTCTTATGCACATCTAACTGTTCGTGCATATTGAAAACACAAATGAATGGTATCCTTAAATCCCAACGCGGAAGAATTCCTGAGTTTTTGTTCTAACCATCTTTGGAAAAATCACCTGAGAATGGAGTCCCCATGAGGAACTGCCTATATTTGGTTGGTCTGTGGCATGTCTCTGGAAAAGTGTCTTAGTTAAGTTCACTGATACAGGAACACCCAGCCCTTACAAGTGGGCTTCCCTATACAGGACTTCCCAATCTGTGTAAGAGTGAAGAAATCAACCTGAACCCATACAAGCAGTTAAATGTACATGAATGCATTAACCTCTCTCTCTTTGACTGTGGATATGATGAGGCTAGTTGTTTTAAGTTGCTGCCTGGAAACCCCTCACCACCACCACCACCACCACCCTCCTCGATGATTAGCCTGTGATTATGAGCTAAAATCAACTCCTTTCTCTTCTAAGTGGCTTTTGGTTATTGTATTTTTATCACAGCAACAGGTTTAGAACTTATTTCTGAGGCATGTCTAGAATACCATCCATTGACCAACTAACCAAGCAGTTACCCAAGGACTGTCCCTTGCATACCTCTATTTACTTAAAAAAAAAAAAAAAGTAGGAAATAAAAATGAAAACAGATTCCTGGCATCGATCCATTCAAACGGCCACATATTTCCTGGTTAGTTGGAGCTCCAGATAGAATTCTGACCTTACCAGGGGATTGAAACATCTTCGTTTACTCTAGAATGAGAACTCTTTTGAGGCCAGGTCACATCTCTCTTGAATGCCTCATTTTCAAACATCAAACTGTCCCAAGAATGTAAGGTTAACAGCTCCCTGCCACACAGCTCACCAGTGGTGTTATTTAAGCCAGTGTCTGCTTCTCTCAAAAGGTGATGCTCTTTCCACAAATGCTGCCTAGCCGCCCTCCCACCCCACCCCCAGCAACAAAGACTAAACACGGAGAAGAAAGCTTCAAATTCCACTTGTCTGATTAATAATGAGTGCCTATCTGGAGATTTATGTTTGTTTTTCTACTAAATAAATGGTTATAACATTTCCCCAGCCAAGAATACATTGGGCTAATTAATAACAGCTTTCTTTCAAAGTCTACTGTATAGAAAAAGTCTGTCCCCAGAGACCAATCCTTCATGAAGTCAAAGCACAGCTCATCTTAAGAGTCCCTCACTAAGAGACCCCAGAGACTAGACACGTTGACATACAATGGCCATTTACATGTTGGCTATGATTAGCACTGGCAGAGTGAAAAGGAGAAACCAGCACAGAACTGTTAAGTAGAAAACGGTGTGGGTGGAACTGAGGAAGGAAGGAGAAGAAAGAAAGAGAGAGGGAGGGCACCGATGAGGGGAGAAGTAAACGAGACTGCTAGCAGAGGTTAAGCACTCCTTATCCAAAATATTTGAAATCTGAAATGGGATTCGGGATTTTTTTTTTTCCAGACTTGGAAAATACTTGCATGGGCTTTCTAATTGATCATCACTAACCAAACTGAAGAAAAAGAAATTCTCAAAGTGCTCCAAGTTCAATTCTTTGAAAGCTTGGACCTGGGACTGTGCAGCCTCTGTTCTCGAAGCATTTTCTATGTAGCACATGCTCTGTCCTTTATAAAACAACTCTCTGAGTTCCTTACTCAGTATTCCTGTACTGTAGATGAATTCTCTCCTACAGTGCACTTCAAACACAGTAAATAGCAGAGTGAGATGACCTCATCCATGCTATTAAGCATCTCTTTAATCATAGTGTGGAGCTTCGCTTTGTTCTACGTTTCCCTTACACTCTTACTTTAGGCTGTTAACACTTGTCACTGTGGTCCATGTACCTGGATGCCCCTCACCACTGCAGCCAATGCACCTAGACTTCCCCCTTACCACTGTCGGTTCATACACCTGGATGCCTTTCATCACTGTGGTCCATGTACTCAAATGACTGTCAGCATCCTCCCCTGATTCTTGCAATGCTTGTACACGGTGAACTATAATCCCTAATGCGGACGCTGATGCTACATGGAAGTCAGATCAGATTCTGTTGTGACCTGACTCATTATCACATCAAGTCAGACCTTTCCTTGGCTGTGTTGCTTCATCTGTTATGAAGTTCTCTGAAATACAGAAACCCAAACACCCCCACCGGAGCAGACATTCATGTTCTGTGTTCTACATGGAGCTCAGGCTCTGTGAGGACCCAGTGGGTGGAGCTCTGCTAACCCAGCACATCACATGATCCTACCTGGTTGACAGGTATAAGTATTGCTGTCCTCATTTAAATATTGAAATACTTCTTTTGTGACAGAAAACACGTGGCTTCCTAAAACAGGCCTTTCCCCCAATGTTTTCCCTTGTCCTAGGAAGTCTCTAGCTGGCCCAGCTATACCCAACAATGCTTCTACATGTCCAGCAACCAGAGCGGTAGAGCCTGGCACAGCTGTACCCAATTTTCAAACTCAGGCCTGCAGGCCTTTATCCATGTTGCTTTGTAGCCATGGCCGACCAGTTGTCTTCAATACCACAATTTTCCTATAGAAATATTTTAGCGATGTTTCCTTTCCTGACAGGCACTTCTGAGAACTTCCAGGTCCCCCTGCTCCTTCCTAGGCTCCCATCTGTGGGCTTCCTGTAGCTGTAAAATAACTTCCTGGCCTCCAGCATTTATTAAGTACCTGCCATAGTCTCACTCTTTATGAGAACGATTTCATATAATCCCTAAATAAACCTGCAGGGTAAGCTTTGGGGTCCATAAATGGTGTGTTTTACAAAGGAAGAAAGAGACAGGGGCTCAAGAGTGGTTGACTAACTTCCCCTAATTCAGTATCTGGACCCCTTTCAGCTAATGCCTCATTGTGTATCATCGTCATCTTTCCCATTTTGTGTAACGAAAGGTATTTAAAAACAAATTCCCCATTACAAGTGTGGGATCTATCCTTACCTGTTCCTAATCATTTTAGCATCCTAGCCACTTTTCATTTTTAAGATGTTGCTTTTAATGCATTTACCCATTCCTGACAAAGTTATGAAAGTACCCAGACTCTTCCGCCAATAATATCCCGATGGCTTCTCGCTACAATAGGGAGTTTTGTCTCATGGGCAGGGACTATGACGTCACTGCCACCCTGATGCATTCATAAAATTATTCACTCATACATTCCAGCTCTCACACTTGCATTTTCAAATCATAGTCATGCCTTTATATAAATAAATGCATACATGTTATAAAATAATGCATAGAGTTAATGGAGACAGGGCCTACCACTGTGAGACGGCCAGACTTTGTGGTTTCTGGGAATGGAATGATTCGAGACAACCAGCAGAAAACCAAGTCCATCACCATTCCTGGCTTGTGACAATCAGCCTTTGGGTCTTCAAAGGCTGAGCCAGTTTCCAGTGATTCCCAACAATCGCGGTTGTCATTTTCAGATGATGGTCCTTTTCAAACGCCAAGTGGAGTGAAGAAGAAGTGTATGCTATTGCTGAGTCCACAGGAATATGACTTGCAACAGCCAATGCTACTCTCTTGTCTGCGAATTTTCTGCCCTGATTAATTACAAAGACTGCCAGAGCGTGTTGACGTTAGTTAAAAGCATTTGCTCTTTCCAGCCTGTCGTTATACCCGAATTAAGGATTTCTGTGTTGAGGGGAGGTCAGGAGAGTTCAGATCTGTTTTCCACTGATAAATCTTGCTGGATTAAAGGAACTCAAGACTTTCATATGTAAAACTAATACACCGTCGCCTATGTGTGTCTGTCCTCATGATCAAAGGGCTCTTGGCCAACTGAGAATGCCTCAGAGAGATAATAAGTAATTTGTTCTCTACAACATTATAATTACCTAAACCTCTACAAAGGGCTGGAAGTAAATTCTCTAATCAGAGTTAATTAGCATCCTTGTTGCCTTGAGTTTAGCTGACTAGCTCCCTTAAAGGCGCAGGAACATGAAAATTACAAGCTCCCTCTGAGCCAACTTCTGAAACTCCTTCCAAGTTAGGTGTTGAATCTCTACACACTTACCTTCGACCCATTTACTTCAATCTGCTCAAATGAATTGGAAAAAAAAAAAAGTTCACGGGGGCTCTCTTCTGTGGTTTTATTTGTAGGCTCCCAGCCCCCTGCCAGCTGATTTTTCAGGAACTTCCTGTCCTTAAATTCAAAAGAGTAAGATTTAAATGAATTGATAAGTGGAGAAAACTGAGCTAATTTACCTTCAATTATTTTAATAGGACATGATGGAGACCAACCATGGGGCGAGAGTCTTGGTATTACGTCTGAATTGCACATCATCCCAAGTTTCATGCCATTTGCCTTTTTGTAACCAGGAAGCTGATGGTGATCTTTCTCATAGAGTTTTTAAAATGCTGGGCGTTGGACTGTGGCAAGAACTCCTCAGGTAAGAGCACTAGCCATGCAAGCATGAGGACCTGAGTTCAAATCCCCGGTCTGAAATCTCAGTGTTGGAGGCAGAGACAGGTTAGTCTAACTGAAATGATGCAGTGGCAGGCCCCGTTTCAAGGGAAGGTAGCCACAACCTTCTGAGGAAGACCCGCAGGGTCTCAGTACACTTAAGTACACACTTTATACATGCATCCAAGCTGGTCATTGTGAGGGAAAAAAAAAATCAACCAAATGAATCCAAAATGACTTTACCTACCAAGGGCATAGTAGAAGCGCATAGACCTGGGGCCTCTCAGGTGACGTGCCAGGTGCAGTTTTCTAATACTGAGGGCTGGCTTAGACACTCCCAGCCTCATCCACTCACTTGAAGACTTATAAGAGTCATAAGTGGAACCCGAGAACTGAATCTCTATATCTAGATTCAGGCTTTGCTCCTTTCATTTGGAGACAGGGTCCCACAGTGTAGCCCATCTGGCTTGAAATGTACTAAAGCTTCCAGGCTGACCTCAAGATCGTACTCCACCTGTCTCTTCTTCCAGAACACTGAGACTATACGAGTGCCTCCCCAAGCCTGGTTTTTTCTTGTTTCAACAGGGTTCTGTGAGTTCTGTCTTTATCAACTCTTAGGCATGCAGGTTGGCTTGTTTATTTCTGAGCCACAGTGGCAAAAATATAGGGTTCATTTTCACACATAAACAGTTTCTTTGGGGCCTGGCAAGAAGTGCTGAAAGCACAGGAGGAGTGTTCTGTCATTACACCTTTGACTTTGACAACCTTTCTATTTCTTAGACGTGAGACCATCAGTGAAATACATTAGAGTTTGTGTAGTTTTCATATGCAGTCTGTTATTCACATGGGCAGCAGACGATGAGCCATGGCATATCAGAGATATTCCTATTATCCCTGAGCTCAAGCAAAGGAAATAGAGTCCCTGAAAAGACAGGGGAACTAGTGTGGTTTTTACAATTACATTATGTAAAGGACACCGACTGCTGGTGCTCATTTGCACTACACACACATACAAGCCTGTCATTGTGATGAAAAAAAAAAATCAACCAAATGAGTCAGCAATGGCCTCACCCACCAAGGACGTACCAAAGGGACACAGAATGTTTACTGGGGACTCTGGAGTGATAAGGCAGATGTGCTTCCAAATTCTGGGCTGTATTGCCATCTCACCTTGGCAAAAGCCAGAGAAGAAGAATTCATTCATGAGCTTTAAATAAAAAAAAAAAGTTCAGTTTGCCAGCAATTCCAACGAATGGGGTTCTAAATGGTGTCTCTGCTAATTCAAAATAGCAAGGACAGGAGCGGGTAAACTAGTGGTTCTCAGTCAAGGGTGATTCTGGAATTGTGGGCATCTGTGGGAGTGTCTAACGACATCTTTGTAGTCACAGTTCAGAGGCAGGTGCTACTGTCATCTAATGGGTAGGGGCCAGAGGTGCTGCTAAGCATTCTATAGAGTGCAGACAGCTCCTTATAACAACATCAAATTATCTCTTCCACAGTGTCCATGGTATGGAGTTCAGAAAAATCCAGTCTAGAAAAATTACATCTGGGATAAAGAGGGGGAAAAAAGGAATATAGGTTGCTATTGTCAGACTTACAAGATGGCTCCGACGGCTCTGAAACAGCAAGGAAATGTCTTCTAAGAGATTGTTAAGATATATTTCACATATTTACATGGGTAATGACTAGAAAAAATTGAACCACAGCATTCAGAAATTCATTTTAAAGCTACATTTTTCTTACTAATTTTGAGTACCCGGTATTCTCAGACTCTGTGACACAATAGGAAACCTATTTGTGGACTATTTATCCTATCTATGATGCCATGAGGAATATAGAAACGTAAACGTAGATTACTAGATGACAAGAAAATATCAAAGAAGATTACCTTCTAGACTATTACATATACTAGCACTTCCAGATACGAGATCAAAGTACACTTTGGGGACTTTTTTCTTATTACTCTGTCATATGTTAAAAAAAAAAAGAAAAAAGCTCCAAATAGATTCTTTAAGAGTTACCAAAATCTTTAAGACGTTATCACTTCGGTAAACTAGTAATATAATTATAATACAAATAATTTGTAAGCCTTGAAACTCAAAGCTACATTAAATCTAAGCTGATGATCACTGTAGACCCAGGTCCGTTTCTCCAGAGTGCTACATTTAGGCGCATGGTAGGTAGGATGAAGGGCCTGTTTTCACCACCAAACTGTAAATCCATCATCTGTGAGAAGACTGTAAATTTTGCATTTAGCAGAAACTCCTCTAGCTTGCCTTGCTGTGGGAATCCAAGAGAAGCAGTAGGAAAAAATGACTTATAACTTCTGAAGGCTGCGCTGGCCTCACACAGACACTGTTTCACAAGAGGGGGAAAGCAGCTGAATGTGCACAGCCCAACAGCAACGTTATAAGCACACTTTCAGCACGGAGGAAGAGGAGACAGGGCTGGCAAGGAGATCACAGCATTTTCTTTTTGCTCTCCCAATCAAAGATACCTACAGACAATCCGATTTGCATGCATCAAAATAAAAACAGTTTGATATGGGGGGAAATAGTTTTAAATCACAGTGTGGAAAGGACCGGGCATGTCTTCTGTCTTCCACACATGATTCTTGGAAGTAAAAGTCCTTATATATGAAGTATCCAACGAGTCATATACAAAACGCCCAACAAAGAGGGATGTGGGAAAGAAGGGAACCAAGTTGTGGTGGCACATGCCTGTAATCTCAGGACTCTGGAGGCTGAGACAGGTAGGCCACAAGTTCAAGGTCAGCTTGGATGAGAACTGGATGGGACAGGGAGAGGAAGAGAGGTAGAAAAGCAAGAAATGGGCAAAGGAGAGAGAGAGAAAGGGGGGGGGGTGAAGGAGCAGAGAAAGGAGGAAGTGGGTTGAAGGAGAAAAGACTCTCCTCCCTCCAAAGGATCATATATTTGAATGTTTGCTTCCCAGTTGTTCAGGAAGGACTAGAAGGTGTGGCCTTGTTGGAGGAGGTGCATCACCAGAACCTTTCAGGTTTAAAAGGAGCTCTCAGCTACTGCTCCAGCACCATGCCTGACACCTGCTGCCATGCTTTCCACCATGGCAGTAATGATCTAACCCTCTGAAATGGTAAGAAACCCCAATTAAATGTTTTTTTTAAAAATAATCTGATTTAGTCATTGTGTTTCTTCATAGCAACTGAAAAAATAAGGAGGGCCACAGTGATGGCTCAATGGTTTAAAGCACTGGCTATTCTACCAGAGGTCCTAAGTTCAATTCCCAGCAACCCATGCTAACTCACAACCATATATAACGAGGTCTGATGCCCTCTTTTATTATTTGGGCATACGTGCAAATAGAAAACTTATATGTATAAGTAAATCTTTAAAAAGGAAAGGAACACACAGAGGAAGATAAAGGAAAAAGGGAGGGATGGAGGGAAGGAGGGAGGGAGGGAGGTAGACTAGCCCTTCCTTTAGATTAAGAGTCATTGATCACCCCTGATGAGAAATGGAGTTACAGAATTTCTGCAACATGAAGGTATTAATATGTATTTCACAGGCTAGCTGTAAAAGCTCAGCAAGATACTCTATGAAAGGGGCTGGAATACAGACATGCTCTATCAAGATTCCAGAACTAGTGTGTCTTAGTCTACTATAAGTTACTATAAGAAAACGCTAGAATCTAGACAGTTTATAAAGAAGAGAAATATATTTCTCACAGTTCAGGAAGCTAGAAAATCTAAAATGCAGGTTCCAATTGCTTGGTTATATGGAGAGAACCTATTTTCTGATTCATAGGTGGAAACGTCTCCTTGTGTTGGCATATGAAGAAGCAAGTCAGCTCTCTGAGGCCACTTCTGTCAAAAGAGACCCCCATCTATGGGGTGTCTGATCTATGAAACATCACCTCCACAGAGGCCTCATTTCTTAACATCATACTGAGGACTAGGATTTTTACCATATGGAATTTGAGGGGACGCAAACACACAGACCAGAGCAGAATGCAAGTTAGAACCAAGAGAGGTGCTTGTTACCTGTCATCCCAGAGCAGAGATTTGGGACTCGTAGAGGTGAAAAAGTAAGAGAGCTGTGATTTCCACTGGGGCATGTAAGCTATCATAGATAAAGTAGACTCAGAAATCTAGTCTTGTGTATCCTTGGGTAGGTATGTTGATGTCTTCAGTTGCCTTCTAGAGACAGAATAGAAATAAAGAGGTATCTGACCCTTTTTAGTGAGGACTTTATACAAAGCAAACTGTTTATTTTAGACTAGGTTGGATAGATGAACAGGGGCTCAGGGCTGGTGAGATGGCTCAATGGTTAGGAGCACTGGCTGCTCTTGTAGCGTTCCTGGGTTTAGTTCCCAGCGCCCACATAATGTGGCTATGGACCACTTATAACTCCAGTTCCAGGAGATCCAACGTCCTCTTCTTGCCTATGCAGGCTCCAGCACACACCATGGGCACATACATACACACACGCACACACACACACACACACACACACACATACACACACACACATACACACACACACACACACACATACATTCATGTAAATAAAATAAATGATTTTTTCCCAAAGTGATTCAATAAATGTCACCTGTGTTTTGTTCTTTGTTTGTTTCCCTTTTTCTTAGTATTGTAAGTATTACTACCGAGCACTAGCTAACACGGCTTTCATTTAAGATGTTTGGGAGAAACTTGAGTTTTCATGATGGGCCATGTTTAAGTGCAACTTGGAAAGTCGCCATATAAGACCATGACTTGGTGAGACGTCTGCTGAGACCCTAAGCCTTTCTTTACTCCCAGTGTCTCTGAAAGCCAACTCCTTACCTGTTGAAATAGGGAAGACCCTCAGAAAGGCCTCCCATTTGGAGCTGCTAACACTGCTAAGCCATAGTGCACTCAAGTCTCTGGTCTATTTCCTGGCAGGCATGCCTTTCAGCATCCCACAGCCCCTCCCGGAGCTCCAGCAACATCTTCACAGAGTTTCTGAGATGCTGCCTCTCAATAAAGCACAAGACAAATTGGAAGCTGGGGCGGGGGGAGCTGTGTCTTGTGTTTCCCTTATGATCTTTTAACTTCCCACCTGTGATTTACAGCTCCGTGGAGGGGCAGGGCTGTAACTCAGAAGTGAGGGAGCTGTGTGAGGGAGCTGTGTGAGGGAGCGACACTGAGAGAGAAACGAGAAGCGAGCCCATCCCAGCTGCCCACACAGGAGACACAGGGCTGTTTTGTTTTTGAGAAGCAGAAGCTAAGCTTATCCAGAGAATGGAACAGAGGAGGGAAATGCTTAGTAGGTGCCTCAGCCTATACATCAGCAGATTTGGGAAAACGATCACTAAAGTGCTTGGCCAGTTTTATCTATCAGCACTAAAAGTATTTGTAAGACAATGTCAGGACTACACACAAAATTTAGATCGCTCATCTGTGAAATTAATTCAGAGGAGTAAAAAGAAAACCCAAACATTATTTTTTTTTTCATGACTCTCTGCTACATGCATACCCTTGAGTTTCAGGTCTACATTTATTTTAAAAGCTAGGCTCTCCCACATTGAAGTATTTGAGGATAAAGCTGAGATGTCAACTTATATAAGGGACATTTTTCTTAAGTGGCTTTTTCATGGAATATTATTTTAAATGTTGTTGTGTTTCTTTTAGCATTCCCTATAAAAATGTCACTCAAGGTCAACAAGAAAGTCTAAACATATAACCATATCTTAGCTGTAAGATCTCTATTTTAAATTATTTTATTTTATTATTTTATGTGTATGAGTGTTTTACCTGCATGAATGTCTGGGTACCTGCATGCCTGGTGCCCAATGATCAGAAGCTGCCATGTAAGTGCTGGGAGTTGAACCTGGTTCTTTTGGAAGGTTAGCCAGTGCTCTTGACCACAGACTCAACTCTCTGGTATCAAACAGATGATGCTTTTACCTCAAGAAGGGAAGATGGGCATGACAGTGAAGATGTTCAGCATTCTTCCTGGAACTTGTATAGGTCTCGCTTTCTACCCCAACACAAGTCTACCCAAAGTGAAAGCAGATGACAGAAAACCCACCTAAGTGTGGAATTCCATGAAGAGGAACTGGATAACTTGGTAGTCCATTTGGTCATAGAAGTAAAACTGGGGAGAAAATTAAAATGATCTAGAAAATTTCTGCTGTCGATTGTGGGGAAAGGATAGTCGCACGAGGACCATCCATCACATGGCCCACGAACCTTGCAGGTGAAGCTTGGGTCAACTGAAGACTATCCCATGTCACTTTCATCCTCTTTTACCATAGGTCCTGTGTCAGTTGGAAAGCAGGATCTGAATGTGAAATAAATAATTGTACTGTACAGTCTTCCACTGCTGAATACATACCAAGCCAGCTAATATATGCTTTATTCGTGACGGCAAAAAGAGGATACCAAGTCTCTTTTTAAAGGAGTAGTACAAATACTGATTCTTTTAACAAACCAGTTAGTTTAGGGCAAGCACCAGAAACAGAGATCTGTGTTTCAGACTTCCACCCTTCCCAGAGCATCCTGATGCTCTGAATTTCTACATATAAGGAGGTCTGTGGAAGCTTAACAGATGAGGTAGGCACCTAGGGGAAAGATGGAATACTTTAGATTATATGTGACTGGGACTATAGTGGCTAATGTTGGCTGTTGATTTGCCTGGATTTGGGGGGGGGGCTGTTAAAAGACATACCTGTGAGTGGGTATGTGAGGACCCTCCAGGAAGGATTAACTGCCATAGAGTAGATGGCACCTTCCATCATGGTCCCAGAAACAAAGTGGTCCATGGGAAAAGCTGAGCTGCTATTGCCTGCCTTCACTCCTTGCTGTGTGTGCATCTACCCAATTTCTCCCAATGCTGTGGTTGTTATATTCTTCACTATGTCAGAACCCAGCCACTTTGGATGTCCAACTTGGGCTAAATATCAACAGCTCTCTGGGACTCCTACAGGTTTTCAACACCAGACAGAAAGCTGAGGCATCTAGTATAATAGACTGAGTTCTCGGCCTCTCAACCGTGCAGATGGCCACTGTTGGACTACCCAGCCCAACTCACCTAAACCAATCCAATAAATACCCTTTGTAACATATATTTGTTCTATTGATTATGTTCCTATAGAGGACCCTGACTAATACAATGACAAAATGCTTGGCACAAACAATGTAAGGAGAAAGGTTTGTTGTCTTCACAGTTTCAGTTGGCTCAGTTCATTAAGGAAGAGGGGAGAGTGTCACAAAGCAGAACAGTTTACATCAAGGTGGGCCAGAAGACAGAGAGGTAGGATAGGATCAGTTAGGGCCATGATAGCCTTTCCAGGGCAAATCCCCAGGGTTGTCTTTCTCCAGCTAACTCTTATCTCTCTTTACCACCTCTTTATGATGTGGCTATGTTAGGAATCCCTCAAGGCATCAACCATTGATCTGGTTGGAGCCTTCATGCTCCAATGACTTCCTTAACCCATCTTACTCTGAAAGCCACATTCCCAATACCTGGGCCTGTGGAGAACCACATTCCATATGCAAACCATAAGCTAAACTCGATCTGGGCATAACCACAACTAGCATAAGATGACAGGTACCATGGGTCGCCATGTAAAAACTGACCTTGGAATGACAAACAAAATAACAAAAATAAAACCATCTGTTTTGAGTTAGCACTTAGTTGTCTTTTTTAATTAATTTATTTATTAATCCATTCATATTACATCTCAATTGTTATTCCTTCCCTTCTATCCTCCCATTCTTCCCTCCCTCCTCCTTATTTGCCTCCCCTACAACTGTGACTGAGGGGGACCTCCTCCCCTTGTATATGATCATAGGGTATAAAGTCTCTTCTTGGTAGCCTGCTATACTTCTCCTGAGTGCCACCGGGCCTCCTCATCAAGGGGACATGGTCAAATATGGGGCACCAGAGTTCATGTGAAAGTCAGTCCCCACTCTTCACTCATCTGTAGATAACGACCTAGATCTGGGTAGGGGTTCAATGTTTACTGCACGCATTGTCCTTGGTTGGTGCCATAGTTTGTGCAGAAACCTTGGACCCACATCTGCCCATCATAATGTTCTACTTGTAGGTTTCTAGGACCCTCTGGATCCTTCTATTTCCCCATTCTCCCATGCTTCTCTCACCTAGAGTCCCAAAAGGATGTCCTCGCATTTATCCCACTTTCCTGGTAGGTGAAGACTTTCATGGGACATGTCCCTTGGGCTAGTGTCTAGTTGTAAGTGAGTATATACCATTTGAGTCTTTCTGCTTCTGGGTTAACTCACTCATTATGAACATTTCTAGTTCAATCCATTTGTCCACGAATTTCAGGAATTCCTTGTTTTTAATAGCTGAGTAGTATTCCATAGTATAGATGTACCACAGTTTCTCTATCCGTTCTTCTCCTGGAGTTGTCTTTTATGAGCTCCACTTAACAAGGTTTGGTTTAGTCAGCAGGCAGCTACTAGAGTGGTAACAGCTTACAGTGCGAATGATTACAGTTTACAGAATGGTTTCACAGGGGGTTGGGGCTTCGTCCTTGTGATCAATAGGGCAAATCTGCAAGTCACATGTTATTTCATGATGATGGATCTGGATGACTGGGGTCCAGAGAAGTGAAGAGATTTAACCAAGAGAAAGCAGAGGTCCAAATTGACCATACTTAGGAACACTGTGGTCTTCCCATGCCAGCAAGGATTAATTTAGAAGTCTGTCCCTCAGAGTGGGCATCAGCTTTTACTAGAGGCCTAGATAAAGCAATTTGAGAGCGGGGGAAGCTGTGTTGCTTTGCCAGCCTTTGCTTTTTGCTGTTGGTGCACCTTCCCTGTTGCTACCACTATAGCCACATTCCTTATTGTTCTGTAGTTAAATGAGCAATAAGTGTCACGAGTCACACCACCAACACCAGTCTCAGTGCACTTAAAACTAAGCATGGAGACTTGGGGGTGGGGGATACTAGTGGGGAAAGTTTGTGTGCAAACACGAGGACGTGAGTTTTACCCCAACACCCACATAGAAGACAGTGTGGTAGCATGTGTCTGTAATCCCAGATGGGAAGCTAAGACAAAAGGATCCTTAGGAGCTTGAAGGTCAGCTATTCCTGTACACACAGAACTGCAGTAAAAAAGAGACCCTTTCTCAGCAAGGTAGGAGGTGAGAACTGACAGCAGAGGTTGTCCTCTGACCTTTCCATGTATTCCGTAATACCTGAACACCTACATCCACACCTACACCCACATATTACTTATATGCACTCACACATACACATGTACACATACATGCAAGCACACACACACACACACACACACACACAGTATGGTCATCAAGCAAACTAAAAATTAAATTCCAATTCTGCCTCTTGATAATGGGCTCGTGAGTGACTGGCCCCTTGCCTGTGAAATAGACCAAACACAGTGACATCTCCCTAATATTATTTTGATGCTAAACACTCCAAACACAGATAGTTTGCACACATTACCTACAACCAGCACCAGCACAATGAGAAGTGGTGGCAGCGGCAGCAATAGCAGAATTAGAAGCAAAAGTAATTACCGTATCAGTAGCAACATTGGTAGTAGCAGACTACAAATAGAAGGAGCAGTTTTACCACTCACAATAGTAGGAGTAATGATTGTCATCATCCAGTATCAGCATCAGTAGTACTAGTAGCATCCGTGGTTCTAGCTACAACATTAGTAGCAGCCATAACAGCATTGCCACCGTACTCCATATTAGTAGCAGCAGTAGAAATATCTAGTCTATTCATGGTTATACCAATATCATCATCATCACCACCACCACCACCATCACCACCAACATCATCTTCTTCATTCACAGAGCCAGTATTAGCAGTAGTAAAAGGAGTAACTGCTAAACCATTAGCAACAGTCGTACTAGAAGGTTCCTTTGGCTACAACTTAAATGGTATCTCAAACCGGTGACAGAGAAAGAAAGAGGAGGGTGATTACTCATCAATGACCATGCTCAAAGACTATCCAAAAGAATACTGGTCCCTAGGATTGATGTACTTGAAATTATCCATGGAGCCATCTTATCAGAACAGATTTCAGTAGAATAAAATCAAGGTCTTTTATCTCAGTCACTTCCCCCCAGCCCACTAGTGGTCCTTTGCAATTGTTGCCTTCTATTCTGAGCAATTGAAAGTGGTGACAGATATATCATCTTTGTACACACAGCCCTTGATATCTAGTTGTTGCCTGAGAAGGGAGCAAGGGGCTGCACCACGCAACCAGTGCAGGGGAAGATCATTGATTTAAACCTTGTTTCCTTTCCGATTTTTCTGTACCACTTTCTGAATGTTAAAGAGGTTAAATGAACTTACTTTGCTACAAAAAAAAAAAAAAAAAAAAAAAAAAAAAAAAAAAAAAGGAAAACAGGTTGCAGTTTCTTGAGATTTGCAGTATCATTGGTTCTCCTTAACTTATTTATTACTATTGACCTTAGAATATAAAGGGGACGAATATTTCACTACATTATGGTTTGCAAGGAGCTTTCTTTTCTTTTAACTTTTATAACTGTTTTATTTCAGGTGAGGAGGCATGGAGGTCAGAGGGCAACCTGTGGAAGTCTGTTCTCTCCTTCCATCATGTAGGTCCTAACTATCAATTCGGGTTTCCAGGCTTGGCAGAAACTCACTGAGACATCTTGTAAATCCAAAAAGAAGCATTCAGTGAGGTTGAGAGACCAAAAGGCAGGTTATGACACTTGGGGACTAGCTTGGCTATATCAGCCATGTCTCAGCATTGGTAAAGAAAACCCAGCACTCATGGCCACCCTGTAATATTTTCATGTCAAACACAATGTCAAAGACCATCAATATTTGGGGAAAGTAATGATAGAAACATGAACAGATTAAAGCAACAAAAGATAAGATTATTCTCCAATTCTGATTGAGGAAATATTTCTTTTTAAGGTGCAAAGTACAAACTCAGTAATAATTCATTAAAAATTCATTAAAAAGATCATTTAAAAAAATCTTATGCTGGCAACAATAACTGTTACTTCAACTTCTTTGTCCACTTCAGCTCAAGCACTGCACTGCCCTATATGTGGTGCAGATGAGGATCTTGAAGATAATTATCACTGAGTTCCCTTGACTTCCTGAGAAGATCAAACTGGTGTGACAGCAACTACTTCTAACTTTCCCCCCGGAGCCACCTAAACTAACAGCAGGGCTTTCCACATACACGCTGTGATGGCTAGCTTAAGTTGTCAATTTTATACAACCTAGAATCACATGGGAAGACAGTCTCAATGAGGGATGTCTACATGGGGGTTGTCTCGTGAGTATGTCTGTGGGGGAGGGGGGTTGTCCTAACCCATCTAATTGATGGGGAAATGTACTGCCCACCATGGGTGGTGCCATTCCCTAGACAGGGGGTCCTGAACTTTATAGGAAGGGAGAAACTAAGATGAGCACAAATAAATAAATAAATAAATAAATAAATAAATAAATAAATAAACAAATGTGCACATGTTCCTTTTTCTCGATTCTTGGATGTGAATGCGATGTGGCCAGCTGTATTGAGTTTCTTGCCTAGGTTTCTCTACAATGGTAGACCGTAATCTGGAATTGCAAGGTGAAATAAGTCCATTTCTTCCATAAACTGGATTTTTGTCAGGGTATTTTATCACAGTGACAGCAATGAAATAAGGCTACCTTCTTACCAAAAAAAAAAAAAATTACTTTTTGGATGGCAGGACAGTTACTCTCAGTTGTCAACCTGATGATGCCTCAACCATAGGAGATATGCCTGTTGGTTGTTACCTTGGTTGGGATAACTGAGGTGGGAATACCTGCCCATAGTGAGTTGCATCATTCCTTGAGCTAGGATCCTTTATGAAAAAGGGAGAAAGTGAGCTGAGTGCCAGCACTCATTGCTCTCCCCTTCCTGACTACAGATGCCATGTGACAAGCTGCTTCAAGCTCTTGATGGTTTGATTTCTCTACCATAATAGACTGCACCTTCAAACTGTGAGCTAAAATAAGTACTTCCTACCTTAAGCTGTATCTCTCTGAGTATTTTATCATACTATGAAAAGTTAGCAAGACTACCCAGTCTCCCTGATGAGCACTTTAGAAAACTGAACTTTGTACGTGATCAGTGTGTTTCTGGTGGTCTTGGAAGAGCAGTGAGACTAGGTATTTGGTGATGATTTCTGAGTTACATCAGTGAACTTGGCTTTCTCTGTAGAAACTGATATGAACACCTATAAAAGGTGAATAGGAAAGAAATTTAAGAAACACAATGAGAAAATACCAAGAGGCTTAATAACATACATGTTCAAAGCTCCAACTGCTAAGTTCATACCCAAATCAAAGCGCACACAACTTCTGAGTGCAATTAGATACACTGAACAGAAGGAGAGAGGAGATGTGCCAGCCTTGATTGTCAACATGGCTGCACTAAGAACCACCTAGGAGATTTGTAAAGTGCACTTCTGGAAGTGTCTGTGAAGGCATTTCCAGGGAGGGTTATCTAAGTGGGGGAGGTGCACTGCTGTGGTGCTTTGCCTCACCAAAGGCCCACAGCAATGGAGCCCTCTGACCATGAACCACACCTCTTAATTAATTACCTCAAATAAAACTTTCTTCCTTTTAAGTTATTCTCGCAGACATTTATCACGGCAGCGGCAACAGCAAATTAACATGGGGGTGGGGGAGGGGGCCTCAGAAAAGACCAAAGAACAAGTAGAGGAGAGGATGGGTATTGAAGATTGTGGATTATGCTGAAAATAAGATGGAGAGGTCAGAGAAAAGAAGCGAGGAAGAGAGAAAGAGAAGGGAAAGAGAAAGCCAGTAAATGAGTAGGTTAAAATGATATCAAGGTATAACTTGTAGAGTAAAAACTCAATCCTACCCAAATCTTTGGAGTTTGGTGTAGACTTACTTTATTGTCAAGACTGACCAATAGAAGGACCAGTTCTAACCATGGACACATTATTTTCCATAAACTCATGGACATCTCACCACTGCCTAATGAATGGTGCCTGCACCTGCAAATAACGAGTCACTCACTCTAGGAAAAAAATGTGAAATTTATTTGTATGTGTTTGAGATGACTCACTCACTAACTGTGTGAAAGAAGCTTAAATTCACAGAATTCACAGAATTCACAGGAGGCATGAATTCAGCACCGAGGCCAAGAAGCCACGGATCAGGAGCACCTGCTGTGTGCTCCTTGTTAATTATTTTTTAATTAATTAATAATCAATTAAGAACATTCCACCCTATTGTGTGCCCAGGCACCAGAAGAGAAGGGTGCCTGCTGGCGTTGGAAAACCTTATGGAGTCTTGTAACTTGTAAATATCAAGTCTGATTAAGGGATGGGGAGAAAAAAGATGAATTGAGGAGCTGGAGGCGTACCTCACTTGGTGGAGTGCTTATCTCACATTTGCGAAGCCCTGGATTTGGACCCTAGTGCTCTGCATAGTGAGCATGACGCTCTCCACCTGTGGTCACCAAATATGGAGAGGGTCAGAAGCTTACGGCCGTGGCAAGTTTGAGGCCAGTTTGGGCTGCATGATGCTGTTTCAAAAATAAAACCAAAAGATGAGTGGAAACTGTAAGGACAGGCATGTGGTGGAAAGTGACTTTAATTTAAATATTGTATTCAGACACCATCTGTCCTATGTAGCAAAACTTAATGTTCCAGCACCTTTCAGTAGAATAGCTAACCCCCCATGGAAGAAAAGCCAATCTCATCACAAATCCCATCCCAACACACAGAACTCTTAATCTATGTTAAATATTGATCATTAGAGAGGTCAACAACCAGTATAAAATCCAGAGAAAAGAAACTTCATAAGAATTTACCCCAGAAGAAGTAGATCTAATGCAGGGAACATAAAATAACATAGAAAGCAAATCCCTGTTAATATTTTGGAAAGGTTTGGTCATACATATTATCCATGAAAATTATACAAAATATTATAGAGAATAAAGAAATCCTTCAAGGATTGAGAAAATAGAATTATCCATACTCAGAAATACCTTTATTGGTTCTACATTTAACCAAGTCATGATAGTTCACTATAAGAGGCTATCAGTGGGCATTTTTTAAAATCTAGAAACATGTATTTAAGAATAACAGATAAAATGCCAGCAAGGTACTCAGAGGGTAAAGGTATTTGTTACCAAGTTAGATGACCTGAATTCAATCTCAAGGACCCACATGGTAGAATGGAAGAACCAATCCTCACAGCTGTCCACCAGCCTCCACGTGTATACTGGCATGCATGCCTAGTGTATGCTCACACACACACACACACACACACACACACACACACACACACACACACTAAATAAATGTAAAAAGTAATCAACAAAGTAAAGCAAGGAAGTATATATGTTGACATTGAGAAAACACTCAGAATCTCAATGGAAAAAAAACCCCAGCAAAAATCTAAACTCAGAACACATATAAATAAACATTATTAAATAAAAAGTAAAGATTACATAGAAAATATAAGAGGTATTTGACACAAATAAATATATAAACCTTACCAGTAATTTCTAGAAAATCAAATTTCTCAGTGAGACTCTTTCTTATTTACCAAATAAATTAAGTTTTTAAAGGTTGAAATGGTTCATTTTGGCAAAGGAACACCCTACCAGACACTGTTGGTCTCAGAGAAGTGCACACTGGTACAAATTATGTGGAAAAATGATTTCAAAATACACAGAAACTTCTTCAAAAAAAAAAAACAAAACAAAAAAAAAAAAAACCTCCTGGCCTGGCTCTCCTAAGAAAATAAAACTTAGATCTCCTTCAATGTAATTTATAACAAAAATATTTATACGGATGGAAAAAAAAAAGGAATTAAAAAGAGCACGGGCAGAAACTTATGTAGAAAAATGTTTACTATTCGGGTATAAACATAGGAAATAAACTAGACATCCAACAGATGAGCAAAGGTTTAACAAAAATTGTGATTCAGCCATCCAAAAGTGTGCTGTTTTCCCTTTTTACGTGTGTGTATTGGTGTCAGTGCACGTGTGTGTGGGTATGAGTACATGTGTGTGTAGACGCCAGACACCAACCTCAGGTGTTCCTCGGGTACCATCCACAGTGGTTTTTTGATACATACTGGCCTGGAACTCCCTGAGGAAACTAGCCGGCTGCCCAGTGAGCCCTGGGGATCCACCTTTCTCTGCTTTCCCAGCTCTGGCAAGTACTTTGCACACTGGACTCTCTTCCACCATCCTCAAAGGGTGTTTTAAGAGATGAGTCAATGAAATGAAGAGTTGTGGTTGATAAAAAAAAGAATATAGGCAGTAAGCTTCGAACTCCTACCAAGACCTAGCCGACAAACAGAATATTCTCCACCGTTGAGTGGAGAGTGAGATCTGACTCTCACACGAACTCTGGTGCCCCTTTTCTGACCACGTCCCCTGGATGGGGAGACCTGGTGGCACTCAGAGGAAGGATAGCAAGTTACCAAGAAAAGACTTGATGTTCTAAGAGCATATATAAGGGGAGGAGGTCTCCCTCAATCACAGACATAGGGGAGGGGAGAAGGGGAGAAGTGGGAGGGAGGGAAGAATGGGAGGAAACAGGGGAAGAGCTAACAATCGAGATGTAATATGAATAAATTAGTAAAATTAATTTAGAAAGAAAAAAATTGCGTTTAAGAGGTAGAACTGAAGCAAGATTGTACAATTAAATCTGTATAGCACACACACAATGTAGACCAAGGGGGGCAGGGGGGCCGTAAGAAGAGAATAGGAGGAAGAAAATAACAGGGAGATTGACTCCCACACTCTAATGGAGACTAGTTCTGATTCCTTAAACTACACTTAAGTTTCACTTTCTTGGACCCTTTGATATTTCTTCAACCATTTACAATGAGGCTGCCACCTATAAAAGAAAAAGTAAATGTTTCATAATTTTCTTTTGTTCTACTGAAGTACTGAATTGCTTTGGATGTCTTGCATCCAAATGGCCAACTAATTAGATCCAAGGACAGCAGCCACACATCTGTTTGAGGAGCTCTGGCCAGGCAGAGGAGGGACTAGAGGGAGACTTGAAAGCTCGGGGGTTGGAGTCAGATCATCAGGTTTGCATGGCAAGTACCTTTACCCACTGCCGAGCTGTGTCACTGGCCAATTAAAATATAGTAATGTTATCAGGCCAGTAAGATGACCCATTGGGTAAAGGTGCTTGTCACCAAGCCTGACAAAATGGTGGAAAGAGAACAATAAATAAGCTAATTAAAACTAACGCTATTAAATTGTGTTTTATATCTAGTAGTGAGTTGGTAGCCTTCATGGCATTTCAGGACTTTTCAAGGGACTGTCTTCTGTGGGCCCACGTGCACACAGAGGTCTGGGTCCTAGACTTGACTGTCTGTTCCAATCTAACTATATGGCCTCAGATAGCCATTTCCTCTCTTCTGGATGCTTCCTCAAAATGCAGATCAGAAGACCTGCCTTTTTGGCTTTCTTCTGAGGAGTACAAAAGTGAAAATATATTGGGTGTTCAGAACAGTGCCTAGAACCCAGTAGTGCAAAATAAACCAGAAACCAATCTTTGGGATCCATGTTATATGGAATGCTGTTATAGCTTGAATGTGAACTATCCCCCGTAGGCTCCTGTGTTTTAACAAGAGATGATACTATTTTGGGGGAGTAGCCATGGGGTCTACCTGGTAGGCTTAGGCCTGTAGGGGCGGAGATTCTGGTTCTAGACCCACTCTGCTTCTAGCCTGAGCTCTCTGCTTCCTGGCAGGCTGAGATGTGAACTAGCTGTGCTACCATCTCTCACCACTAGGGATGCTGCTGCCTTCCAACGCCTTCTTCCTCGACTTGCTTCTTGTCAAGCATTTGCCCATGTTGATAAGAAAAGAAATGAACACTACCACTACCATAAAACAAAGCAAAAAAAATTCTGTTTGTTAACTCAAATATAAATAATTTTTAAAGTACAATTATTGTTAACGTAGGTTTTGGTGATCTCAGCACCCAGGTAAAGGAAGCTCACATACAGAAGACTACTAAGCAGAGATTGAGAGAAGATCCCAGAAGAGTAGCGACTGACGTTGGGAGAGACCAGGTCTTCTGTACTTGGAATGGGAGACAATTTGGGAGGGCAGGATGCCAAGGGAATGAGCTGGCTTCTGGGAGCATTGGGAGTTACTGGTGTCATCAACAATGACAATGACACAACGAGGGGAAAATGCAGGGTGCCTGACCTGCCCAGGTTGAGGGACTGAGTGTGAGGAGGTGGATGGCGATACCTACAAAGGTGTCTCATAAAAACAGTGAGGTGCTGTGGGAAGAGATGTAGACCCATGTGTGGAAGGTTTCTTTTTGTGCTGGGAACTCTCCAGGCTCATGTAATGGACTCATCTCTTATTTAAAGTCTGAGAGATATAAAGTCCGAAGTTATACTGCAATCCTATTCCGAGATCTTACTTTTCTGTCGACGTTGCACATCCCAAGGTCATTCATTGTCAGAGCACCCCGGACATGGAGCATAGCTGTAGCAGACAATGTCAGCTGACATGAGGTAAGCCTTGACCTGCTTGCGTAATCATTTTCAAATTTCCTGTATACAAGCTAAACTTCCTGTTTGATCTTCCTGGCCAGCCATCACAGAAAGTCTACTTAGAGATATTTTTTTGTTTCTAAGATTGTGTGTGTGTGTGTGTGTGTGTGTGTGTGTGTGTGTGTGTGTGTGTGTGTGTGTGCACGCGCGTGCAAGTGTCTATGGTGGCATGGGGAAGGCATTGGATCCGCTAGAGCTAGACCTAGAGATGTTTGTGAGTCACCTAGAGTGAGTTCTGGGAAGCGAGCAAGGGTCTTCTGGACAATCAACCTGTAATTAACCACCGAGCCATCTCTCTAGCTCATACTTGTAGATTTAGATATTTGTGTGATTAACGTACGTTGGAAGCAGTGGCATGAGCTAATTGGATAAAAATCTGTACAAGTAAGTCCTTCTCTCTGTGGAGAGAGAACCTCCCATTTCTTCCTGCAAAAGAGACGAGCTTTGGCACCAGAGTTTGACTCCAAGCTGGGATTATAAGCAACAGGAGGCAGCTGTCCTGAGCTGTGTTGGCTTTTTCTGCAGTGGGACCACCATCATCCCCATCACACAGGACCTTCAAGAGAGTTCAATAAGGAAGCACTGGGAGATGCCTCACTTAGTGCTTAATGAAGATCAGGTCTCCATCTCCTTCGGTGATGTCCCTTCACGTTTTCTTCTCCTTTCTGAGATTTCATATCCAGACAACTAGACCCCGACAGGCACCTCTCCACACACTCCACAAGTTTGCTGTGTTCTGTGTTCCCACAGACACACCTGACTCAGGTGACCTCACCCAGACTCCCCTTCCCCGACCAAACCCTTCTTGAAATTCCCAATGATTGTCTTAAATGACCCCCATGAAAACAATGACAGGCTGTGAAGACAAAGATTGTGAGTTTTTCTAGCTGCTGGAAAAAATAAAAAATAAAAGTGAGGAAAAAAAACATTCCCCCCCCGACACACACACACACAAAAATCCATAAGGTGAAAGTATAAACTCTGTTCATCTTTAACAGGGATTGCATAGTAAGTTCAACCTGTACAGGGACAGATATGCCTTGTGATGTCCCGGCAGCTTCGGCACTGAGAGACGGTGGTAATCATCTTCTGATGGTTACTCTGAGCTGTGGGCTTTGGAGAGCGAGAAGAGACAAATTCCCAGAGCTGAAAGCTAAAGAGAAACATTGCAAACTCATGGGAACTGGGGGTGGGGGGGGGGCGGGAGGAGGCAGTCTTGGATTGTGTTACTATGTGTTCTTGGTGAAGTCCTGCCAGCCTTTTCCAGCTGTGAGCTGCTGCTGGCTGAGCCAGGATGCATGCATGCGAGCAGCAGTGGAGGAAGAGAGCCGAGACGATGGCTAATCTAGTGTTTCTGAGCCTTGTAAGCTTTGTTCCCTCTTGGACACTCAACAGAATCCGAGGATAGTTATGACTGTCACAGTTGGGGAGGGGTGCGGGGTTGCTGATTGGTAAAAAGCGACTCCTCTAATGGGTAAAGAAATACATATCCTGCAATGTCACCATCCTGAACCCCTGAAAGGGATTAACCCAGGCTCAAATAAATATCGATATTGCTAAAGCTGAGTGACACTGAACAAAGAATGGACAGAGGTGAGCTCACTGCTAACTGCTTAGCATCCAATCTAGGATCCCATTTATGACGGCAGCACTTCCTTCCTCATGGCCCCATGTGACCAGTGGCGTCGACATAATCTCCCTCTTCCCTAATACTTAAAAAAATCACGTCAGTGGTCATGGATTAACCACTCACCGCACTAAACACATTTCCACATGCTTCCCAGCACTGTCCAATAGGTCAAAGTCAAGTCTAACGGTAAGTCTTCTCTGGGTAGATAATAAGCCCCGCCCCCATTTCCCGCACCAGCAAACCCAGGCTCCGTCTGGCTCCGTCCAAAAGCTGAAGGAAGTGAAACAGATGGGCCATGCCGTGAACACCCAGGAAATGTCTACAGCTGAGCAGAAGGTGGACTGCAGGCTGGCAGACCGTCTTCTAAATCCAGCACTCCAGAGCTTAGACACAGTCAGCAGTTCTTCAGGGTGCCGTTCAATCCTCCTCTCGTCCAAGATGGCCTGAGTCTTTCCTTGTCTTCTACTTACTGGTGACTGTGTTCTGGAGAATTCTAGGGCCTTCAGTTGTACACTGGCCCCAGAATAATCCCATATATATATATATTTTTTGGGGGGGTCTGTTTGTGGACTTCAGTTCCAAAACATTTCACCCTAAATTCCCTGAAGTAGGAATTCTATTGTGTCAGCTCTTTCTGGTCACTCAAAACAGATTATACAATAGTTGTAAATACTTAATAAATACACGTTGAATAAGCTTGCTCGGCGGCATTACGCCAGAGGAAATAAAACTTGGGTGTGTACCCAGTTACTTCATACTCTTAATGTTTTCTGACCCTAATAACAACCCACGAAGAGTTGGGCACTGTGGCTTATGGTTGTAATCCCAGGACTCTGGAGGCAGAGGTAGGAGATTGTCAGGAGTTGAAGCCAGCCTAGACTATGTAATGAGACCCTATCTCCAACAAATAAAATAAAGGGGCTCAGTGGGTAATATCCCTTGGCCTCTGTGGGCTCCTGCACACACATAGTGCACATATAAACAAGCAGACACATACACACATTTTTTTAAATCAATAATTTTAAAAAGCCTTGAGAGATCAAGATGATGTCACATGTCTTTCTAGGTCTCTCCACCTACTCCCTTCATTTTCTCCTGATCCTCCTCCACCCCAGTGACCCTCTGTAAAGATAAGGAATGGTCATTTTCAGCCTCAGTCTTCTGTATCCCAAGACCCCAGAGAGATTAAACCCTATCAATGGTTTTCCAAGTTTGGCTTTTATTAAAAGAATCTCTTCCAAAGGCAGAATTTAACCCGGAACTTTCACATAATAAACAGATGACAGGAGAGTTCCCACAGCAGAGGGGCGGTGGTGGGTGGGTATGTGGCACTTGGGTGGTGGGTCCCTCACCTGCTTTCATCTGTCACCACTGCATCCATGATCGCCACTGCTCCTTTGTTCTGCTAGGTCATATGTGCTGCTATTGGTAAGCATCAGGCAGATGGCTAGCAGAAATGACCTTTCAAAAGACTCTCTGCTGAGCACATTTGACCTCAAAGAACCTTCGCTTATATCACTCAAGGTCCCAAACTCTTGTCCAACTGCTACGATTCTCACCTGACCATCACAGCCTATTTCCTGTAGGAGGTAGCCTTAAAAAGAGACATGGTCCCACGTTGCCTGTTTAGCTCATCTTTCTTCTCCTTCTGTCCTCCTTTCTCCTTCCCCATTAATGCCCTTGCTTCCCTCTGGAAGGGTCCTCACATTCCCCCCTGTAAACAACCATTCCCGAATGCACCAACCCTTGGATAACCTCCCCCTGGTGGAAAAGCCATCTCTGTAACATTCATAAGCACAGGCTTCCAGAAGGAAAGCCCTGTCAGGTCTCCTCCATTAACTTCCAGATATGATGGCATGGTTCATGAGTTGGAACAGAAACCCTAACTTCTCTAAGTGTAGGAAGAAGGAAGGCAAAAAGAAAAAGAAAGAAAGAAAGGAAAGAGACAAGAAAAAGAAAACCCTTCATTCCATCATTATTTCACTGATAAACCTCAAAAAGTCTAATATTCCTGAGACATTTTAAATTTTATTGGATTTCCATTATTCTCCCAGACTCTACATTTTTCTCTAAAAATGTATTAACTGGTGCTTGTGTGTGTGTGTGTGTGTGTGTGTGTGTGTGTGTGTGTGTGTGTATGTATGTATGTATGTATGTATGTATGTATGTATGTTCTTGCCATACTACACACATGAAGGTCAAAGGATGCCTTGCAAGAGCCGCTTATCTCTTTTCACCAAGTAGGACTCAGGGATCCAACTCAAGCTGTCAGGTGTGGCAGCAAGTGCCTTTACCCACTGAGTGCCTTTGCTGGCCACTAGACTCTGAGTTTCTAAGCTATCTACTAAGAAAACGAGGAAAAGCAGAGTACACACGAAGGCAACTGCCTTCCATCCATTCTCCCCAAAGTGCACGATCAGGTCACGTGCAGAGAGATTAATGTGAGGCTGAGCTTGGAAATGTGTTTCTTTATGGTTGTTAACGAGGGTGGCTTGGACGTGAAAGGACTTTGAAAACACGGCTTTTTAAAAAATGTATTTTCTACCTTGTTTATGAGACACAAACATATATAATCCAGTCTGAGGTTTGAACTTTCTCTGTTATTGTGTGCCAGGGATTATTTATCACAATTCCAAATAATTTCCCAGAGCAAATTATCCCCATTTTATCATGCAAACACACTTCCCTTTTGCATCCGTCATGTCATGCTAAAATCTAAGGCCATAAAGTCGAAACCATGAAATAGGTCTCCCTCTGCATGGCAGCACATGGTGTGTGTTGGCTAAGGTTTTTCTTTTTTTTTAAAGCACAGTCAAATTTACCACTGTCAAACCCCGTCCTCCCCAGTCTCACTGAACTGATGACGCTGGTGTCTGAAGCTGATAGAAAATTATGCACTTCATAAAATATGAGCCTGCAAGGGAGAAGCGAGTCCAAAATAAACAGTGGTCCACGGGAGGGGAGCCCACTTTCAGCAGCCAGTGCCTTTGTGTGCATCATGGTGATTGAAGGCATCCAGAGGTGCAAGCACAGGCTCTGAGGCATGTGACACTTACAGACAAGCGCTCCGGTATCCTGCCCCAAACAGAAGACGAATGTCCACACAGCACATGACGGGCTGCTCTAAGCATACTGCAAGCCTGGCAGATTGGAACATTCGTGTGAAAAGGAGATGAGCTCTGGTGAGCAAACTTTGGTGAGAGGTGTTGGCACATTTTTTCTTTAGCACAGAGAATATTTTAAGGTAGACAAAGATTGGCAAAAATATATGAAAATAAAACCAAGATATAGATTTGGGGGTATTTTATTTGGAAAATAAAACACTATGTTAATAAATGTCAATTTTCCAATATACATATATTTCCATATGTACATACATGTGAAGATATATATATATACATATATATATCTTCAAAACAACCAACTTGCAGAAAATGGGTCCAAATCAAATTCCAGGACACGATGTAACTTCAGAAACAGTAAGAAAACCAAACAATGCTGAAGCAAATAAAAGTCCTAATTTCCAAAAGGAGAGAGCCCAAAGAATGTCATGCACTTATCTTTAACGAGGGTTCCATAAAGATGTGACGTGTCGGATATCTTGCGGTGAGTTTTACAAAAGCAGTGCGGAATGTTTGGTAGAACATACTCTAGTGAGTCCTCCGACTTGTTTTTCTAGTTCCCATCCACAAACAAGACCTCGGTTGCTAAGATACATTATCAAATCCACCAGGGCCATGACCACAGGTTCTAGTGCACCAGCAGGATGGCATCTGTGTGGCCCATGCTCAGAAAGGTATGATGTCTCACCTGAGGTCACATGGCTGATTATTTAAGTGGACCTCACTGTTCTGAGGATAAAAGGCTCTACCCCTGTAGCTGATAGGCTCAGACTGTATGCCTTAAGTAAAATCTCATTTTCTGCCTTCAGAGGCAAACTCCTACTGTGATTTCTGCCCCCTTTATATGCATTGTGAACCTGTGGAACCCTGTAACTAGTTTTCCTGTGAACCTGACCACTCCTGCAGTGAACTTACATCTGGAACCTTTTTCTTCCCATCAACCCCCACGCCCCTCGTGTTTTTAAAGAGCCTTGCTAAATCTCATCTCCCCTATTAAATGCCGGGTGATGAGGTGTGAGCCACGGCTCTGTCTTCCCATTGCAAGGATTAGCGCATGGGATATGGAACAGACAGAATCCGCTCGTCGGAGGAGGCTTGCCCGGCTATGCTAGAGTGGCTCCAGATGTTGAACATGTGCTACAATGTGTCCTGCTTTGACTATGTCTTCAACATCACTGCTCCTGTCTTTGGGACTCATTGGGTGCTCTCTATGCAGCTATCAGAACTCATGTGGGGTGGGGGTGTAAGGGAAAAGACCAGTTCATCACACATACCTTTTTACTCTAGTCCAACTAGAAAAGAGGCCTCAAACCAAATGGCCACCTACATAGTGTGGCCTTTGGTGTCCAGCAAGAAGTCTCCCCAAAATGAATCCTTCAGATTTTAAGTAACTCCCTAAGCTTTTTGACTTTCATTCCACTTCTGAGTCTCTAGATGTGCACATTTTAAAAGTGTCTTGCTACCTAGTGAGGATGTTGCAGTCTATCAGAAAGAGATCTATAACAACAGCCAAAAAACAAACAAACAAAAAACAAAAACTGACTTTTAATCTCAGCTGAAACACGCGCTGTAGATGTTAGCTCCATGAAAGCGTTTACTCTCCAAATATAACTTTATTCTCCAAGATTGAGTCAAAAGTGCTTGGCCTAGCAATTCCCCAGAGTTGAGGTAGAGATTAGATCAAATCATGTTTGGAAAAGCAGAGGGGCTGGGGTGGCTTGGTGGATAAAGAATTTGCCATGAGAGCACGAGGAAGGAACTTTGCATCCACAGTATCCATACAAACACTAAGTGGGTGTAGTACTCCACTAGTAATCCTAGCATTCAGGACACAAACACAGTGTATCTCAAAGGCCAAGTCCTTAGCTAGACTAACTGATCGGTGAGCTCTGAGCTCAACTAAAAGACCTTGCTTCTTATACAAAGAGAGTGATAAGGAAGACAACTGTCATCAATCTCTGTCCTCCATACACACATGTGCACACATACCTACACATACATACAAAATGTCACATACATGTATATCCGAAAAGTGAAAAGCAGTTTGTAAACACTCCATTGAGGCATGTGGCAGAGTGAGTGAGAAATGTCCCCCATAGGCTCTAATATTTGAATACTTAGTGGTCACTTGGTGGCGGTATTTGGAGAGGGTTAGGAAGTGTGGCCTTACTGGAGAAAGTACATAACTGGGGGGTGAAAGTTGAGATGTTAAAGCCTCCTATGTGTGGTCGTTTGAATAAAAATGGCCCCCATGGGCTCATATATTTGCAAGCTCAGTCCTTAGTTGATGAACTATTTGGGAAGGATTAGGAGGTATGGCCTTATTAAGGTAGGAGTAGCCTTGTCAAAAGAGCTGTGTCACTGGGAGTGAAAAGAAAAACGTGGGAAGAGCCTTGAATTCATGGGCACAGAGGACAACTTCCTGTATAGAACACCCACAGCTCAGGCTCTAAGATCAATAATTAACAAACGGGACCTCATGAAACTGAAAAGCTTCTGTAAGGCAAAGGACACTGTCAACAGAACAAAACTGGGAAGCCTACAGACTGGGAAAAGATCTTTACCAGTCCTACATCTGACAAAGGACTAACATCCAAGATATATAAAGAACTCAAAAATGTAATACCAACAAAGAAAATAATCCAATTTTAAAAATAAGGCACAGAGCTAAATAGAAGTCTCAACAGAGGAATGTCAAATGACTGAGAAACACTTAAAGAAATGTTCAATGCCCTTAGTCATCAGGGAAATGAAAATCAAAAGGACTCTGAGATTTCATCTTACACCTATCAGAATGTCTAAGATCAAAAACTCCAGTGACAGCACATGCTAGCAAGGATGTGGAGAAAGGAGAACACTCCTCTATTGCTGGAAGTGCAAACTTGTACAACCACTTTGGAAATCAATCTGGCACTTTCTCAGAAAGTTGGAAATAGCTCTATCTCAAACCCCGTTATACCACTCCTGGTCATATACCAAAAAGATGTCTCACCGTACAACAAGGACATTTTCTCAACTATATTCATAGCAGATTTATTTGTGTTAGCCAGAAACTGGAAACAACCCAGATGTCCCTCAACTGAAGAATGTATAAAGAAACTGTGGTACATTTACACAATGGATTACTACTCAACTAAAAACAAAGGAATCATGAATTTTTCAGGCAAATAGATGGAACTAGGAAAGATCATCCTGTCAGAGGCAACCCAGACCCCGAAAGACAAACATGATATGTACTCACTTGTAAGTGGATTTTAGTCATATAGTACAGGATAACTATAGTACATTTTACAGACCCAAAGAAGATAAGTAACAAGGAGGACCCAAGGGAGGATGCTTAAATCCCACTCAGAGGGGGAAATAGAATAGACAGCAGCAGTGGTTGAGGGGAGACAATGAGAGAAATGAGGGTTGAGATCAAACCTGGGGAGAGCAGGGCAGGAGATCAGAAGGCCTGCAGAGAGGAGAGAAACTCCCCACCCACCCCCAGCTCATCACATCACACCAGGATGGAGCATGTCCTCTTCCTGTGTGGCCTGGCAAGGCAGTCCCATCAGGTAGAAATTATCAAAAAGCAGGCAAAAAAAAAAAATCCATGTCAGAGACAGCCTCCACTCCCCTTACTAGACGGCCCACATGAAGCTTCAGTTGCCCATTGGCTACATCTATATAGATAGCCTAAGTTTGGTCCATGCATGTCCTTGGTTGATGTTTCAGCCCCACAAGCCTCTTTGGGCCCTGGTTAGTTGGCTCTGTTTGTCTTCTTGTAAAGCTCCTGTCACCTCCAGTTCCTTTCATTTCCCCCTCTACTTTTCCACAAGACACCCTGTAATTCACTCAGTGTTTGGCTGTGAGTCTCAACATCTGTTTTGAAATGCTGTTGGGTGGACCCTCTCAGAGGACAGCGATGCTAGGCTCTTGTTATGGGATTGGCTCTCTTCCATGGGGTGGGTCTTGGGTTGGGCCAGGCATTGGTTGGATATTCCCTCCATCACTGCTCTAGCTGCTCTATCTTTAGCCTTGCACATCTTCCAGGCAGGGTAAATTCTGTATCCCTGCACATCTTGCAGGCAGGGTAAATTCTGGGTTGAAGTTTTTGTGAGTGTGTTGGTGTTCTTCTCCATCCACTAGGAGTCTTGTCTAGTTAGATGGTGTCCTCTTTAGTGTCCATGGCCCCTGCTACTAGGAGTCTCAACTAGAGTGCTCCTCATATCCTCCCAGAAGCCTACCCTGACTTAGGTTCCCATGTCGTCAGAGATGCCCCCACTCACTTTAAGTTAAATGGAGAGAACTCAAAGAAATTCTACTAAAATCAGGAATAAGGCAAGGCTGTCCACTCTTCCATATCTCTTCAATATAGTACTAGAAGTTCTAGCTAGAGCAATAAGACAACTAAAGGAGATCAAGGGGATACAAATTGGAAAGGAAGAAGTCAAAGTTTCGCTATTTGCAGATGACATGATAGTATACACAAGTGACCCCAAAAATTCTAGCAGAGAACTCCTACAGCTGATAAACACCCTCAGCAAAGTGACTGGATACAAGATTAATTTTAAAATATCAGTAGCACTCCCGTATACAAATGACAAATGGTCTGAGAAAGAAATTAGGGAAACTACACCCTTCACAATAGCCATATAAATAATATAAAGTGTCTTGGTGTAACTCTACCCAAGCAAGTCAAAGACTTGTATGACAAGAATTTCAAGTCTCTGAAGAAAGAAATTGAAGAAGATATCAGAAGATGGAAAGATCTCTCAAGATCATAGATCAGTAGGATTAACATAGTAATAATGGCCATCTTACCAAAACCAATCTACAGATTCAATGCAATCCCACCAAAAACCAACACAATCTTTTTACAAATCCTAAAGAATAATTCTAAACTTCATATGGAAAAACAAAAAATCCAGAATAGCTAAGACAATATTATATAATAAAAGAAATTCTGGAGGTATCTCCATCCCTGACTTCAAGCTGTACTACAGACCCATAGTAATAAAAACGGTATAGTACTTGCATGGGCATACACTGGTGGATGAATGGAATCAGACTGAAGATGCAGAAATAAATCCACACACCTTTGGACACTTGATTTTTGACAAAGGAGCAAAAGCCATACAATGGAAAAAAGACAGCATCTTCAATAAATGGTGCCAGTCTAACTAGGTGTCCACATGTAGAAAAATGCAAGTAGATCCATATTTATCACTCTGAACAAAATTCAAGTCTAAGTGGATCAAATACCTCAACATAAAACCAGAAACAATAAATATATTAAAAGGGAAAGTGGGAAGGAACCTTGAACTCATTGGCATAGGAGACAACTTCCTGAACAGACTATTATCCTTATTTTGTAGGAAGAAACTGTCAATCAATCAGTTGATGACAGTGACAGAAATGAGACTATAACACCCATGCATTTGCTCACTCCTTCTTTCTTCCATTCAAGAAAGAATATTTATTAATCTTGAGGATATGCTGAATGCAATATAGGTATAGGAAGAAAAAAAGATACACATGAGAGGTGCCTTTGTGTCAATCACAGCATAGCTGAAATGCAACCTGTCAGTCAGAAGAATAGAAAATGCTTTCATAGATGTATGTGGTCCTCCTACAGCAAGGTGCATACATTTTATGGGTGTGGGGATCTGACTTTATGTTTGAAGAGTAAACACCTGCTGATCAGTGAAGAGGAGGAATGGTGCAGGTGAGTGGAGGCCTGTGAATGAGAAATCCTTTATGCAGATGGAGGAAGCAGGGCAGGTGTGAGACACTAAAAGACACCTGAAGAGAAAATCATCCTAAAGCCATAGGAAGAGGATCTATATTTCAACCAGGAACAGATGATAGCTTCGAGGTCTCTAGGCAGCCCACGACTATTCTGTAGACTCCATACATTTCATGAAGGAACTGTGACTCGCATGAATTTACCTGGGGCATTCATGTGCACAACTGTGCACAGTTCTGTGACTCTTTGGTACTCAGAAGGCAAAGATACAGGAATGACCTCCTATTTGGCAAAAATGACTCCTCACTTTACAAGGGAAATGGGCAGGTGGGTTCTCTGTCTCATGGGCTTCCTCTTAGACCTCCTGGAAAGGGACCCTGTTCACCTGCCCTTGTAGGCCTTGACTAGAGTGGGACATGGAGAAGTAACAGTCCAGGTGACGAAAAGGTGGCATGTGCCTAACCCTCGTGACTTGTGACAGCCTCACTGTGGCACCTCACTATTGCCTTGGAGACCCCATTGTTGGGTTTAGGTTTCTCAATGGGATTAAAAGTTTCATTGGCTGCCAAAGGACATTTAACATTGAGAGGCCACCTCTTTTTGCATGGTCCCAGGGAAAAAGAGAATGACCTCTCACTGGCAGAGGGAGAAGGTTCTTCTGATTGGTGAATAGCTGTTTCTTTTTTAAAAGCCACTGCTAAGCTCTGCAAGGGCCTTCCTGCAAGAGTGTGAAGAAAGCCTTATGTTCCTCTCAAAAGGACAGGACTCTATCTTTATAGTTTCTCCCATTAGATTTGGTATCAGAGACTTCTTTTGCTTGGCAATCTCAGCGCAGCGGCCTTTTTCCTAGTTACACTCTCAAGCCCAGCAAAGACTTGGCTTTTCCCAATGTGCTTTGAATTGGAATCATAAAAGCTCCATTAAAACACACACACACACACACACACACACACACACACACACACACACACACACACCTGGATGGAATTAGGCTAATAAAGTCCTAAAAGACAAGAACTGCTGTGGTTATGAGGGTCAAGTACTTTGAGAAGTATCCTATCTGAGTGTTCTAGTCTCTGGATTGGACAGATGTTTTATTAGGATTGTAGACTCTCAGGAATGGAGAGAACTTTAGTGACCTCCCTGGTCCCACATCCCATCAGATATCCTAATCTCTCTACAAGGCTCTAGTTCAGTAGTTTTGATTAGTTACCTCCAATTGCTTGTGGCCCTTTGACCTCATTATGGATATCAACCCCTTACTGCATCCAGCCATGCATATTTTCCTGTTGTCCCTACTAGTAGCCCTACTCTTACACAAGAGAAACAAAATTACATTATTATCATTGAATACGTGTGAGCTTGTAATGCCCATTGTTTCTTTTTCTAAATTTCTTTTAAATAATTTCTTTACAACATGCCAAATATTAAGATAGAGCTGGGCCTAGAAGGATACAGCTGGAATCCCAGCACCTGGAAGGCTGAGGCAAAACCTGAGCTACATGGTGAGCTCTGTATCAACAAAACCAACCTAACATTAGCCACTGAACCTAAAAGGTTAGGTCAGCAGAACTGCGCATGCTCAGGTCACAGGTTAGGGCGGCAGAACTGCGCATGCTGTTCACATGCTACAGTCTGCAGATCGAAGTTTAAAACAGATTGAGAGAAGGAGAATAAGGACACAAAGCTGAGAGATTCCTCAGCGTTTTCTGGAAGGAACAGGAAAAATCAAGATATTTAGTTTTAGTATTGTCATATTGAGATTTTAAAATTGCTTGTATTTGTAGTGGGGAAAGATGTTTTACAAATGGGATTCAGTGTGAGTTTATGTAAAGAGCCAAATTCCAATCTATAAAATGCTTTTCAGTATTTAGTAGGTATCACAAAGTAGAAAGGACAATGAAAGTGTCTTAGCATGTATTTATTTATATTTATTTACTTTGGTATTTTGAGACAGGGTCTCTATATATAGCCCTAGCTGTCCTAGAATTCATTATGTAATGAAGATCAGGTTGGCCTCAAACTCACAGAGATCACCTGCCTCTGCCTCCTGAGTCCTGGGATTAAAGCACTGCCATGTCCGGCTGCATTTATTTTAAATCTGTTTACACACTGTGTCCTTGAGACATAGCAGAAAGCAATGGGAAAGACCTATGTGTGATACTTCTGTAGGAGACAAGGGAGAGGGAAAGACAGACAGACACAGACAGACAAGTGTGTTATTACGAAATTAGAAATACAGAACATTTTAGTTAAAAAGTTTACCAGGAAAAAAAAATCAGCCCTATGCTCTGCCAAAAATATGTCAAATGCTTAAGCTTGTCTTTTGATCCTACTAAAGAATTAAAATGGTCAGGAATGATGCCTTAGGCCTGTAATCCTTGCATTTGGAATGTTGAGGCAGGAGGATCTGGAGTTCAAGGACAGCCCTTATTACATAGTGAGATCATGACCAGCATGGGCTTCATGAAAGCTTGTCTAAAATAAGCAAGTTAAGGGGTGATGGCTCAGCAGTAAAATAAGTGTGTATTTCCCCTACAAAGATCAGTCCCATCCAGTGGTCCTTACACTCAGGTATACACACACACACACACACACACACACACACACACACACACACACACACACACACACACTTACATTTTAAAAATTAAATATATTGCATTAGAATAGAGACCTATAAGAGGTTACTTTTTATCTCTTAAAGTAACAGCAAGTAGTGGCTTGAAGAAACACAGATAGATAAAGCTGAGGTGTACACTATTTGTTGAAGGCACCGTGCTGGGTTAAGACCCTGGCTCAGCCTTCTTCCCCCATGCCTGCACTCTTCATTCATTACAAGAAATGAAGCTTTACCAGTTTGGGACCCTCATATGTGAGTCCCTCAAGAGGCAGGGTCACACGAACGCTCCAGGCATACAGCAGGTGCTCTGTGAAGCATCAAGGAAACTGACTTTAAGGAACTACTGTGCAGTAGGCATGTGTTTATACTTGCGCATTCCCCTCCCATTCACACAATCCATGCTAGTTAACGTTCCTGGCCCTGGTTCCCTCAGTTACTTGAGATGGCATCCAGAGGAGTCACAATTGGAAACTCGCATTGCCTGACTCTAAAGTATGGGCACTCTCAGATGTATAAAGGCAGTGCATGGTCAGTTTCTGGAGATGAAATTGAGTCTTGTCCCTAAGATCCTGTCTAGACCACTTGCACAGCACACCTTGTGAGAACATATAATTAAAAGATGGTCCCAAGCTCTCCAGCCCCTTGATATTTGGCTCTGACCTCAACATCAGCATGGACATCTCCAGTAAACAGCCATCCATGGTATCCTGTCAGAGAAAGCCACGCCTTACAAAGATCTGGAATCCTTTCCCAACTACCAGACCCATTCTGCTCTCTGGAGTCACACCCCACACATCTGCTGTCTCCCTCAACTGTCAGCAGAGAGCTGTCTGTATCTCCTCCCTCTGGAAGGGCTCCAGGTTCCTCGTGGCCATATCTTTCACAGTTTCACACTGTCGGTGGCATGTCAAACACAGCCTATCAGAGAAAGCTCATCCCAGTCACTTGTGTGAACATCAGCCTCAGTCTTCATCATGGTCCACGTTTTAGATGCTGTGGCATCACTGAGTGACAGGAACATGAGATCTCACTCTTTCCATAGCATTCTAGACCAACGGAATCAAAAGCACGTTAACAGAAATCAGTGTGCTTTAAACTTTGCTTTCTTAAATCCTTTTCTAACTGTTCCCGGCTCTTCTCTTTTCTTATTCTTTCTAGTCACAAAAATATGGACACAAATGAGAGAGAGAGAGAGAGAGAGAGAGAGAGAGAGAGAGAGAGAGAGAGGCAGAGACAGAGAGAGACAGAGAGAGACAGAGACAGAGAGAGACAGAGACAGAGACACAGAGAGAGAGACAGAGAGAGAGAGGAAAAAGAAGGAAGGAAAGAAAGAAGGAAGTAAAGAAGGAGGGGAAAATTATAAAAACCAAAATATTACAGGTGACCACTGTTTTCTGAATACTTTGAGAAGACAGTTGTGTAACTACTGGAAGAAAGGGCTGTAGATGATATGATGGCTGCCCTTGGTGAAGAGTTAACCATCCATCCATAACAAGAGGAAATGAGTTCTATGCAACAAAAAGCCCCATGAGGAGATGTCTGCCCATCCTTTAACACAACTGTTTCCCATTTCTCACAGGCTAGTAAAAGTAGTGTCCCCAACTTAGAATCCTCAGTCCTTCAGTGTTCTCATGGGGTTATATCCCATGCTTCACCATCAGTCATGTACCCCCGAAAGGGCACCTGTATTCTCTTCTTGCCTGGGTATGCAGGCATTGCAAATAACTCCAGAAGGATCTGTTTCTGTTTAAAGTTGCAAATACAATTCGCAAGGATGAAGACTAAAAGGAAGGAGCCCAAAACAAGTAGGAAAAGCCAAATACTCACGTCAGCACCAAGCGTAATACAACTAAGAGACACAGTCTTTTAAGTAGCCACCGCAATGTCTTCCAGACTCTCGAAGCTGGAGCCTATCTTGGTAGAGAACAGAAACCACTGCTCTCTGCCTCAGAACTGGAAGAGAAGAGTCTGACATGCACGGAGAGAGGGAATAACTGTGGAAGAGATGCAGCAACTTGAAAAAGAAAAGATTGGAGCAGTTTAGGCAAAGCTGGACAGAGGTTGCAATGCACATTTGTGTCTTTTTATTTCAACCACCCAGCCAGTAAACACATATGGGGATCTGTCACACGTGAAGAATCACCTGGAAATTGCCTGGAAATTCAGAGCTCACACATAAAAGAGCTCTTTGTCTCCCTCAGGAGCTTCCAGACTACCAGGTCTCATGAGTAAGTATGACAGTGATGGTTGAGCGTGGATCTGTGGCAAGTATGGATCTGCTACAAGTATGGGTCTGTGGCAAGTGTGGATCTGTGACAAGCATGGATCTGCTACAGGCACAGATCTGTGACAAGCATGCATCTGTCACAAGCATGGATCTGTGGCAAGCATGGATCTGTTACAAGCACAGATCTGTGACAAGCATGCATCTGTCACAAGCATGGATCTGTGGCAAGCATGGATCTGCTACAGGCACAGATCTGTGACAAGCATGCATCTGTCACAAGCATGGATCTGTGGCAAGCATGGATCTGTTACAAGCATGGATCAGTGGCAAGCGTGGGTCTGTGGCAAGTGTGGATCTGTAGCAAGCATGAATCTGTTGTGAGCACGGGTCTATGACAAGCATCAATTTGTGGCAAGGGTTTGTTTGTGGCAAGTGTGGATCTGTGGTAAGAAAAAGGTTAGCTAAGGAGGTACCAAGGAAGAGATAACACAGGACAGACTGGATAACAATGGAGAGGGCAGGCCTGGGGGGCCTCAGCAGAGCTGCAAATAGCAAGGCAGGACTGTTGAGTAGGTAAGAACATGGAGGGAAGGCCTATTGGAGGGTGACAGTTCTGTTCCTCCAGAGAACCCTGACTAGGGTAGCCTTTTCATCTGATAACATGCCCTTAAGGTACTTTCTTATGTTTTTGTGGATTAATGGCTGAATTTTTAAAAGTGTGATGCTTGGATCACATGGTAAGGTTATGTTTACTTTTTTTGTAAGAAATTACAAAGTCACCTTCTAATTTTGCATTTGTATGAAAGCCACTGGCCATTTATGTATTTATTTTACTCATTCAGTTTAAAAAGAATGCCTGAGCATTTATGGTAGGCCCAGCATAGGGAACACTTTGAAGTAGAAGGGACAGCCATCTGCCTTCCTGCAGCTTGCAGTGTTTTGGGAAAGTTGACAGACTTTGCAGAGAAGGGTGTGACTAAGCGAGTTCAGGACATGCAAGCATGCTACGTGAGTTACCATGTGAAAAACATCCATGTTCATTGTCCCTTGAATTGTCTTTTGATAGTAAGAAATCATTAATTATTTGGAACTGAAATCGACCTCAAGCGCCACCCATCCCAGTGACCTTCAAGCATCACTAAAGCCCTCCCCTGAGTGAAGAGGACAAACTCACAGTACAAACCCAATACAGGTGGACTTGCTTGCTACCGTGGCTGCCATCGACAGTGGCTGAAAGCAGGAAGGACAGGTGCGCGGCCTGAAAGTCAGAAGCCCTAAAGTCACGGGTCGGGGATGTAACCCAGTCGATAAGAGTGTTTATCTATCAGGAACAAATGCCCAGGTTCAACCCCTAGTACAGCATAAAACTGGACACGGCCGTGCCCAGCTCAAATGCCATCATCGCTCATCACTCAGAGGGTGGAGGCAGACGAATCAGAAGTTCAATGTCATGGTTGGCTACACACACAGCTGGTGTGACGTCAGCCTGGCACATACATAAGACCCTCCATCTATGCAGTCCTAAAGGCAAGGTGTCCCTAGAGCTGTACGCCTTCTAGGGGATCCAGGAGACAATTTTCTTACCTGATGTATCTGGTTTCTAGGGGGATCTTCGACTGTTCCTCAGTTTCTTCTACTGTACATCCACTGCCTTACAAAAAGTGCTGAGATCACACCAAATATCTGGACCAATAGCCCGCTTCCATGTCCTAGCCTCGCAGGTTCTGAGGGGTTGATATGAACTTCCCCCTCCCCCCCCCACCCCAACCCCCTCCGCAGGGGTCATTATTCACCTAACCACAGGACAAGGGCAATCTGACTAAAACAAAGCTGTCAATTATAGGTCCCCCCATATTCATCAATCCCCCGATACTGTATAGATTTATATCTCTTGGTGCTAAGAATTGAACCTGAACCCTCAACGCATGGTGAGTGAGCACAATACCAAACCACCAAGGTGTATTCTCAGAGATTTCTAAAGATTTTGAAACAGGCTCTCACTGAATTGCCCAAGAAACTCCCCTGCCTCACCCTCCCAAGTAGCTCTGATTACAGACCTGTACCACCAGGTTTAAACTATATTCTCCAAGTGGCCCATCTGAAAAAGGTCTTGGCATGCATTTGTCCCTCGTTGGTGCATCAGTTTGTGCAGCCCCCCTGCCCCCCCTAACCCCCCCCAGTGTCCAGATTTATAGGCCTTGCTGGTTTCCCTGTGGAGCTCCTGCATTCTCCAGGACCTTCCATTCCCACCCCACCCCACCCCTGGCCCCGCCACTCTTCCCTACAACTCTCAGAGCTCTGCCCAGACTCCAGCTTTGAGTCCCAGTATCTGTTCAAGACCCCCTGTTCAGATGTGGCTGATGGACAGTTGATTCTCCACATGGGGGTGGGGGGAGGGGCTACTGCTGAACCTCTGACTCGAAGACTATTCTGATGAGACCTAATAGGCTGTGGCCAGAGAGTGCAGTAGGAGGACGCCATCTATCAGAGGGCTAGGGGAGGGGGACAAGGCAGAAGAGGGAGGGATGGTGGGAACAGGAAGAGAAGAGCAAGGGGATAACAATGAGGATGTAATGTACATAAATTATAATATAGAAATAGGATATACATTAAAAAATATACACCACACTGCTTCACAGCCTTCACAGTCTCACTCCAGCAAGACACTCAGTGATGTGCCTTAAATCCTGTAGAGTTTTACCCCTTCTCAAGTCTCTGATGGGGTTGAAGACCAGATAGTTTAGTCTTACAATTAAGCTTAGTTGGTTATGGGTTAAGATTTTTTTTTTTGATCAAGATAGATGTTTCTTAAGTTAATAGAGATGAGATATGATAGGTGTTGATTTTTATTCAGAAATTTAGACCCGACAAGATAGGAAAGAGGCTTTCTTCAAGTTTGACAAATATAAATAACCAAATCACTATAAATGTTGCATTTATATGACTCCTGATTGTCTCAGGGTTCTTCTTACTGTATGTAGTTTTTTTTTATTCATGTGTAATAATATAAATGTATATGTTAAAAATTAATTTTAAAAGAGTGAGGGGATAACAATCAGGATGTAATATGAATAAATTATAATAAATTAAAATTTAAAAACAAATACTGTAGGAAGCAACAAACTTCCTAAATCCCCAGCACATCAACCAAAACCTCTTCTGTACGTTAAGCCTGAGCTGTATCAGAAATAAAATTGTGTTGATTAAAGAAAGAAAGAAAAAAGAAGTTCTCCAATCCTGGGTCAAGAACTCAGGGCTCAGGCACTAGAACTAAGGGTTCAGAACCAACAATAAGCTTTGAGAAAAGCCAGCGCCTAAGACTGACTCCTGGTCCTACAATTCTTTTGCTCTAACGTCCCTGTTATGGTGGGTCTTCCTGTGAATACCACCACCAAGAGGAAAACAAAATTACACAGCTCTGATGCTGTACAAAGTCGTGGTTAATTGCCAGGTAGCTTTGAAAATCAAAGGCAAAACCAAGGTCGCCTGGACTCCTGAAGCTGACATCCTGTTAGGAATTAGAAGGCTTTTCCACTTTGGGAATAACTTAGAGAAAAGGAGCTTTGTTGCTCAAGAACCAGGCACTCGCTGTAGAATGGCAGTCTGCACCGACCTAATCAGAACTCTAGACCTCTGGCAGGGGCCCCTGACACCAGAAGGCTTCTCTCTGGCTCAGCTGTTATAGTGAAAACTGGTCCCAAACCACTTGGCCTAGAGAGTAACCCATCTGCTTCCCCAGCGCTCCCCTCCTATTTCATGTCACTGAGCGATTTTTTCCCTCGGTCGCAAATATGAGCCACAAGCTTAAGACTTAGCGGAAGACTAGACTTTCTGACATTTGGGAGATCTGGTGCTTATTAAACTGGGAGGCTTAAAGTGGCGGTGATTTGTTCCTACTTTAGGGCAGTGACAGACAAGTTTCGGCAAGAGAGACTAATGAGAAAATGGGTGGGGAGTGTGAGTCCGTGGAGTGAGGATATCCCAAGGTGGGTAAAGCTCTTTCTGTGCAAGTATGAGGACCTAAATTCGAATTCTTAAAACCCATGTACAGTCGGCAGATGTGGTAGCACACCCCTGTCGCTCCAATGCCCTATGGTGAGATGGAAGCAGAGATAAGAGAATTTCTGGAAACTCGTTGGGCAGCTGGCCTGGCACACACAGTGAAAGAGACTGTCTCAAACTAGGGGGAACATGAGAATGATCCCAAGTTGTCCTTAAGTTTCCACATACACCACTGAATACATGTGCCTGCATTCCTCACACACACACACACACACACACACACACACACACACACACACGCACACGCACGCACACGCACACGCATCCACACTCAGATTTGAGAGAGAGGAAGAGAAAGAATGAATGATAGTGCGTTGAGTCTATGTAACATCCACAACACAGGCACATCTGGAGCAGCAGCTTAAAACTCCAGCAGCCACAAGCGGGAAGAAGAAGAAGAAGAAGAAGAAGAAGAAGAAGAAGAAGAAGAAGAAGAAGAAGAAGAAGAAGAAGAAGAAGAAGAAGAAGAAGATAAGAAGAAGAAAATAAAAACAAAAACAAAATTCACATCTAATATCAAATATACCATAAGATGTGTGGAGCCACCGGCCAAAGCACAGGGATTCTACCATGTTGATGCTACGCCATCTGTGGGCACCGTTGGGAAATCCTGATAGTTTCCAAGACCTAAGGAACAGCCCATATAGGGAGACAAATAAATAGGCTGCCCCCCCTCACTCTTTGTCTTGGAAGGCAACCCCACAGGGAACTAATAATGTTCTTAATGTAGTTAAAATTCTGCTAAGAAGCCAGGAAGTTGGCTTAGAAGGTTCAATGCTCGTTTCATTGGCATGAGAACCTGAGTTCAGAGCTTCATACTTACTAATCTGGAGGAGAAGAAAGAAGAGGAGAGGAAGAAGAATAAGAATGAGAAGGAAAAGAAAGAGGAATGGGAGGAGGAAGAGGAGGCGAGAGGGGGGGGAAGAAGGAGAGGGAGGAGGAGAAGGACCTCCGCCTCCGCCTCTGCCTCCACTGCCCCTTGGCACCAACTAAGCTGGCACACACCTGTAATCCCTGTGCTGGAGAGGTAGAAATAAGAGGGTCCATGGGGCTTCACAACAAGCCAGTCTGAGTCAGTAATTTACAGTTTCAGAGATTCTGCCTCAACCAATAAGGTAGAATGATCAAGAAAGACGTCCAATGTTGTTAACCTTTGGCCTCCACATATATACACATGCACACACAAACACATACACGCTCATGCATACACCCTCCATATACAAACTGTATTTGTGCCTACTCTATGCCATGCACTACTAAGTTCTTTAGAATTTAAAGAAAAACATGTCTCCAGAACTGCATGCAAGTGGGCACCGTCCAGCAGTTACAACATTTTATGACCTGAGTAAGTAAGCTTCAGAAAAGCCAACAACCTAAAACACAGCAAGTAGGCGGGAAAGGGTTTACTATGTGCCTACTGGCCTCAGAGTCCCAGAATCCTTCCTAATTACAGTGATGCATATGAACTCTGCCCCCAAGAAGACCCACCTCGCTTAGTGGGTGAGCCACCCAATTCATTTATCCACCCTTTGATTTCAAGATAATATTAGAGACCATGAGAGAATCCAAGCATACGATAGGAAGTTTTCTCTCTCTCTCTCTCTCTCTCTCTCTCTCTCTCTCTCTCTCTCTCTCTCTCTCTCTCTCTCTCTCAAAAGCAGTTCTCTTTTTATGGAGTTTCCACCTATCGCGGATTTGAGGTGCTAGACAGTCCTTAGATAAACAGGTAAGCAGTCTCCAGTGCTACAAGGACACAACCAGCATGCCACAATCCAGAACAGTAGCTGATACTGTTCTGCAGACTATGTATCATTTTGTAAGAGTCCGCTTTGGGCCCTTTGAAGTAGCAGTCAAAGGGAAAGTGCTCAGAAGATGACCCTTCTATTGCAAAAAGATCTAAAAGTAGACATCAGTCTATTTGACCCATCCATCCATCCATCCATCCATCTCTTTTGCAGGCAGAACTCAACATTCCCTGAGAACACAGGAGAGATCCTGGGGGCAGGGATTTGCATGTAACTGATCATATTCATGAAAACGTGGCTTATTGCAGTGAGGTGTCAAGCCGTCTATCATGGTCATGGTTGAAGGAGAAAATAATGCAAGATAAGGCATTGGAATGACCAGAGGCGGGAAGATAGAGGACACCAAAGTCACCCAAAGTAATGGCAGAGAGGATGGAACTGTCCAGGGTCAGGAGAAGTTCAGACTCGGCTGAGATTGTTATCATGGCCCTAATCACTCAGGACTGTAGAGGCGGCCACAGGCGAGCCAGGGTGTCTGCCTCCCCTCCTCACGTGTTGGGTTCCAATGCCTTTTCAGAGCAGACAGAGGTGGAGGAAGGCTCCATCTGGGCCAGAAACAGTATCGGCACTTAAGAAGCACTTCATCTTAAAAGGAGGGTGGGGGGGCATGGGGGGCTGTTTTGCTCGTGTCAAACTGGTTAATTTGTCCCAAATGTTCAAAACCTCCCATTCGCCTGACAGATTGGCCGTCTACAGAATCCGTGTTCAAACAGCCAGGCCAGTGCAGAGCTAAACCAAACACCTCCTCAGGCCCGGCCCTGTCTGGGGTGTGACTAGCAAGTGCGCACGGGGAGAATATGAGTGATTTCTTTCCTTGTTGCCTGAGGAGACAGAGTTGAGATATGGATCCAAAATGGCAGCCCACTGGACAGCCAGGTCACAGAAAGATCTGGGCAGAGTTTTTGAGCTTGGAAAAAATGCTTCAGGAATGGAAGGCCAGTCACAGCATTCCGGAATCTACTTTCTGGCTTAATTTAACCCACATAAGTCTCCATGGTCTTAGTGTACCTGGAGTTAGCAAGGTTCTACTTGCAAGGAAAACTACTGTCTTTCAGCTTACACAATTTTCGTGTTCTCACTCCAATGATCAAGTCCTCTGCTTGTGGCTGTTAACCTGTAATTAAAAATTACCAGAATAGGGGAAATTCCTTCTGCTAAAAAGATGAAAGGAAGCCTTTTTAAAAAATCATTTTTTAGAGCCGGGCGTGGTGGCGCACACCTTTAATCCCAGCACTCGGGAGGCAGTGGCAGGTGGATCACTGTGAGTTCGAGGCCAGCCTGGTCTACAAAGTGAGTCCAGGATGGCCAAGGCTACACAGAGAAACCCTGTCTCAAAAAACCAAAAAAAAAAAAAAAATCATTTTTTAGAATCTGACAACATTCCAAGGTTTGTTGAAGCACACACGCATCACATACACGTATTTGTGTACACACAGGCACAACGGCAGAATGGAGTGTGACACCCATCTGTGACATGCCTTGTTTGTCTTGTCGGGGCATTTTCTCTTCGGGTGCTAACAGCAACCAGATAACACGGGAAACACCCCCAGTTTAAAAGCCAGGCTTCGATTTGTCTAGGACTGATCAGCTAAAAAAATCCCAGAAGGGAAACCAAAAAAGCATAGTTAATAACTCAAATATTGTTTGCTTATTGAATGGTTAAAAAAAAATAACCAATGAGAGGCAAGTACGTGAATGTGTACAAGGGAAACAGGCAGGTAGTTTGTGGGGCTCCCCTTCCCCGAGTAATAAAAACAAAAACTGAGCATAAGTTCACAGCTTGCAACCTTTTGTATTGCTTCAAGCTTAGCGACTACCAGCCTTTTCCTCACCACCCTCCCCCAAGCTTTAACCTTTTACATTTCCAATGTATTAGTAAAGTAGAACTGAACCTTTCTGCTGTTCCCAGCAAGGGAAAAGCTGCACCAGGACAGCACGCGTGGGACATAGTTAATGTATTAGGAAATTGTATTGTGTCACACCGAGCAAATGTCTGCTGTTGTTGTTGTTAGTACCTGAATTTCAATCTGTCTGCAGAGCTCCCTAGCACAGCCCCGGTGGCAGAGGAGGTACACCCGATGGAACACTGTCCCCTCACACATTCCTTCTGATCACCGAACCAGGATATGGAAGCAGGACAAAAGCATCCAAAATATTTTCAGATTTATAAACATGCCTCGAGCCAGAGTCTGTCTTCCTAGCGCCTATGCCAACACGCTAGCACTTCGTTCTCCTACAATTCTTTTCCTCTGATTGGCCAAAATCGAGACATCCATGAAGGAGCCCAGAGAGACATCAGCAAGTGGTCATGTGGGGAGGTAGCTCAGTTGATAGAGCACTTGCCTAGCATGAACAAGGCCCTGGGTTCGATCCCCAGTACCACATAAACGGGACAGGTGGTATATGCCTGTGATGACAGTGCTCAGGAGGTAGAGGCAGGAGGATAAGGAACAGATCAAAGTGATCCTTTGCCTACACAGTGAGCTTGAGACCAATGTCGGGTATATGAGACCCTGCCTCATAAACGAAACGAAAAAATGGCCAAGAGGTTTGTAAGGTGGGTTTTTCCTTCATAGTGATAGGATCGTTTTTGAGACTCTGGCAAATATGAACTCTACCCCAGAGTGGAGGCAGCTTTCGGTACCATCTGGGGTACACACAGGCTATGGTTGCAGGTTACAGGGATGGGTAAGGCCTGGCTTCTGCTGCCACCGTGCAGGCCAGCAGGACAAGTCACACAGTGTGTCCACTGAGCTCCTACTCTGTGCTGGATGTGCACGGAGTGTCTCCTACATAGTAGCGGTGTTGCAGACAGGACCTTGCTTACCATCTGGCGCTGTTGTCAGGGTCAGCTTCTCTCTCCTGAAAGATGCAGCCCAGTGGGTATTTTGGGTTATGGAAACTAACAGACATGTTACTGACAGATAACAGAACCATAGTATGGAGAATAAGGGAGTTGTTATTGTCACGACCTTCTGTAGATTTAACACCAAATAAAGTTTATGCTAAATTAAAAAAAAAATACTCTAAAGGGAATCACTGGATTCTTACAAAAGTGACAGTCTTCGTGATTGTGTCTCAGTTCTTCTTGCTATAGGTAGTTTATTGTATATCTGTGTAATAATATAAATGCATATGTAAAAAATAAAAAATGTTTAATTAATTAAAAAAAAGAGTGACAATCCTGCTCGTCAGGGTGGTGCATGTCTTGTAACCAATCCCAGTACTGAGGAGAATTAGCAGGAGGATCACGTGGTTGAGGCAAGCATGGGCGACATGAGGAGTCTATCTCAACAACAACCACAGAAGCAGAAGACTTTTTCATTATCTCCAACCACTCGGGTTCCCATAGTGTTATTTCTTCAACTGGTAGCCAGGACATTTGGTCCTGATTTACTTATCGGGGCCCACGTGTTCAGCTTCCTCTAAGGCATCAATAAAGCCAATGAAATGAGTCCAATCTTCCTGCACCACTCGGCTCAGCATTAGCTGCCAGCTAGCCTCAATCCAGACTCGTACGGGAAGGGGAGTCCCAGTGGGTTGGCCAATGGGCATGTCTGTGGTGGCTTGTCCTGATTAGGTTAATTGATACAAGAAGAGCCATCTCACTGTAGGTGTTACCTACTCCATGTCTGGGTCTCCATAAGAGGGGAGAAAGTGTTCAGGGCTGGGAGAGATGGCTCAGTGGGTGAAGAGCACTTGCTGCTCTTTCAGAGGACCTGAGTTCTGTGCCCAGCAACCATGCTGGGGAGTTCAAAACCATCTCTAATTCTAGCAACATGGTGGTTAAGTGTCCTCTTCTGGGCTGCATGGGCACTCACACCTCTCTCTGTCTCTCTGTCTCTCTGTCTCTCTGTGTCTCTCTCTCTGTGTCTCTCTCTGTCTGTCTCTCTCTCTGTCTCTCTGTCTCTCTCTCTCACACACACACACACACACACACACAGAGAGAGAGAGAGAGAGAGAGAGAAACAAATGAAAACAAAACCAATCTTTGATATAGTAAGGAGTGGAAAGGGAAGTAAACAGTAAGCATGCCTACATTCAGTGTTCTCTTCCCTCAACTTTGGATGCGCTAACTGTTTTAGGTTCCATCCACTTGACTCCTGTGCTCTTGAGGGCTGTAACCTGGAATTACAAGCTAGGATAAATCGTTGCTCCACGAAGTTGCTTTTTTTTTCTGGATTTTTTTTTTTTAATGGCAATGGGAACAAAACTAGGACACATTTACCTAAAATTGATTCATTGTGAAAAATAATGGAGTTTTTTTTTCCCATTGGGAGAACAAGCCTTCAGAGAATCAGTTCTTTCTGTGTTTTTTTGTGAGCCAGAATTCAGAATGTCTGGGAGGGGATCACTTGGGGCCACCTGCTTGCCACTCAAGGAGAGGAGGACAGAGCATTTTCTATGAGTGTTCCCAGGAAGCAAGAAGCAAAGTTAGGGAAATGCAGATGGTGATTCTGGGAGAACAAGACTAAACCCTGGACAGCACCACAAGCAGATGTCCATGCCCAGAGGAATGCGTGTTTTAATACAGAATCTCCCCAGCTCCAGATGACTCTTTGCCAAAGGATCTGAGGACACCCCCCCACACACACACTCATCCACCCCAAGAGAGGTGGAAAGACGACCTACATGACATGAAGCAGACTTGGTTTGTCTTCTAAGAAAAGCAGAAAAAATGTAACAGGAGCCCATCGAGGGGAGAGGCGGGCTTTTTAACCACGGAGCAAAGGGAAGGGCTCCATGGAACAGTGGCAGTGAGCCGGGTCCTGAAAAAGAGGTAGGGTTTCAGCGGTGGCCATCCAAGGAGCTCTGCATTCAGAATTTCCCTTTGGAAAAATAAATCAGAGCACAGGAGGTGAGGAACTGGAGTGACCCGGTGTGGGTTGCATGGAGGAGGCTTGAGCAGCGCAGGGCAGGGAGATGAGAGCTGCCGAAACATTCTACAGGGAGATCCTGGGGACAGTCTGCAGACAGTTTAATTAAGTGTGACCAAGGCTCCCCTGGTCCACCAGCCTCTGGAATGTTCTGGTTCTATTCTGCTGCTATGGTAAGACACACTGGCCAAAAGGAGTTATGGGAAGAAAGGCTTCATTTCATCTTACAGGTTACAGTCCACCATCCAGGGAAGCCCAAGGCAGGGCAGAATTCAAGACGGGGCACTCTAAAAGCGGAAACCAAGGAGGAGCATTTCTTCCTGGCTCACTTCCTGACTTCCTTATGTGGCCCAGGACCACATGCCCAGGGATGGTACTGCACATGGGTGGGGCCCTTCTAAATCAATTAGCCACCAGTACAGTGCCCCACACATATGCCCTCAGGCCAACGTGACCGAGGCAACGTCTCCCTTGGTCTCCTCTTCCCAGACGACTCTTCTCTGTGCCAAGTAGACAATTAAAAACTAGCCAGCCCATAGGGTTCCTTTCACATTGAGTACATGTCAATCTTCCTGACTGAGAACTTGTGATGGGGAGGCTGGGTCCAGGGAAATGAAGAAGAAGAGTGTGGTAGAATATGTCTAGGCAGGAGTAGCAGAAACCTGTTTGCCCTGAGGATGGAAAGCTGAAAAAAAAAAAAAACATAACAAAACAAAACAAAAAAACAAAAGGAAACAAACAAACAAAACAGAACAAAAAAACCTGGTAATGTGGAGATGGTGAGAGCCAGGGAGCAAGGGACTATTAGAAATGGGGCACCACATTTTGAACAGCTACTGGAAGACCAGAGACGTCCACTCATTGCCAGAGGAAAATGGGTGTGCTCATACAGGAGAGCTGGAGAACTGCTGAAGTGAATACACAGCACCAGGCAAGCAGGGTAAGATGCTAGAATATATGTCAAGATGACCTGGGGATGAAAAGCTCCTATGGGGCATAATGTGAGCAGCGAGGCTCATACAGAAGCCAAGAGACTGATTGGTAACATCTACTTCTGCAGTGATGACTTACTAGGAAGCTTAAGGACCATAAATGGGGCTCAAAAGGAGCAAATGTGCCCAAAAGCCCCATTCAGTGTGGCTCATATTCCAAGTGAGTGTGTTGAAGAAGAAGAAGAAGAAGAAGAAGAAGAAGAAGAAGAAGAAGAAGAAGAAGAAGAAGAAGAAGAAGAAGAAGAGAAGAAGAAAAACCCCATGGAGAGCAGGCTCAGGGAGGTGGTACATAACTGTACTCTCAGTGTTTGAGAAGCTGAGGCAGAAGGATTTGGAATTCTAGGCCAGCCTGAGCTGTGTGGTAAGACTGTGTCTAAAGAAGAAACAAGTTGAGGGTGTACAGGTGGTTGAGTCATTAGGAGCACTTGCTTTACTAGAGGACCAGAATTCAGTTCCCGGATTCACAACAGATGGCTTCCGAAAATAATCTGAGTGGCCTCTATATATGTGCATACTCACACACACACAAACACACACACACACACACACACACACACACACACACACACACACACACACAGAGAGAGAGTTCTCAGGGAACTTGCAAGCATGAGGAACTGATGCTGGGCTTGGTGGCATGTATTTGCCATCCCAGGGCTAGGCAGGCAGACAGTGGCAGATCTCTGGAGTTCGCTGACTAGCCAACTCACCCAGCCTACATGGTGAGCTCCAAGCCAGATTGAGACCATGTCTCAACAGAGAGGTAGACAACACCTGAGAAATGACACCCGAAATTGCCTTCTGTCATCTACAACATCAGCACACACCTACACATGGATACATACATAGCTACCTACGCTAACACAGGATCTGCATACACATGAAGATGCACACGTACAGGTATGTACACAAGCATCCAAAAAAATTTACAAGACCGCCCACGAAGAGCATCCTGTGTTAACCAACTACAGAATCAAGACGATCCAGACCACAATCTCCACAGCTCTGATATGTGAGCCTGTGTCAGCTGCCAAGCTCCTTTGACCCATGGGAGCCTTATCTGTGGAAATACTGTGCTAACTCTGGGCTGAAGCTTGGGAGTAATTTGTATAACGTGTGGGCACGTGCCTACATGCAGGTGGTCCCTCGGATGTTTAAACAGGGAGATTTCTTCTTCTTCTTCCTCTTCTTCTTCTTCTTCTTCTTCTTCTTCTTCTTCTTCTTCTTCTTCTTCTTCTTTTTCTCCTCCTCCTCCTCCTCCTCCTCCTCCTCTTCTTCTTCTTCTTCTTCTTTTTCTTCTACTACTACTACTACTTCTAAGCCATAAGTCTGGAAATCCAGACAGCATCACCTAGTCTGCAGATGATGCAGGCTGGGCTAAGTGGACTGATGTGGTCTGTGTCAGTGGCATTACTCAAAGAGGCTGCTTATTACTCCCTGCCATCTGGTCCCATAAAAAAAATAAGCTTTGGTTTCTGATTCTTCCAATCGGCCTTTGAATTAGCCTCCAAATTAGCCCACACGCTTCTGGTAAATTCTTTATGGACCAACACCCAGAGAACTTTCAGTAGCTTACAGTTAAGACACACCAACTGATTTTGATTTAGTTCATGTTACCATGATTAATATTTTTGTATCCCTAATACTGATTAGAATTATTACATCTTGTTATGTTATACTTCAGAAGAATGCTAGTACCAGGACCCTAGGTTTTATGCCAAAAGTACAGGGTGGGACCTTATATGTAGTAAGAGAGGCCAGATTGTCCTTGTTCCTGTGGACATCCCATATGCTTCATGGGAAAGGCACATGAAGAAACATGTGACTGAGATCCTGGCCTAGAGAAGACTCAGCTGCAACTGGTTTCCTATGTACCACAACAGATGCTGTGGGAAATACTGGGTTCGGATGCCCACTGCTAGCAACCTCGCTCAGGGTGGGTAACTAGTTATTTAAAGCTCAGAACCAAGGATGCTGCATCTGGAAGGGCCCTTGAGGATCAATGATTGTCCTGTGCATCTGATGCAAGAGGCCCATATCTTTATTAACTCAGACCAAAATATGATTCTAAGATGTCTATCGTACAGGTGAGGAGCTCAAGGTCCACACAGAAGAGACCCTCCCTTGTTCAGGCTTATGTCCTCAATAGAAAGCAGACCATTCCCAGAACCAAGCATCTCATGTTTCCAAACCATACGAAGGAAGAAAGAATCAAGTGGGGAAGGAAGCAAACAGCAGTGGCTTTTGTTTAAAATCAATTGTGAGCCCTTTCCTCACCCCAACCTCTAGATATAGTCTTCTGCTTCTGAGCTACTCTGGGGAATAGGACTTTGTTTTCTGAGTGGACATTTCCTCATTCCAATCCTTCCTCCTGGCTGAGGAAGAGCATGGGGGGTAAGTCTAACTCAACAATAGGAAACTTGACACCTATTCCTCAAGCCCTGATAGTTGACCTAACATGGGGATTCAGTGGTCTGTGTTCTCAGTATCTCAAAATGGGCTTTAGTAATCACCATGTTTTGGGCTGCAAATTTCCCCCAGAGGATTATGTTTTGGATTCTTGTTCTCTGACTGGTGATAAGATTTTCTAGAGCCTATGAAGACTTTCGGAGGTGTGTCCTAGTGGGCTGGTGCTTGGAGGTTGTATCCCAGCCTCGGGTTCTGTCCTTTCTCTCTGCATTTTGGTCCATCATGACGTGAGGGGTGCTTCCATAGATTTCATACACTCCCGTTCCCCATGTCCTACGACCCCTTCCTTGCCATGGTGGTTTGAAACTAAGAGCCAAGAAAAATCTGTTCTCCTTTCCATTGTTTCTAACATGTCCTGGAGTCAGAGAGACATGTAAGTAATACAGTAATAGAAATCCAAATCATCGAAAATAACTGTAAATCATGTCTGCACTGGCTGGGAGATCTGAAATGAAGCCATGATTTTACTACTGCACAGACGATGTTTATGTGGCCCCTTCTGAACTGCAGCCACCACTCATTGAAAAGTTTAGCCACCTTCTTAGCTTTTAGTTATTGCTTATAATCACTAGTAGCATACTCATGTGGTTTCGAATGTTTTATCCCACTCATTTAAAATAATTCTATATCTCACATCATTTTTCTCCTAAGCTTTCCACTTAATGCCTATCCACCGTGTCAGTTAAGCCGACCATATAATGTGTTTACCTAGGTAAGTCATATTCCTGATCCTTTATCAGGGATCATTTTGATTACCTTTTTGGCTACTTAATAATAACTTGCTAATATAAGGGTCTTCTTTTCTTTTTGAATTCATCATAGGGAAAATGGAAAGGTGACATATTAGACTCCTATAATGTCTGAATGTGGCTATTCGATTTCACTTTTGTCAGCCTTGGGGAATGTTCTGAAGAGAAAGACATTTGTCAATTGCTCTATGAAACCTAACAGACCACTCTCTAATCTTTTATTTACTCCTGTGGTTGAAACTGGACGCACATTCTCCTTCCAATTGTATTTCTTTTTTGGGAAGATATTTTATATTCCTTACACCCCTGCATTTTCTGGGGCTCTCCTGTAAATCTTACTTCGCACATTAGGCGATGACATTTTCCCTTTAGCACAAAAGCATCCCTCTTCCTCTTCTAGCCTCAGCTTTGCTGTGGCGATCACAAGAATGCTGGAGTATGGATGCCATCTCTCCATCTAGAGAGTGCTGGCCCAGCCTTTCTGCTCAGCCTGTGGGAAGATCCCTCATGGTTGAAGGGAAACAGAAGAAAGGATGGGAAGCACCAAGCACCCCAATTCCTTTGTGTGCACAGTGATAAGCTGAAGAACAGAAAAGAGGTGGGAGGCCCCAATTTTTAATCTGAATAAATGTCTCCACTTCATGATTTTGCCTAATTCACACCTGTCCTTAGTTTTACCCCAACTTACAAGTCACAATATGGCATCAACAGTTTTTCTCCAAAGTGCAGAGATGACAGGGCCCTCTGCAGAATAAACTAGAGGCTTGGGAACAGCAAGCCTAAATCCCAGACAGGCATCTACAACGTACCTTGTGTATGAGCCAATTTTAAAACAATGCCAGATTTCCAGCATAAAGTTCAACCCTTCGGTAAGCCACAGTTTAGAAAACACCGTACTTGAAACATAGTCAGGAGCTGGTAAGTGGATTCTTCTGGTTGGCAAGTGTTTCCAAGGACCCATGTAGATCTCAGGTTCTTAAGAATTGTGGCTCGGACACCCCTATCCCACTCTTCTTTACTTGTCTGTCCTTGTAAGGTAAGGGTGTTGGAGTTTCAAAATATACCGCTGATCCCAGACCAGAGACCGAGAGCTAAAGTGCTCCCGGGAACTACATGTTGGGAAGGCAATTGCAGAAATCAGTTGTTTTTAATTAATCTCTTGTGTTCTGGGCTTATCTGGTCCCGGAAAAATGAAAGCCATGAAATCTACAGTGTGTGGGCCAGATCGCATGTGTAATTCGGTGGAAAGCCCCTAGCAGTGAGGCCAGAAGCTTTAACGTTATTCGGACTTCCCTGAGTCGAGGAAAGCCATGGCAACATTTTGCAAATGGAATTCCTTCAGTAAACCCCCGTGCTTGGCTCTCAAAGCTGGGAGCAGACCTCATTACCTGAAAATTTCCCAAAGGACCAGAAATGCTGGGCTTCTGCTCACTCTTAGGCAAGCTGAATGCCTTAAGGAGAATGACTCTATGTGCCCAGAATCTAAAACCAGGGCCTCAACTTGTGTGTGTGTGTGTGTGTGTGTGTGTGTGTGTGTGTGTGTGTGTGTGTGTGTGTGTGTAGAAGTTACAGTTTTTGAAATACTGTTCCGTGTCAGAAAAATCACATCCTTTAAAGATGTCTCCATCGGAGTCCTATTCATTACATATTATCTCCATCTGCAGAATGGAATGTCTATGCAATCCAATCCACCACCTACCAGAGTAGAGCAAGGCTAGGTTACAAGAACTCAAGTCTTCCATTGCACAGGATCCATGGGGCCACACCCTGCATACACAATGAACAATTATCCATCTGGTTCTATACAACTGGGCACTTACTAAATGCTTTCCCACACATTGTCTCATACTGTGTTCTCAGCAAAATTATGGTGGTACTGCCCTCTGTCAGAGAGAAGAAACTAAGTCTTAGAGAGGTGACACTGTAGCTCAGGAGTGATGTGATTTGAATGTTGGACGTCCCTCACAGACTCATGTGGTTGAACATTTGTGGAGGTAACCACAGAGGACAGAACAAGGAATCAGATCCCCCCGGAACTGTAGTTTCATGTAGTCACAAGCTGCCCTGTGTGGGTGCTGGAAACTGAACTTGGGTCCACTGAAAGAGCAGCAGCAAGTCCTTTTTAAAAAAAAAAAAGAAAGCTGAGCCACTTCTCCCATTCTGGATGGTTTTTGAAAATAAGAAAACAGTGCTGAACCTATTTGTTCAAGATCCCACAGTGAGTAGGCAAAAGGAGAAAAGTCTTAAATAAGATGTGCTTGATATCAAAATCCCCTGTCCTGCTTCTCAGCAGCTTTACTCTCAGGAGAATGGGGCTAAGAAATAATGACCCTAAAGAGGGAAGATGGTGGAGTAAATTAAAGATTGCCTCCCCAGGATGCAACCAAACCCATACTTGTTTTGCTAAAAAGTCATAACTGATGCCAGCCAACATCGCTAGAGACCCCGTCTCCACCCTACACCAGATTTACGATAGAAGACGTTTAGCATTGATTTCCTTGCAACATTTTCTCTGAATTCTTGAAGGAGGAGAAACTTGTACAGCTCCATAAACATGAGTTATTATCGATTTAGCAATAAGTGAGCAGCATTCTTTTGCGTCTGTACATCGGAATCATATATGAAGCAGAGATTCTGCCCCTGGCTCGTGTGTCTGACTGCTCACTCCTGCATGACTTCTCCCCCAGTTGCATCATATTGCTTGCACTTAGTGTTCCTGAGCACAACAGCCTGAGGGGAGGGGGGGAGGGCTTCATTCTTAACTCAGCTAGCCCCATGGTTCTCACTCAGCACATGAACCACCATGCAGGGATGTGAAGAGTGATGAGGTGCTGTCATCCCAAATGCAATGCCTTGCTCCTGTTGTTTTTCTTACATCAGCGTAGTGGACATTATCACATGTTTGCTAGTTGTAAGTAATACGTACAGTCACCAAGGCTAGGGTATGAGATGTCCATTTTAGAGAAAAATATACATTTAAGAAAGGTCACACTGTACTGTTGGAAAACACATAGTAAGCCCAAGAGAAGAATCAACTGATGATGGTTTTAGGAGTCCTGCACAGCTCCGAGTAAGTTTATTTTTGGTGGGGTGGGAGCCAGGATGCTTCCCAAAGTCTCTTACTCCCTGGTATCCATGCCTTTATGAGTGCCCTCTGATCAGGAATAGAGATGACAGATCTAACCAATAGGCTGCTGTAGAAATGATAACTCATGCTTGCCAAAGTAAAGTCACAGAAAGTATGGTGCCTCTCCCTTCTGTTCTTTGGCATCCTTTATGCTAGAGGAAGGCGGCTTCTTGTCATGAGCACAACTGAACAACCCAACAGCAGGATTTCCAAAGAGTAATCAGTTTTACTACACTGCTACTGGACAGCCATGGCTTGCCAGCCATATGGATGAACAACTGAGACCCCTGCGGCCTTTCAAGATGACTCCCCCCTGGCCAAAGTCTTAAATATGATCTCATAAAAGACTCAACAAGATTTCACACCCGTGAGACACAAGAGCTCCGCGACATAGTAGATACACAGCACTGTTTTCACGCAACCAAGTTTCAAAATCATGCTTTCTTTAAACAGGCTGAACCTCAAATTTTTGATCTTCCTCCATCCTTCTCCTCCTCTTACGTGATGGTATTTCATGTTTGCGACACCATACTCAGTTCTTCATGTTACTGGGCCATTGACTCCTCCTTACCGCATACTATAGAATCGCATATGATAGGCAAGCATTCTACCAACTGAGCTACATCCCCAGGCCAGGAGTCACACTCTACAATAGCACAATATCTAGTAAGGAGGCTCTGAGACTGAAATCTGAGTGCATATAGTATTGAGAGAGTTCTCAGAGAAAATGGCCTATAAAAGAGTAAAGCGGAGCAAGGACTGACAAGGAGCATTTAACCTTGGGTAGGGTTTAACTCTGATCTGGTCCACAGGTCCAGCTCCTACTCACGTGAGCATGATGTACCTCCTTCAGGGTACCATGCTTTGCTTTTCCTAAGTCAGCCACTAGGTGCCAGTTTTCAGCTAGTCCCCATCTGGTCATAACTGAGGCACAACCTTCCCAAAGGAAACATCTCCTTTGAGAGGAAGGAGATTCGTCAGACTAGGAGGTCAAATGGAAGCGATGAACAGTGTGTGCTGGTTTGAACGATGTGCCACCCCCCCCCCCCACTCCCCACATAGGCTCAAGTATCTAAATGCTTGGCCCCCAGCTAGTGGAACTGCTTAGGAAGTATTGGCAGGTACCGCCTTGTGGGAGGAGGCGTGTTACTGGGGGTGGGCTTTGAGGCTTCAAAAGTCTACACCGCTTAAGTTAACCCCCTCTTTCTCTCTGCCTCATGTATATCAATCATGTACGTCACAGCTGCTTCCAGAGCCACGCTGTCCTTCCTGCTGCCATACTCTGTGCTATAATAATCATGTTCTCTAACTCTCTGGAAGCACGAGCTCTAATCCATGCTTTCTTTTATAAGTTGCATGGTCACAGTGTCTATTCACAGCAACGGAAATGTAACTAAGACAGGCTGCCACTTTTGTTCTAGAATGTTCTTTCTAATCTACCTATAAAAGGAGACTGCTGTTCCCAGTGATTGAAGAAGACTGTTAATAAATGTTCGTAACCCATAAGGACAGTAACAGAGTAACCCTCTCCCTGTTACCTTGTGCTATTTTGCTTAACGCCTGCAAATGCAAAGTACCATGGGAGCGGAACAAGTAGAGATGGTTTAATCTTTTGGGGGGTACTTTCCAATGAAAACACACACTTAATCACATGTTCTATTTGTGCTGATCATGCTTTGTAAGTCTGTTCCTGTGTACACCCTTAAGACTATAAGGAGATGGGTGGCAGAGAAGGAAGGGAAGCAAGCCACCCTGCTTGGCGAGTCCACAGGCTTATAAACCATTCAAGCCCAGATGAATGACTGCCGTCCACAGACAGCTTTCAGAGAAAACTGTGCTAACAGTCTTGAGTACTTGAACTCAGCCAGCTGGCTGATGTAGCACAGAGTCTTGCTCAGGCCATATGAGCCGATGTCAGCTATCGGCACCACTGTTTTCCTCCTAAGGCATAGGCCATTTCCCCAGAGAGTCACATTCTGCTTAGAGCTTCACCTCACCCCTTTAATGAAGCCAGAAATTACTTTAAATGATATATGCAATGCTTTTAGGGTTCCCTAAATACCCCAATCTTTGCTCTAGTACTATTGCTTTGTACCTCATGAAATATCAAGCAGATAAAACACTTAATCTTTTCAGTTGTCTTTTCTTTATCTTCCACAAATGCTGTCTTCTTGTTGTTATTGTTCATTTCTTTTACTGTGATAAAATACCCTGACCAAAGGCAACATAAGAGAGAAAAGGTCTATTTGGTTTACAATTCTGGGTCACAGTCCACCCTTTCTGGGAGGTCAAGGCAGGAGGAAGTCAAACAGCTAACCACACAGATTTCACAGTAGAAAAGCAGGGAGAAACAGATGTGCCCATGCTGCCTGCTTGCTAATTCTCCTTACTCTCCTTACCCCATTACCAGCCTAAGGACTGGTGATAACCACAATAGACTGAACCTTCCTACATCTTTTAGCAATCAAGCGATTCCCCATAGACATGTCCACAGACCAAGCTGATCTAGATAACTCCTCATTAAGAAAAATATTCCAGGGTAATTTTAGATTGCACCTATTTAACAGTGAAAACTAACTACCAAACATGGGACTTTTTTCCTCCTTTTCACTCAGAATCATATCCCTTGCACTTAAGATCAATCAGCCAATGGTACGCCCTCCTTAAATATGCAGTGGTCTCAGTTTGCACTGAGATATAGGCTGGTAAATCACCACATTCAGCCCCAGTGGGGAATCTCAAAAGCTGCCTCACTCTCTTTCTTTCTTTCTTTCTTTCTTTCTTTCTGTCTGTCTTTCTTTCTTTCTGTCTTTCTTTTTTTTTTTTACCAGCAGTATCTCCTGTCTTCCTAGAAGACAGAGCATCTATCTCTGGTGATTTTCAATTGAGGACCCTGAGGAAAACAGCCTTGCAGATTCCTTCTGTAGGAGCAAAGGTGAGTGTGAGATGCCCCCGGTTGCCTCAGATGTCCTGAGCATGTCTGCTCGAGTGCTAATGGATTATTTCCATCTTTATCGTGAGCTGGGGTCAGGAAGGAGATTATTGTTCTTGGACAAGAGCGCACACATCCTCGGCAAGCTCGCACTTCGGGTAACCTCACTGGCGGGTCAGACTGTCTGTGTCTCTCTGGGGCAGACAGAATGAGAGCTTGAGTTACAGTCAGGGGGCTTGGAAGAGCCGTCCTCTGAAGCTTTGATTTAGATTTCCCCAAGAGGGCAGCTCAAGGTGTCAGTAAAAGAATTCATGTGCAAAAAATGCCACAGGATCTAACACCTATTGGGATTAAAATAGAACATGCATGTGGGAGTCTCTCTCTCTCTCTCTCTCTCTCTGTGTGTGTGTGTGTGTGTGTGTGTGTGTGTGTGTGTGTGTACATGAATGAATGAGTACATGAATGCGGAGAGAATAAAAATGAGGGTTGACTGTGTATGTGTGTGTAAAAACATACGTGTGTGTGTGTGTGTGTGTGTGTAAGAAAGAAACTGTTGTATAAGTGAGATATTAGGTGAGTGAGAGAATTGGGAGAGAGGGTGTGTGTGAGATATGACAGAGAGAAAGGGATTGGTTTTGAGTGTTGGGAGAAGAGGTAACAGGACACATTGGGAAAGAAATTGAACACTTCAAATAAGACTGAATCTCTCATTGTAAGGTCCTTGCTTTGTCTACAGAGAAGTGTAGAGCTTTCCAGTGCCTTCTGCCCCGTACTACACCATCCAGCCCTGAAAACCCATGGGTTGGATTCTAATTTATAGGATTTTACAGAATTCTGATATTAAAAGTTTAAGAAACTAAAAATCTTCATTTGCTCAGGGTCCCCCCCTTTTTTTTATGTTTTAAAAAAAATGTCCTTCCCCCATTTATCTCTTTCTCATCTTAACCACAAGGCTGCGGCACAAGAAATGGTTGTTACTTTATTTTAAAATGAAGCCCTAAGTGATGCAGAAGTGAGCTGTTCTGTCCCCTGCTTCCACTCAGTTGGAGAAGTACAGGACAGCTTAGCTGTGGTGCCTCCTTGGATAGTTGCCTCTTTGCTCTGACACCCATCTCCCACCATTCTGTTTCCTTCTGTGTTACAGGAAACTACGCTTCTCGTATGTGGAGCCTTCTGGCTTCTGAATGGCTTTATTAAGCAAAGGGAGGTCCTCGCAAAAGACGAAGTTTGAAGAATAAAGAGGTGCCCTCTCCTCCTCTCTCCTCTCTCCTCCCTCTCTCCCCGCCCCCAGATTAGTGCCACCAGGACTCTGGTTGCTGCCCCTGACCTCTGACCTCTGGGGAAAAAAAACCGATTCCTATTATTCCTGCCCCCAAAAGGGGGGTGGAACTGCTACTAGTCTCCGGGCTCGCTCACCTGCTGTACACTCAGGCTAATTCGGCTTCTGTTCTTTCTGAGCTACCTCATCTTCTGCACCCTCCAGGCTAGCTCATCTTCAGTACAGCTGCTCAGTTCTTTCTTTTTTGCCGTAGCCACGCCCTGTATTATCACGCCTCTATCTGAATGAGCTGGGCTGTTCTCTGCTTTTTGACTAACATGCATCCTTTAAAAACTATCATTCACAGGCAGCTAAATATACAATTGGAATCAAGATAGAAAAAGGACACTTATCTAGTGTGTTAGGTGACTGTTGCCATAGCAAAACAGATGAGATAGCCAAGTTAAGGAGGACATATTTATCTCACCTTGTGACTGTGGAGATTGCAGTTGGTGGTTGTTGTCCCTGTGGTGAGCCTGAGGTGACGTACCCATCAAGGTAGGAATGCTCACCCAGGAAGTGCTGACCTCATGGACAAGATTCGACAGGGACAAGAAAAGACCAGCCCTGCCCAGTGTTCCTCAAGGGCATTCCCCCAGTGACCTAATCGCCCTGCTTCTTTCCAGTAGTGCCGCACAGGGGCCTTAAAACTGCGTCATCACCAGTTATTGTAGCGAGAACCAATGGGAAACCTACAACAGGCAGCGTGTCCCTTTGTGTGACTTCAGTCCACTTATTTCAGGTCCACTATCTCTCTTTTCAGATCAATGGTATAGCCTCGTTTCAGAAACCAGAAAGCAAACACACAAAAGCAGAAGCACAATTTCCGACGTGCAGATGGCAACCGGTTAGTGTTAGTCATTTTTGCTGAGCCGTAATTAGCCTCAGGAATCTGAGCGATTGCAGAAAGACTGAAAACCAACATTTCTCAGCAACACTGAGAGGAACACACTGCTTTAATTTCAGGAGAAAACAGGCAAAGTGACACTTGAAAATAATGAGCTACAAACTAAATAGCGTTACCTGAAAGAATGCCCGCACTTGACAGACAGAGAAGGGGACACAACGGAGACAAATATGACAAAAATGTTTTTGTTTAAGGAGTTTTTTTTTTTTTTTTTTTTTTTTAATCACTCAGCCAGGAAACATTTATTTAGTGTTTCCTTCAGTCTGGAGTGAAGAGAGAGATGCAGGAATTCCATGGACTCGGGTTGGGAGTGGAGATTTGGAAAAGCAGTGAGGAACCCAGAGGCTGAGCCAGACGGTTTTGTCCCTCTGGTCTTACTTTGCTCTATCTGCTAACCAACAGCTAGAGGAAGATGACACAGGCTGCATTCAATGTATACTTGCCCAGGTCCTACTGTCAGCATCAGATCCAGCTTACTCCCTAGAGGCCCCAGCACAATTTATACCCCAGGGCTCTAGTTTTTAAGGGTCCTCTGAGGCTTTAATCCTCTCCCAAATATGGTGGAATATGTCTTGGATAGGTGCACAGCATGGAGTAGCCAGTGAACACTGGAGAAAACAGTAGAATGATGCAGAAGTAGGGTCTTTTACTTTGAAAGGTAGTTAAGACTGGGATAAGAGAAGTCTTTCAAAATAAGAGCCAGGGGTAGGACAAACTGAGTTACTGTTAAAAACCTACAAAAGGTATGTTTTGGTTGGTTGTTGGTTGGTTGGTTTGAGACAGAATTCTTGTAGCCCAGGCTGATCTTGAACTCTCTATGTGGCAGATCAGATGCCTCTGTTTTCCAAGCTGAAATTCTATGTGTACCACCACACCCAGTGTGATGAACAGTATGAGAGTGGAGCCCACAGCTCCCTCAGTGAATGCTAGGCAAGCACCCTTCCAACTAACTTCTCCAGCCTGTCGTTTGCATTTTTTTTTCTACATGTCTCCTCAGACGGCTCACTGTCCTTTAAACGGAACAAGTTGTTCTTACAAAGCAGAGATAGCACAGAGGCTTCTTCATGCATGGACCCCTGAGAGACGGAGAAGGTAAGGAACAACTGTGCTAAAGCTATGCAAGCTGAGTGGGCTCCCCTGCCTCAGTGCTGCTGTTAATGGGGGCTAGATGCTATAACTAATATTAATGCTATCCTTGGCACAGTACAAGTTCAGAAATATCTCTGGCTGCTTCCCACTAGACACCAACAGTATTTCCCAGCTGTGAAGAAACACCGCGCGCATACATTGCCACCTCCTCCCTGGAAAGGGCAGGACTCCCACAGCTAAGGACTACTGCTTGAGAGTAATAAAAACAGATTAGGAGGAGGAGGCAGAGAAGAAACAGCAGCCAACACTTGAAAGTTTAACTTCCGCTGAAGGAAGAGGAAAGGGCAATTCCCCGGGGCTTTGTTTTCCTGTTCTCCAACCTGTTCCCAGCCTTCCTAAGGTCCTTTGCGTGTACAGGCTGAGCAGATGAGTCTGGGAGACTTCACAGTCATACACACTGTCCTCCCCCACTCCTGGTGAGTCCCGATTGTCAACCCGGACTAGAGATCTCCACTGATTTTCCAGTCAGCTCTTTTCTTCCTTCAGTCACCACTGTTGCCTTGGAGATTCCAGAGTTTTCTGCCACCCGTGTGTGACCTCTCATCTCCTATGATGTTCATTCGGGCAGCCCAGGGAAATCCTGGGCAGGGACCAGCCAAGAACTGCTGCAGAGGCAACAAGATCTGCTTCCTTATCTAAGAGAACCCCCCTCCCCCAACTCCCACCCTCCCTCATTTCCCCCTGGCTCTTTGCAAGGGGAACACTCAGGAGGCAGAAACTCATCTGAGTTGCTTGGTGATGAGGCCACAGAGCAGCCTGCCAGCCAGCAGCCAGCTGGCCAGCCAACCACAGCCTCTCAGCCAGGGCTTGCTTTCAACCAGGGCAGCCTGCCTCCCTCCTTCCTCCTGTCATACTCTGAAGGGCTAACATATCCCTCTTTGCTCCAGCCTTCAAAGTCACAGGGGGCAAACCTTGAGCAGGCTTCCCAGAGCTGAACATTAATTCAAACACTCCAGGTGAGCACTTTAAACACCTGGTATTAGGAAGCAATGCACTCAACCTCTAGAATGTTCTCCGTCATTCCTCCTCCTTCACTGGCTCCTTTGTTCTCGAGACTTTGTCTGTGTTGTTTCCTGTGTGACAAATGTCACCTGTCTACATCTTAAACACTCAGGGAAGACACATAACAGAATCCACCCCCCCTTTTTTTTCCTTCTTTTTTTTCAATAGCCCCCAGCAACATTTACTCAGTGTCAGACACTGAGCAGATGTTTAATGAGGGCTCGGTGTGAACTGGAAGTCAGTTAAAGGTGGTGTGACAACAGCACTTTGCTTCTTAGCTTTGGTCTGGATGGGAGCCTAAGCCAGTCACTCCCTCCATAGCTCAGTCCCCCAGCCAATTCATCTTGCCTCTCCTTTAATCATTTTGCAGTTGTTTTCAGAATACACACTATGTGTCAGGCACTGCACTGAATATCAAGCAATCATCATGTAGAAAACAGATTGGGGCTGGAAGGGGCTGGCTGAGTGGGCAAGGGGGCTTGCCGCACAAGCAGATAGACCTGAATTCCTGTAAGTTGTCCTCTGATTTCCACAAGTGAGATGTGAGATTTGTGCCCAGACACATACGTGAAACACACACATACATACACACACAAATAATAACAAGTAGAAATAGTATAAAGGAAAGAAACAGAGATTGTCCTCAAACTCAGATCCCAATCTAGCAGATGCGTTGGTGTTTATGAAGAAGGCTGTGTTGTACTTATGTCTGCTTTTGGGATTCCAAAGACATCGTGCAAATTCAACACCCCGCCCATCCAAGTCATGAAAACTGAGGTTCCTGGCATCTTTAAAAGTCCTCAGATTCTGCTGCCTGCACCTCACATGGGAAATGAGAGGTCCATGTGATATCTCATCTCTTGATTTGCATTTTCTCCTTATGAATTCCAGAGCCCTGCCTACTCTCTTGACTCCTCTTCTCCTTCCTTGTTTTGTTTTGTTTTGTTTTGGATACAGTGTCCCTCTATAGCCTAGGCTGGTCTGCAACTCACTCTGTAAGCCAATCTGGCCCCAAATTCACAGCCATCACCCTACTCACCTACCAGGTTCGAAGGCTATATATGTGAGCCACCAAACCTGGCGCTGCTTCACATATTTACCTTTGATTTCCAAGCTAATAAGCATCCTATTCACATCTGTAATATTATAAATGCTGTGCTTCATGCTTGTGTCATGTGTGAGAACCTGCATGTTCCATTGACAGCGAATGCTTGTGTTCAAATCGTAATGTTTCTTTTCTCAATTAAAACTGTTTGTAAAAATCTCTACAAACTTTAAGCTTCTTGATTTGGGGCAATTTGTTATAGTACTCACAGAAAATGATAATTAGATACAAGAATTGTAGTGTCTGTAGAGGTTTTTACAAACAGTTTTAATTAAGAAAAGAAACAATACAATTCATGTATCTAATTAGCATTTCTGTGAGTACTGTAGCAAACTGCCCCAAACTGAGCAGCTTAAAACTCTACAAATCATATAGTTCTAGAAGTAGAAAATCTGACACAGATCTCACTAGGCTAAAGTCAAAAACTTTCTAGAATGGCGTTGTTTCACATTTAAGGTTCTAAAGAGAGAATGTGTTTCTGTGTCCATTCCAGCAAGCAGAGACTGCTAAGATTTCTTAGCAGGTAGCCCCTCTCTCCATTTTGAAAGCCAGTGTGGCAGGTCCATTCTTTTACCCGTGAAATCATTCAAACATTGACTTCTTTATCTTCTTCTGGACTCATGAGGATTATCCAAAATGACCATTTGAAAATTTGCATTTGTTTGTAAAACCTAAGGACCCTTTTCTGTGAAAGCACTTTCACAGGCTATAAAAGCATAGATATTTTGGGGTGAGAGATGTAGGGAGTTGTTTTGCCTACACAGAAGTTGTCCTCTGTATTTTAATTAAATTTTCATTGAGGAAATGAAAAAATGCCATTTCTTGCTCTTAAAAATGATATCTTGTCTCCAAATACACCATTAAAGACCTAGATGGATTTGTATTGCATAGAAAATGTAAGGAAAAAGGAAAGAAAAGAAAATCCAAGACAGGATTCTCTGTTTAACAGCCCTAGCTGTCCTGGAACTCATTTTGTAGACCAGGCTGGCCTTGAACTCACAGAGATCTACCTGCCTCTGCTTCTTGAGTACAGAGATTGAAGGTGTGTGCCATTTTGATAATTCACAATTACTGAAAATTCAACCAACACTCACTCCCTGGCTCTCTGGAAGGCTAGCAGCATTGTTGTAGGAACAGCTCCAGATGGACTGATAGCTACTCATGGAAGTGTAGTCTATTGCCATATGCAGTGGTTTAAGTAGGAATGGCCCCCATAGATTAATGTATTTGAACACTTGGCCCATGGGGAAAGGCACTATAGGAGGTGTGGCCTTGTTGGAGTAGGTGTGGCCTAGTTGGAGCAAGTGTGTGACTGTAGGGGGCAGGCTTTGAGGTCTCATATGCTCAAGCTAAGCCTAGTGGATGAAGATGTAGAACTCTCAGTTCCTTCTCCAGAACTATGTCTGCCTACAACTGCCATGTCTCCCTCCATGATGATAATGGACTAAATCTCTGAAACTATAAGCCTGCCTCATGTAAATGGTTTCCTCTGTAAGAGTTGCCATGGTCCACCAGCCAAGGACAATACAGGAGGTAAACTTTAAACCCCTACCCAGATCTAGCCAATGGTCAGAACAATCTCCACACTTGAGTGGAGAGTGGGATATGACTTTCTCACGTACTCTGGTGCCTCACATTTGACCATGTCCCCTGGAGGGGGAGACCTGGTGGCACTCAGAGGAAGGACAGCAGGTTACCGAGAAGAGACTTGATACCCTATGAGCATAGACAAGGGGAGGTAATCTCCCTCAGGAACAGTCATAGGGGAGAGGAATAAGGGGAAAAGGGGAGGGAGGGAAGAATGGGAAGACACAAGGGATGGGATAACCATTGAGATGTAACAAGAATAAATTAATAATAAAAAATTAAAACAAAAATAAAAACAAACAAACAAAAAAAAAAGAGTTGCCATGATCATGGTGTCTTTTCATGGAAATAGAAACCCAAACTAATACACCTTGTTTAGGTACATGGGGTGGAGAGGGGGTGTTCTCATCATCTTCTGACTGCTCTGGAATCAGACACAGTCATGTGATGTATTCTGACCAATGAAATGTGACTGGGAGTGATTCAGATAACTACAGTGCAAAGGTCACCCTGTCCCTTGCCAGCTAACTAGACAGTCTCCCCCCCCCTCTCTCTCTCACACACACACACACACACACACACACACATGCACACACACACACACACACACACACACACACACACACACACACACACACACACACACACACACACACCAAGCTTTCATTGTATAAAGAAACTGAATTATATGCTTTTTACTGCAACTCAACATAGCCTGTCCTCACCAACATTCCTTAAAAGCCTTCAAGAATGATCCAAATTCAAACTCTTTTTAGAGATAATTGGTGTGTGTGTGGGGGGGGTGAGTATGTATGCTTACACATGCATAGGACCATGTGGTGTGTGGGGTCATGAGTGTCAAATCCTGGTTGGCACTTCCTCAGGCACTGCTGACTTTGCTTTTTGAGACATGCTATCACTGAGACCTGAGGCTTGACAATTAGGCGAGACTGGCTGACCAATGAGCCTCAAGGATGCACCTGTCCCTGCTTACTCGACCCTGGGCTGACACGTGTGTACTACCTCTCTGGTGTTTCACATGTATGTGCACTAGAAAACGGGCTCATGCTTGCATGGCAAGCTCTTTACCAACAGAGCCATCTCCCCAGTCCTAGATGTGCCAAAAATTGTATATAGCGCTTTCTTATGTGTAGTTTCCAGTTTTACTGCTTGGTTTCTTTTTTTCACATCACAAGCTTATGGGTTGCCTCATCCCTCCCTCCCATGCAACCTCTTCACACAAGTATATGGGGAAAAATGTTTTCTATCATGATCTAAGCCTCTGATGCTTTTCACTGGCAGTACAGATCTCCAGTGGATGGACTATATCCTCCTATGTCCAGGTACAGTAGAGAATTAGAACCTGGCACAGTGGTGACAGCTAGGTAATATTTCTCAAGACACTATTTTCCTTTCAGTATATGGAGGCTCAGAGATGGTAGGGCCAATGTTACAATTCCAGGGGGGTAAGAATGGGAGCCCTGTTTGTCAGCTCAGAGGTAACTATTCCATAATATTACCCACGACCTGGCTTCCACACTGTCTTAGCCATCTCCTCACAGACACTGAAGCATGAGCCTGAGGGAGATGGCGCAGGTCCTCCTCCTCATCTCCCTCCCAGGAACGTGGACTGAATGACGGCTCTGACATGTATTTCCAATGAAATTCGCATCAGGGCTCATGAGTTTTCAGCATCTCTGCCTCATGTTTGCTAATACTTTCTCTTCGCTCCATTGCTGAGGGAGGCCTCATGAGCCTGCTTCATCAGATGGCATACTGTGAACTGTGATGCAAGCCCAGGGTCTCCAGAGATATAAACAACTCTAATCAGAGAGTGTTCTGGGAAGTAAATAAAGATTGGAGGGTACAGGAACACCAGGAAGGGTCCAGGCCAGAAAGAGGCGGGGGGGGGGGGGCTGTGTTTGGTTTAAAATATAAATACAGGGCTTGGACAGGGGAGACCAAAACCATACATTTCCTGTCTCAATATCACCGCTGTGGTTAACGATGGTCCCTGAAGTACTCAGAGGCTTGCCTGTTGGCAGGTGGTGTAGCATCCATTATCAGCCCATCGGCCGCGCTAAAATGACCCACGGAAAAGTGTTTCTTTCCACGGCATCTGTGCAAATAAACACTGACAATTTCTAATCCCGAGCTGCCTGCCTGTAAAGTGATCTAAATGAGGTCAGTGCCATGGCTCACCTCCAGGCGAGGCTACAACATCAATTTGCTAATTCCTCTGATTTTTCTCTTTTCTTCTTGCTCTTGACCTTGACAGATTAGCACTCTGAAAGTGAAGCAAATGGTTCCCAGCCAGAGGCCTTCTACTGTTCCTAAGACTGGAGCTTCCACTGTCCTCAGAAGGCCGAGGCTGGTTAGCACTGCTTACCCAAGACGCGAGGAACCTGGGGGTCTGGGAAAAGGAGGCTGAATGATTTGACCAATGTGAAGCCAGGACAGATAGATGCTGGGTGTTTGTGTACAGTGAGAGGAACCTTGAGCCTCAGCATCCATCTGCAGATCAGGGCATACAGCAGGTGGTCTAGTACTTAGAATACGGGCGTGGTTTTGAACTCAGTCCTGCTGTGCAGTAGTCCATGCCTTGAGGGGCTTATTCAGCTGTGCCCTGGTTGCTTCACAGAGCAACTGGCAAAGACGAGGGGTGCGCACAGAGAGTGTCATTGTGCAAATCTAGTACAGCCTCTACTGAGCACAGACTCCATGTCACCTATCACAGTAACCGTAAGTTGAATGGAAACTTTATGTATACAGCTGAGGGATGAGTATAGGTGCCCTGAAACACTTCAAGGAGTTGATCCGGGGGCTGGAGAGACGACTCAGCAGATGAGAAAACTGATTTTTTTTTTCTTCCAGAAGACGCAGGGCCCCAATTCCCAGCACTCACATGGCAGCTCAAACCCATCTGTAACTCTAATTCAAGGGGACCTGCCACCCTCTACTGGCCTCCTTCAGTACTGCATGCTCATGGTGCATATACATACATACATACATACATACATACACACACATACATACATACACATGCATACATACAGGCACACATAAAATAAGTATATCTTTTCAAAGAAGTTGGTCCAGGATACATAGTGTCTAAGGAAGGAGGAAATCATAAAGGTGAGAGAAGAGCCATGCAGATGGACAATAGCCACCATCTTGCTATGTGTGGGTGGTGGTGGGGGTAGTTGTGAAACTATGGTCGTTGTGGACAATGGAGGTTCCAAAGAAGAGGGCTGGAGATGCACTCTTTTTTAATAGAAGGGACGCCTTTTCTGGGGGAGCCAGGGAGCTGCTGTCGTACGTAGGGAACAAGTAGAATGACAGGGGTGGTCAGAGCCGTGGCTGCTGTCAATGTAGGACAGGCTTTCCAAGCTTGAGGAAATAGAATTAGTCTCTCACATAGGGGGGTTCACTAGTTTCCTGTTGCTGAAAGAGAAAAATGAGTACTGAGGGCAGAGCTCAGTGGCAGGGTGCCTGCCTGGTGTGCTCACGGATGGAGAGTTCATCTTGAGTACCGAGGACAAAAATAAATACATAAGGAGGGAAATCAAACCTATTACTACCGCATCGAAGATACACTTTCCCGCTTCTCCTGCACTGACCCCCTCAGTGCTCTCTCTGCCTCTCCACTACCACACACTTTTTTTTCCCTTCTCCAAACACCTCAAACTCTTTCCAAGTTCCATCTCTGCACCATCATTCTCTTACCTCTAGTACTTGACACATCTTCGCTCCAACATCTCTTTTTCAGAGACGTCTTTCGAAGATCCTTACAATAAGCATCCTCATTCATATAGCCTAAGTTCTCAGCCATCCCACTGGCTTAGCAGCCAAAGGCTTCCTTCTTCGTCTTCTTCTTCTTCTTCTTCTTCTTCTTCTTCTTCTTCTTCTTCTTCTTCTTCTTCTTCTTCTTCTTCTTCTTCTTCCCCTCCTCCTCCTTCTCCTCATCTTCATCCTTCTCCTCCTTCTCTTCTTCCTCCTCCTCCCCTCATCCCCTCCTCCTCCTCCTCCTCCTCCTTCTTGTGGAGGGTCAAACATAGGAACTTGTACATTATAGTAATCTACATGAACACCATCTGGAGTTTCCACCTCCTACCAGGAAGCCCTTGACCTTTGTTGCTTCTTCCTATTTTAAAACTACTTTAAACATCTCACATTTTGATGGAATCTTGGCTATCTCTCAAAACATGGGAGCTGGTGATCCTAGACCTCAGTTTACACTCCACAAGACTCCAATCCCCCCGCCCCAATCTACATCTTCCTGCTGTGCTGCGGTAGCATCAGAGGCGATCAGCATGTTTTGAGGCAGCTGGAAGTGAGCTGTTGCCTGGCCAGATGAGACAGATAGGTTCACAGATGATGTCCCAGCACCCCGTTCGTCCCAGCCTGTCCACACCTGTGCTGGGCTGTCATCACCATGTGGGAGGTTCTGTGCAGCTTTAAGCAATTTAAACTGAGAACAGAGCGGCTGAGGGAAATGTTGAAATGCTCACAGAGGTGTAATTAATTTCCATGAAGTGATGCTGACAAGGACCTCACTGCCCCGGGGGGCGGGGGTAGCAGGACAGAGAGTGCACTCCATGAGGATGACTTTAGGACAGAGAGTGGATTTGGAGAGTTGAGTGTGGGTTTACTTTTTATAACTGCCCTGGGTTCCCTACATAATTCAAGTGGCTGTCTTAGGAATTGCTTCCTCTGGATGTTTCCTAATAGCATGCTATAATTTTCTGAAAAATGCAGGGGGTGGGGGGGGGTGGGGATAGAGTTGTTCTTTTATGTCTTCCCCTAAAATGTGCCAGCGTACTTCGGTGTTGGTCCAGAGCGAACATGCCCAAAGAGGTTGTAAGAGGAAGACTGAAGGCTCAGATCCTAGTGACTTAGGAAATAGACATCTAAGCTGGGCAGTGTTAGTGAGGCATGCCTTTAAATTCCAGCGCTCGAGAGGCAGAGACAAGCAGATCTCTGTGAGTTTCAGGACCGCCTGGTCTAAAAGAGTGAGTTACAGGTCAGCGTGGGGAGTGTCGAGATAAGCCTTTTGGAGGCCCACAGAGAATGGCGAGTGAACCATCAGTGGCTCCTAAGACTCCTCCAATGGCTCTGACCCACTGCACACAGTGTTGATTTGCCAGGGACTCCTAGAACACTAGTGAAGTCTCAAGATAGATCCGAGGCTAGGTCAGTGGCGGTTTCCCCCTTCTCTACGAAAGTCTCCTGAGGTGATCTTGCCCACCCCCATGTTTCGTTATAGCTACACCAACCTGATTGATTGCTGTTGGTGCTTGAGGCTAGCATGGGATGGTCTGACTGGTCCTTCAATCATATAGAGGCTTCAATCATATAGAGACGTGAGTTCAGATTCTTCAGATCCTAAATAAAAAGCAAGGCATGGTGCCACATACTATAATTAATTCTAGTGCTTCCAGATGGGAGGTGGATACAGGAGGGTTCCTCAGTCTCCAGGACCAGCCACCTTGACCTCAGTGGCAAAGCTCCAGGTTGATGATAAACCATGTCTCACAATGGGCGGGATGCTCTTGAGGATGGAAACCCGAAGTTGTCCTCTGTCCCCCAGAGGTCTATTGCATTACACCTGTGGGGTGTGTATGTGCACGCTCTCCCCTTAGGAGGTAGCAGTCCAGCTATAGTCAATCACTTCAAACTACAGCTCAGGACCCATCCTGCTGCAGGGGCTGACCAAACTTTGGCTCAGAGTGTGCGCTGCCTTTAACTTCAGTGAGTTTCACCATCGTTGGCAGCCCACCCACCTTCCATCCCCTTCCTTGTGGGCACAATGGCTCTTGTACAGGCAGGGTGTGATGGCAAAGTGAGATAACTCCACGGCTCAGAGCGGAAGTCAGACAGCAAAAGAGAAAGAGTGCGAACCTCAGCAAGCCTAACAAAACACTGCCAGCCAGTCAGAAAAGTACTGGGTGAAAGGTTCATCATACCGAGGTGTGAACTGGTGACTGCCTAGCTTTCTCTACTTACTCCACAGCTACAGTGAGCAGCAAAGGATTGTAAATTATAGGCTTCTGTAAGGGTCTGAAAGCATCAAATTAAAGATGTCACTGTCAAGAGTCTCCAACATACACCCCCCACAAGCCTACGGATATCTTTGTGCCATGTGTAAGTGAGCTTTCCCTCTCAGGGGAGTACTTGCAGAGTTTGATCTTGGGTTAATGAATCTAGTGGTGCTTATGGGCACAGGAAGCTACAAGTTCTGGACTACATGGTGTCTCTCACTCCTACTCTTCACAAAGGGCTGACAGGTGCAATCCTGGAAAAACCCATCTCCCTTGCCCTAGATTCTAGGAGACAGCTTACTTTCCAAAGTTGCCCTGATAGGATCCGGTGGAAGCTCCCTGGTCTGTGACTCTGCCAGAGCTTGCTTTCTGCTTTGGCATTGTCCCCTGGCCTGCTCTGCCAACCTACTCTCTTCCTGCTCCCCACTAGAAGCCTCTTTCTTGAATCGGCATCCTCTCCCAAGGGTTCTCAACTCTGAGATGCCAGCCTCTCCTACAGTGGCGTTTTAAAATATACAAGCAAAGAAGAGAAGCTGTGGTGGCTGCTTCCATGTGTCAGCATCACCGAATAGAGTTGTGCCTGAATAGCCATTGATGCATTACCTGGTGTCTATAAGGCCGCTTCCTAAGGAGTTTGGGGTTGACAAACTGGATAAAGAGCTGCCTCATGAACACAGTAGGCATTGTCCAATCACTTCAGGGCCCCAAAAGGACAAAAGGGTAGAAGAAGGAAAAACTCATTTTGCCTGGGCTAAGGCATCTATTTGCCTTCTAACCTTGCACACTGGCCACTCTGGAGTTCTTGTCCCAAGACTTTGAACTTGGCCAGGACTAACATTATTGTATTCCCTGGCCTCCAGCCTTCTGGGGTTGGGTTTGAACTATACTCCTTGCTTTCCTGGATCTCTGTCTTGCAGACAACAGATACTAGAAGATAGCAGCCTCCACATCTCATGAGCTCACTCCCAGCCTGCGTTCTTCGTATCAGTTCTGTTTGGAGGAATCCTGACACCATAGATCTCTCTGTGGAATAAATAGCTACTCAAAGCATTACTGTTGGAACCTAAAGAAACAAGAGTGACTGGAATATGTTAGGCACACTCAGGACAATGAGCTGGCAGACAAACACATCATAAATTATATTCCACATAATATTTACATGTTGCATTATAATATAGATTTGCATAGAACATGAACATATGTTGGTAAACTGCTAGGTGAATTTACCAAGAGGCATCAATGCTTCCATGCTAATGATATAGTCCAACTATTGCAGAAAAGATGGAGGACGTGCCTCTTGGTGCCATTTCTCACCTGGAGGTTTGCAGGGACACAGGCTGACCCTGTTGGCATCATCCTGGTAGGGCCAAGGGATGCCTTTCCTTCAAAGAAGAACCTTTGCTTATAACCAACCAGCAGGGACATAATGTACTTGAAAATACCCAGAAGCCTTTTGTGGCTGGCTCTACCTGCTGAGCAGTTCGTGAAACCGGTACATAGCAAGACAGAACAAAGAACTTCAAGATGGACTAGCAGAGAAGGTTCAGTTTGAATCTGCCTCTGCTTCACCAGCACCGTGTATCCAGATATTAAAGCCAGATATATATGGCTTCCTGTCCTGTAAAATGAAAGCTTGAAGGACTCCTCACAGGTGGGTAGGCAGAAGCCTATACAAGCCTATACATAAAGTGCCTAACTAGATGCCCAATACAAGTAGGGCTCCATGAAACGCCTTCTCTCCACAGCCTGCGTTTTCTTTTTAAAGAGCTAGGTCTAAGAGCAACAGAACAGCACCGCCTGATTGACGGAACTTTTGAAGCCAAGCCTTTGTAAGTTTCTTGAGGGCAGAGGCTGAATCATTTGCCTGTCTGTACCGAGTTAAGCCTGCCAGAGTTGCCCAGTAAACATTTGCAAAAAACACATCACTGAACCGCTTGACTGTTCCTTCAGTTACCGTGGTAAGGCTGCCACCTGGTGGCCAAATATCAAAACACCACACCTCTGGCACACCTCTGGCAGTTTGCACAAAGTCGCAACAGTTTTCAAAGCAGAAGAAGAAACACAGAAAGAAACAAAGTGATTTCTTCTGACTATTTCCTGGGCCAGCATCCTGGACTGTGTAGAATGGAGAAGTGAGCTAAGGTTGCATGCATTTCTCTCCGCTTTCCCCCCAACGAGACAGGGTTTCTCTGTGTAGCCTTGGCTGTCCTGGATTCCCTTTGTAGATCAGGCTGGCCTTGAACTCACAGTGATCCGCTTGCCTCTGCCTCCCTGAGTGCTGAAATTACAGGCGATAGGTGTGGGCCGGCGCCTGACTTTCCCACCACTTTATAACTGTGGATACAATGTAACCATCTGCTTCAGGGTCTCCTTACCTTGGCTTTACTACTTTCAGGGAACTGGAACTGCGAACTGATTTAAGCCCTTTCTCTCTTGAGTTGCTTTTGTTAAGAGTATTTTGTCTCAACAATAGGAAAAGAAAGCAAGCTAGCACTCAAAGCATCAACACTTCACAGAGCCACAAATGTTTTGTTTACGCCTGCATGCTGCCCCATACTCCCTTGCTTGGCTCAGCACCCGCATCCACCAATCAGCTGCTTTCTCAAAGACTCCATGGAAGTCCCAGGTCAATGAAGCACTTATTGAGTAATGACCGCAATTTCCTGAGCAGAGTTTTCAAGCATAGGCAAGCGAGTGAGGGAAGTCCTACCCACTTCCATCAATTCATGTCTGCCTCTGCCTCCTGAGAGCACTCAATCAGTGATCGCCATCACCTCCACTCAGAGAAGCCCCTAAACCCTTCCAGCTAATTGGCCCAGGAAGAAGGGGGTGCCTGGAGGACTCCGTGGGACTTGACACAGGCCGGCCTCGGCCTTCGCCCTTCCTGGCAGTTATTTCCTGCACCACGTGGGGGATGTAGGAAAGATTTTTCTGTTGGTATCAAACATCTTCTCATTAGTCCTGGGCAAAAGAAAAGCAGCGTGCTGTGAATAATAACGAATCGGTAAAAATAATCTGAGACCCTCATACACAGAATAGATGCTACACCGGGGTCTCCCCAGTTACTGAACATCCGAAGTGTCTTTCCTTCTTCCTGGAGATGGTGAAAGACCCCAAATACACACACACACACACACACACACACACACACACACACACACACACACACACACAAACATACACTTTTTTTTGCCTGCCACACTGGAAAATTGGCATTGGTTTTACAATGGAGCGATTTCCGTTGAAACCTGCCTAGCCTCTCCTCTGAGAGGCTGGTACTGAGTAAGGACCAGGTAGGTGGATGTGGGAATCAACATCACAGCTTTCTAGGAGAAGAAAGCCCTGTGGTAAAGATTCTCCAGGCTGAGGCAGAATAACAGCTTCAGGCCTGTGCCACCTTCGGCCAGGTGTCATGGCTTCAGGAGCCCATTTTCCTAACTAGTAGAATAGGTGTGGGATTCCACATGGCAGAGCCCCACAAGGAAATATTAGCCACCCCAACAGCCTTTTGAAAGTTTATTTTTATAAATGAACTTGGAAACTACCTATGGGATGCACTAAACCCCATGCCTGACAGTCAGGGACCACTCAGAAAACTATATTTGATTCCAAAGTGCAAGCATTGAATTTATTTGGTGTGGGCAGCTTGGACTATACCTTTAAGAGCACATACTGAATATGTGTTTGGGGCTTGTGGAGCCTGGCATTCAGTTCTAAACTATACCCTCAGGGCCTCCATATCCTAAAGCTTTAGTATCTCATGCTGTAGAATGGGCACGACATGCTGTCGAATGCCTGTTACACATTTGTCTTTATACCCACAAACATGGTGGGCTGCTCCAGCCTCAGCAGGGATGCCTCTCTCTGCAGTGCACAGCAATCAATAGGGAGATGCACACCTGGTCACAGAACAGAGAAGGAGAAACTCAGAGCTTGGCCCTAATTTATATTATCCGTATCACACACACACACACACACACACACACACACACACACACATGCACATGCACTCACACACATTTACACACATGCACACCTACACACACATGCACATACACATACTTTCCTCAACCTCAAAGCCTCAGAGAATGTTCTAGAAAAGGAGGCTGCCCCACTCCCCTCCCCCCTCCAAAAAAACACCCATAGGAGCTAGAGGATGAGGAGTGCTGTGAAATGCCATCCCTGCTATGGTTGTCTGCACAGGTCAACCCAACCAGAGTTCCTGCACGGATGAGGGAGGTGATCTCCACACCCCATCCGTTAAGGAGGAGATACTGGCAGTTGATGGCTGCTAGGAGAGGGGATGGCATTCTTTTTTGAGAGATATTTTTGTGGAAGGTCCCACGCTCATGAACATGTGTGACATGCACACACATATATGTGTATCTATGCATATGTGTGTGCGACACTAAGTGGATTTAGTGGGTTATAAAAAAAAGACATGTAGTTTAAAGGGGGAATGTATTGAGAAAGATATGGGGGAGCTGGAGGGGGTAAGTGGGGGTAGATGAGATCATATTTCATTGTATCCTGCATGAGCTTCTCAAGAAAAAAAAAAGGAAAAATTATAATAAAAAGTCTATCCAGAAGGTCAGTGAGGATCCTAAGATGCATGGTGTTTCGACATCAGCCCCAATTCCTCTTGCTGCAAAGCACTGCTCGCACTTCAGGCATTATTACCACAAGAATCAGTGGTGCCCAGGTAGGATCCCTTAGTTTTTATCTGACAGAGAAAAGGCACACAAGGACCAGGAAGTTGGCTCCATGGATAAAGCAGCTGTTGTGCAAGCGTGATAGGCTGAGTTTGAATCACCAGAACTCATGTTGGAAAGCCAGGTGTGGCAGCATGTATCAGCAACCCCATCGTTCCTGCCCATGGCGAGATGGGAGGCAGGAAGAAGAGAGGCTCAGGAAGCTTGTGGGACAGGTGGCAGAGAGACCTTGCCTCAAAAAAACTAGAAGGCAAGGACCAACACCCAGTGTCTGCGGATCTCCACGTATACTATGCAACACACACACACATGTGCACATACACACATGTGCACATACACACATGTGCACATACACACATGTGCACACACATACACACATGCGCACACACACACACACATGTGCGCATACACACACGTGCACATACACACATGTGCACATAACACACACATACACACATGTGCACACACACATGCACACACATGTGCACACACACACAGACATACACACCAATCTTTTAAAAGAAATAAATATGTATTTACTATGAAAAAAAAGATTTTCTTTTCCAGTCCTAGGAATTGAGTCTATACATGATAGGCACATACTCTAGCACTGGACTATATCCTTACCCCCTTTTGCATTAAACTCATAAAGGTATTTATTTATTTATTTATATGTGTGTCTATGTCTGTGCAGCACACACACACACACAGAGAGAGAGAGAGAGAGAGAGAGAGAGAGAGAGAGAGAGAGAGAGAGAGAGAGAGAGAGAGAGAGAAGCCAAAATAAAGCATTAGATCACTTGGAGCTGAATGAGTGCTATTAACCACAGAACCATCCCTCCAGTCTCCTTTTAAAATTTTGAGGCAGAAGTTTGCCAAGTGACCCAAATTGACCTTGAATTGGGCTTACAGGTGTTTGCCATGCCACCGACCAGTTGCAGTGTTTTGACTCATATACAATAGTTTTCACTCTTAGAACTAATATAATACTCAGGACACGGCATGTATGCCGGACACTGTTTGCGTGGCAATTAAACACAGGAGAGCCCAGCCCACTGTAGCAGCAGCAGCAGCATCTCTAAGCAAATGAGTCCGGGTTGTATAAGCTAGCTAAGCGTGAGTAGCAGACTGAGCCAGCAAGCAGAATTCCTCCATGCTTCCTGCCTGGAATTCCTGCCTTGACTTTCCTCAAGGATGCATTGTGACCTGGCAGTGTAAGCCAATTGAACCCTTTCCTCCTGGAGTTGCTTTGGCTGTGGTATTACTTCAGAGCAACACACAGGAAGCAAACTGGATCAGGTAGTCTCTGCATACTTCTTTGATGGCCACAAGTGGGGTTGGGTACCATGGGTACTTAGTGAGCAGTGTTAATGATGCTGGAGATGCAATCCAGGGCTTTGCACATACTAGGTAAGGGCTCTGCCACTGAGATGCATCCACAGCCCTTAGTTTTTTGAAGGAAGGTCTTGCTGTACAGATCAGGTTGACCTTGAACTTGCAATCCTCGCCCTGCCAAGTGTCAGGATTATAGGAGTGTACCACTTCACCAGTCTTTACTTCTTTAGACCTTATTATACGTGTTTGCAGAGTGAAAACTAACATCCCTCTCAGGAAAGCTACATTCAGGTCACAGAGGTTCAAATCACTGGCTCTCTGACTCGGGGCCAGGAGCCCTCTTTCGGATTCCATAAAACCTGTTAGAAATATGGCAGAGAGACTGGGCATTCAAGTCTGATGTAGGAGGGGACAGGGTTTCTCTGTTCCTTCTTCTCATATCTTGCTTGGAAAATAATAATTCATTTTAGCAGCTGGGAGATAACCACCCCATCTGGTCCCTGGTCCACCTGGATGGGTATTAAGGACAAAGAGCTAAAGCCCCTAGTATGCCCTCCTTCTAGAAACACCCTATACTTGCTCTTCCTCCTCTAGGCCAGAGCCTCTGCCTCCAACAGCCCAACCCTTCCACTGGGCAAAAGGTTAAAGGTCAAACTATTTGGCAACCAGGTTCCTTAAACAAACACCATGATAAGTCCATTAAAAGGACATCGAGGTGACATCAGCCAACAAGTATTAATTTAGTGCCTGCTCACCATATTGCTCTATGCTTAGAATACTGACAATAAAAACAGAGAGGGTGAGAAAGAAGAGGTATTTTGTCTCCTTGTATCAACCGTATATTTCATTCCACGCTCCCCACCCCTGACCCAGTGTCATACTCTAGATGAAGGCAGAAATAAAACGTACCCGTGGCCTCAAGACACGTGATCTCATTAGAGTTCTAAGACACATGCTCATGGCAGCATAGAACTGGAGAGAAGACAGAATCAATAGCTGGTGTGTTAGACAAAGGAATGAAAGAATTGCTGTAAAGGAGAATGAAGGGGCTGGAGAGGTGGCTCAGTGGTTAGGAGAAGGTGATGTCCTTCCAGAAAACCACAGTTTGGTTTCCAGGACCCATATGATGGTTAGTAATTGTAACTCCAGGTCTAGAGGATCTGGTGTCTTCTCCTGGCCTCTGCTGGTTACTTGCATACACGTGTATACAGGCATACATGACCACTAAATACCTGTATGCATAAAATTAAAATAAATAATTCTCGAGAGAGGGGGGAAGGGAGAGAACCAATCTTAAGATGGGGCTACAGGCAATCATGAGGACCAGAGTCCAGGAATCCATCTAAACACCCAGTGGGCATCATAGCCTGTAACCCCAGCCTCTGAAAGCAGGACCAGGAGAGTGCCAGAACAAGCTAGCTAGTAAGACTAGTCATTTTCAGTGAGCTCTGTGCTTGATTAAGAGACCCTGCCTCAGTGATCAAGGTGGAAGAGCAGTTACTGGGTTGCCTAGTTACTTAGTTACCTGGTTACCAATGTTTACCAGTAAGAGCAAGAGAAAGTCTAGGCTATGCAGGTGAGTTAGTTAAAGGCCTGGAGGAAGTGTCATCTCAGAATGGAGGGACTAATTTGTGCAACAGACAGAGCCATCTGGGAAGCCAGAGACGATAGATGTGAGGAGTTAAGGAGCTAGTCCCAAGGGATACCCTATCTGACACCCCTGGAGTATCTTACTGAGACTAAGGAGAGCTGAGGTACATGTAGTTTTTACCCTCCCCTACCCCCCCCAATATAACAACAGTCAAGGAAGCAGGCAGACCCACCTACATCTCAGCAGGAAGCACTGCAGTCCAGACCATATCCTTAGAACGAATATCTAGCTTGTTGGAGTTGGTAAACTATGGCACTGAACAGGGCTTGTCACTATCTTTATAAATAAAGTTTTACTGAAATCTAACCATGTTCATCATTTGCATTCTCTCCCCAGCCAGCTTCATGCTACAGCAACGGAGCTATTTGCAGTGGAGTCCTTACAAGTGTGCGAAGCCTGAAGCATTTAACATCTAGACCTTCCCTGAAAAGTATCTGCTGACTGTTGCCCTTGCCTTGGCTCTCTTGGCACAGACAGTCCAGTAAACTCTGGGTTGGCAGCCTCCTGTTGAAGGAAGCCATCAGCCTAGGGAGTGTCCCCAGCCTCTGGACATCGTCAGCAATCTCTCCTCTGACGGGGAGGTGTGACAGAACTCAGGGGTCTTCCCAGGACTTAAGCCCTGGAAGAGAGTGAGTCCCTCGAGAGCTTGAATTCCTGTGGCATCTCTGCTGTTTATATTGAAAATACCACAAGAACTCATTTTTCATGCTATTTCAGCTGAAAACAGGCATGGCAGCACCCCAAGCTAGAGATGGGGAGGGGCTGTGTTTGTGCAGTGGGGCTCAGCCTGCCATGCCCCAGGTTGCCTGGCCCAGGTGCGTTGGGCACAGGCCAGGCTTTCTTCTGGGATACTGGGCCTAAGGAATGAGGGAATGTTGGGGGGGGGGGGTGGGGGGAAGGTGCCTCGTTGGAAGCAGGCCTGCTCTCCTCTGGAAAAGCAAAAAAGCGCAAGCTGGCGTTCACACATCCACCTTGTTCAACAACCTAACATGGGTCATTAATTGAAATAAAATGAAACCAAATGCAAACCAGATGGTAGCATATACTCTCCCCCACACAATTCCTAGACAAATCACCAAATGGAAATACACTAGACTGTTCCCTGTAGCTATTTGAGGGCCATGGACTTACCTGTCTCTAGTTTAGATTCTTGGCTTTATTTTTTTTTTTTTTCTTCTGTAGCACTTAAACAAAGCCAAACAAGTCAAAGGCAGATAAATTATAACTTAAAATCATGTTCTTGGGGCTGGAGAGATAGCTCAGTCAGTAAAGCACTTGCCTTGCAAGCAAGAGGATTTGAGTTCAATGCCCAGAAGCTGTTTGAAAAAGTGGGGTGTGGTGAACCAAGTGTGTTGTCACAGTACTGGGGAGGCAGAAATGGGCAGATCCCTGGAGGCTGTGAGTCAGGCAACCTGGCCTCTGTGGGAAGCTACAGGCAAGCCCATGGCTTATTTACAAAACAAAGCAGCTGGCACCAAAGAAACAACATCTGGGGTTGACCCTCCAGCTCCACATACACTCAAACATACATGTAAACTCACTCACATGGACATATGTGTACATAAACATATGTACAGATTTGTATATGTCTGTGTGTTTCAGTTGAGTCAAAAACAAAACAAAACAAAACAAAAAAACCAGAAACTGATGCCTTGTGTGATAAAATGTACTGGGCTAGGGAGAAGGCTCACCAGGTAAAGGGGCCTGTCACCAAGACTGAGGCCCTGAGTTTGATCCCCTGGAACCATGTGGTAGAAGGAGAGAACCAACCTATGATCCTGTCTCCACACACATGCTGTGGCCCATATGCAACAATACACAGAATAATGAATATTTTTAAGGTAAGTATTAACAGGCTACCACATGTTCACATTTTCCTTTCTCCTTGGCCTCCAGAATGCCTTGCAAAGATTTTCAATTAATACTCTCCAAATATCCCTGACCACACAAATTGCACAAACTCCTGCCTTTTACCACCTACTATGAGGGCAATGCGTTAAGACAAGGGGACGGCGACTCATCTGCAACAGATTAAGCTGTCCCAAGGGTCTAGAATGCATCTTTCTGGGAGATAACAAAACCAGAGATTGCAAGCACACAGCTGAAGAGAACCCAAAGTTATTTTGGATAAGTTATCATGGCCCATTATGAGGCCAGAAACTTCAGTGAACGAGCCGGCATCCACAGACCTTTCCAACACCCATCTTGGCACCGACAGGACTCACTCTACTAGCCCCCATTGAGCCCCTGAATCTGAAGATCGAAGTCAAAGCATGGGATGGACTTGACAGAGTTGGAAAGGTAAGTGTAGCACGTCTGAGAGTTAGTTAGATAAGTTAGTTAACACATGTGTGGTATGAAGCAGTCCATGCTGAGGTCAACTTTGACTCAGATGTTTTCTCTCTTCACAAATACAAAAGACTACTCCTTAGTGATGAGTGAGAGAGGATATCAGAGAATAGCCAAGAAAGCAAAATAATAGCTGGCCTAAACATATGACTGGAGCCTGGCTTTCTGGAAAACCAAGACCCGAGCTTGGCTGTGATAGCAGAGCCTGGATGTGTGCTCTAACCGGCTCCCTCTGACCGTTCATCATCAAAGATGCTTATGACAATTCAGTTGTAGTTTACTTTCCACCCACAGCTTCTAAATTGTTCTGGGCAGTGGGGTGGGGGGGAGGGACCTGAAACTAGAAAAGAGCTTGGAAAACTAAAATACCTTTAGAAAAGTGAAATAAACACTCTTAAAAAGACATCATCCTTCATTAGTCATCCTCTATACTACAAAGTGGAACCTCTTCTCTAGAGCCGACGACCTGCCATGAATAGCTCAGCAGATGTCCAGTACCCAGCATGAATTCTCTCCCAGTAAGTGGATGCTATGTCCAATTAGACAGCTGTTGGTCACTCCCAAGAGGAAAAAAATGTCACTCTTGCATTGTCGGAAATACCTTTTCCAGTATGGTCACTGTGTTTTCTTGGCCTAACAGCTAGGTAAAGCCAAGGACTGCTATATTTTTCTTGGAAGTTTGCATAGTACCTTTGGATGCTATGAAACCTAGTCCTTAGGGTGGAGGCTTTCTTGTCAATTCCAGCTCAATTCCTCCAAGTCCTATATGTGAAGTGTGGTGTCTTCAACAACAGTCTTACCTTCAAGTTCTGGGAGACAATGAAGGGCAGCAGCAATGGCCTATGTTCTTCTGGGATTCTCTGGGACCACCTTGACCAACAGTGCAAATGGAGGTTTCCCATGCCTAGCGCTGGAGTTCGTACTAGACAGCCTGTGGCTCTTGGAAGGTGCATTATTATCTTAAGTGGCAGTAACTACATTTAATACATTGTTAAACAAACATATCGTGTATGTATTTTAAGTAAGTTTATCAGTTCCTATATTCTTCAATGGCCTTTTCAAACACTCTTAGTTTTACTTGTCTCTCCTTTCTTCCTTTTTCTCTGTATTACCTGCCCCCCCCCCCATCATCCCTAATGGAAGTTTCCCTCTGTTTTTCCAAAACTATAAAAAAAAAATTAGACCCACATCACTCTGAGCATCAGAAGAACTTCTCACCCCAGGGAAGAAAATGCAGCCAAAGCAAAATGGCGGCCAGATGTTACTATTCCTGTGCTTTCTGAGGAAGACTACAGAATGGCGGACTGTTGGGCATATCTACTCCTTCCACAAATAAACATTAACTACCTATGTTTTGATGGACTAAGCTCTAGGACACAAAAGGCCCAGTAGTTTCTATATTGAAGGACAAATATCATTAGTTTCTGTGTTATTTCTTTTGGTTTTGGTTTGGGTTGATTTGTTGGTTTGGTTTGGTTTGGTTGTTTGTTTTTGAGACGGGGTTTCTTTGTATGGCCTTGACTATCCTGGAATTCCTCACTCTGTAGACCAGATTGGCCTTGAACTCAGAGAGATCTACCTGTGCCTCCCAGTGCTGGGATTAAAGGTGTGCACCACCATACCTGGCTTCCGTGTTGGTTTTCACTCTTATGATGAAATAACTTAAGGGAAAACAGATTCATTTGGTCTCCTGCTCTCTGAAGTCTGAGTCTATGCTAGCAGACTCTGTTTCTATGATAGAACCTCATGGTGCCAGGAGGATGCTCAGGTCACAGTGGCCAGGAAGCATAGCAGGAAAGAGAATAATGGGTCAAGGCAAGACATCCCTTCAAAGACACATTCTCAGCATCTTACTTCCTTCAGTTAAACCCCACCTCCTAATGTTCCAACTCTCCCAACAAATAACATCACCAGCGGGAGACCAAGCCTTTAGTTAATGAGCCATGTCTACAGTACACATTCAAGTCATGAAAGTTCCATAAGAACAGAGGCAAACATTCCTCATGGCCAAGTTCAGAGCATTAGGTGAATGTCATTTCTTTTCAGTAAGTGTCAGAGAGGCCCAGGCATGTGAAGAGCACCACGGTGGACACTAGGGTTGTGTGGAACAGATAAGAGTCTAGTTTTCAGGCATTTTGTGTCAGTGCCACTCAGGCAATATTATTGGCCCTATTTGACTGAAATAAAAACCAAGTTTGGCAGTAAACCACTCAAAATCATACATGGCATGGGAATAGCCCAACGTTAGTGCTTTGCTATTTCCCCTGAACTAAGCTTATTTTCAAGCATTTTGTGGTCAAGCACAATCTAATGCCACTCAGCCAATAGTATTGGTTCTACTGGACTGAAATACAAATCAAATTTGGCTGTAAGTCACTCAAAGTCACACATGGCTTGGGTATGACTCATCATTAGTGCATTGCTATTTCCACTGAACTAAGGTTTATAAGTACAAATTCCAGCAAAAGCAAGGCTAGTGAAGTGTATAGTAGACCAGGTTATCCCATAACAGCACCTGAGTGTACATGTGTACACACACACACACACAAATATGTATACACACGCATATATAATATACATATACATATATAATATATAATATTAAACATGCAGGCATATTTTCTACTGCAGTTCCCACATGATAATACCAATGCTTTCTCTGTACAATTGTGTAGTGAGAGGTGTTTAAAAAGTGTCTGTTCTTTTAGAGTTTGATACACACACACATTCTTTGATCAAAGTTTTCATTCTCTTTTCCTTCTCCCCTTCTTCCTCCCAAGCCCTTCTTCTAATTTCCTGTCTTTGTAATTTACAAAGTAATGTATTAATTAGAATTGCCCACACTTTCATGAGTGGGGGGCTATTTGCTTGAGTTGGGGCAGACTCCACCAGCAAACTTCTAAAGCTGACAAATGCTTGCAGAAAAAGCATAGCATGTGAAAGTAACACACCAAAATCAAGTGCCTTCCTATAACAGCGGTAAATACCCTAAGAAAGAAATCAGGAAAGCAACTCCATTCATACTAGCCTCAAAAAAAAAATAGCTTGGGATAATAAACAACTAAGGAAATGAAAGTCCTCTATAATGAAAACTTTAAAGCACCAAAGAAAAGAATTGAAGAAGGTGCTAGAAATTGAAATGACCTCTCATGCTCATGGATTGGAAGAACTAATATTATAAAAATAGCCATTCTATCAAGAGTAATCTGCAGATTGAATGAAAGTCCAATCAAATCAGAGCACTATTCTTCACAGAAATAGAAAAGAATCTTAAAATGTGTACAGAAGATTTCTCTCATTTCTTTCAGTTATTTTTTTTTTATTCCTTTACAGCCATAGGTGACATGAAATCACTTTCTTTTCAAGATGTTTATGGGAAATAAACAGGCTGGCTGTGAGGACAGATGGACAAATGGCCATTGTGCACCCCACACCGAGGCAGTGACTAGGTGGCAGTGCTGCAGGGTGATGTCATTCACAAAGCCCAGGCCTACGGTGCAGTCTTGCAGGATGATGACTGCACCAAAAGTAAGCCATGTTATATTACTTACTTTCCTTATGCACCGATATATCTGGTAAAAGCAACTTAATGAAGGATTTCTTTTGGCTCACAGCTCGAAGGTGCTGTCAGTCGTGGTAGGGACGGCGTGGCCACGGGAGCTTGATGCAGATGGACACATCGCGCCTGCGGTCATTAAACACTGAGAGCAACAGAAGCATGTGCTCAGCTCAGTTTTTGACCAAGGTTCTGCTATACCAAAATGTCAAATATGTTTACCGTGCATTTTGATCATGTCTGTACCTGACTACCCTTCTGCTACTCTGGAACCCACCAACATGCCTCCCTCCCCACATCAATGGGTTTTTTTTTTTCTCCTTTTTATTCTTAGCCCAGGGAATTATAATGCCACCTACATTTGAGATGGGCTTTCCCACCTCAGTTAACTGAGTCTATATAATCCTTACAGACACTCCAGCATGGTTGTTTCCATGGTGATTCTAAAGCCCGTCAATATCAACCATCCCACACGTACTGCCGGAACGTCTCATTTATTGTGTGAAGTCAGAAACCTGGGCAGAGTGCCCGATCCAAATGCTTAGGTATCAGCAATCAATAAAATGTTTTATACCTATGTGTGCCAATATTTTCCTGGCTCCATAATATGTGTTTTGATTATTTATTATCCCCAGGGTTCCTTTTAGTAAATATCATGCACATTGGACAGCTTTTTAAAATCCATTGCCGGAATATCTATCAATGGTCTTTTCAATTCCATATTTGAGGCTATGACAAGAAACTAAGTACATGAAGAAAGGTGTTTGTAAGAACTGCATCGTATTTTAGCTAACAAAAATAGTATGTTGATGACAAACAGTAAAAACTGAGAGGGCAGAGATGGAGAAAAAGGCTCAGTAGTAGAGTGTATGAGGGTAGGAGTTGAAGGCATGATTCAGTGGTAGAAAATGTGCTAAGAATGCATGAGTCCATAGCTTAAATTGCCAACACTTCCAAAACATAGATGGAAGAGATTATTCTGTATTTATGTTATCGATGTTTTTCTGAGACAGGGTCTTGCTATGACAGGGTCAGCTGGCCTGTAGCTTCCTACGAAGCCCAGGCTGGGATTATAGGCAATAATAAGCCTCTTCCTTGGGTGAGTTTTATTCCTGAGTAACTCTTGGAAAGGAGTTTTAATGAATGGCTACAGTTCAGACAGAAAGGAAAGTGTTGTGAAATCAGATCGAGAAGACATGAAGCACTAGTGTGAGATTGTTTCCTGGGGACTTAACACACACACACACATACACACACATACACACACACATACACACACATACACACATACATATACACACACATACACACACACACACAGATACACACACACACATACACACACACACACACACACACACACATACACACACACACACCCCTATTCATCCCAGACAGGGAAACTAGGACAGAATGAAGTAATAATTCTACCAACATTTACCTTGACAGTTGTTTACAGCTTTCATTACTTTGGGGCTCCCAGCTTTTGGGGACATGTGAGATTTGTTTACTTCTAGAATCTGTGAGTCTCAGGAGCTTACCTGGTCCCTCCTTGTGGGGGGATGGCATATTTGTATTAGGAGGACACTGCTATCTATACACTTACGTAGGAGCTATGCTTAGAGATGAGATGAGAAGGAACAAGCATGAGCAGAAGGGAGAGTGAATACTGGAATACTGAGAAAGTAGAGAGAGAGAGAGAGGGCCATGGAGTCACGTGGTGATGTGGGAACAGACCATTACACTGAGGCAAAGAGCCTCATACCACATGAGACAGGATCACAGTTATTTCATAACTTTGGGGCAAATCTGAGGCCAATCTCCTAGAAGAGGAATTGGGCCGTGTGCCTTTGAATATCCTATCCATCTAACGCGACATGAGATGTGTGAAGTGCTTCCAGTTAGATGTGCGGATGAAATGAGGCCACCTACAGGAAGGCACTTTGGCCAGCATGGCGTGCTCAATAGCAGTGGATGACTAATACTGACGAGGAGCCAGTTCTCACGGCAAACTGATGTAAGACTCCCAAGGGGCCGAGTCCTGTGCTGAGCTCTCGGCAGTCATGAACGCTGTAGTCAAAGGTCAGCAGGATTTCCTTAGCCAACACAGTAAAAGAAACCATCCGCTAATCTCTGGTCCAGGAACAGGCCCTTTGAATGTTATAATCAAGGCACATGTCACATCCTTCTCCTATAGTCTGCCCTAAGGAAAAAATAACAATAGTTTAGAGTAAGACGGCAAGACTTTGTCCATGAGCCAGAAGCTATTGTTTGCAAAGTGTGGTGGTACAGACCTGTAATCCTAGCACTTGAGAAGCTACAGCAGGAGGATCGCGAGTTTGAGACTACTACGAAAAAAAGGAAAGAGAAAAGAAAAGGAAGAAGAAAAGAAAAAAAAGACATTAATTTTCAATTATGTGATCACATGTGCTTTAAAATCACATGGACTTGAGTTTGAATCCCAGCTCAGGCACTGACTAGCTCTTCCACCCTGGATGAGTCCCTGAGCCTCTGAGCCACTCTCAGGGCATCAAAAGCAGAATGGGGGTGTGGCAAACGACTTGTGGGGATGGCGGTGTGTGCGCGGAGAAACCTAATGGCCCTCATGTAGACACCAAATAAACACAACATGATCCTGCTTCAAGAGGGCATCAAAAGCCAAGAAGCTGATTTCTGTTGAGTTGCAAATCCCATGAAGACCTCATCTGGTTTGTTAATTATTTCTTGATGTTCATCTCCTTACTGGCTCCTCCTACGTGTTCTGTGTTGCCTTCACACGTCCTTGCTTCTCTCAGCAGGGTAATCCATATCCACGGGTTGCCAACAGCTGGCCCAACCACATGAAAGGCCCAGACACTCCCCAGTGACCTCCTGGTACAAGGTAAGTCATTCATCAAGTGATGGAAGTCCGGCCCCAGACACACAGGGAAAGGTTAGCCCTGGGTTTTTATTGCAGTGGCATTCGCCTTCTCTGGCTGTGGCTGTCTGACCGGTAGAAAGCATTACACGGCAAATGTTTCAGAGTTCTGGCCCTTTCTTTCTGTTTACTTTCAGTCACCTCATCAATCTTTACTTTTCACTGGAGTCCAGCTGCCAATGAAAATAAAATGCTGCAAAAAAAAAAAAAAAAAAAAAAAAATCTCAACGAATGTATACACCTCAAAAAAGGAGTTAGGTGTCATGTATGTTGGAAAATGACCATTATTCATTCTATGCAAAAACTGAAATTCCTTATGGAATGTTGTACAAGAGATTCACAGAAGCCGCATATAGTTAGCACAGTGCCAGCAAGCATATATTAAAAAGCAGTGGGTGCTGGGGAGGTAGTAAGATGTCCGCTGTTCTGCGAGCACAAGGACCTGAGTTTGATTCCCAGCACTGCTGTAAAAGGTTAGTCTGCACATTAGACTGTAATCCAAGCCCTGCAATGGTGGGAATGGGAAACATCTATGGTCTGCTGGCCACACAGTCTAGAGAAATCAGTGAACTGGTTCACTGAGAGACCCTGACTCAAAAATAACATAGAAAGCGTTTAAGGAAGACACCACCTATTGGCCTCTGATCTCCACTTGCATCAAAACATGTATGCACATGAACACCCATACATACACATACAGAAGTGTGATACTAGCCCTGGAGGCCAACAGGAACTCAAGATCATTTTCAGCTGCATAGCGAGTTCAAGGCTTGCCTGAGCTATAAGAGACTGTCTCAAAAAACAAAAAAACAAACAAACAAAAACCAAAACAAAACCAAAAGCAGTAAGGAGTTTTATCCTTAATTTTATATGATTATGTGTTTTCTATAACTGATATCCTTGAGGGGAAAAAGAATGTATGCCAAAGACATATATTAACTCCTGAATTAAATGGCATTCCCCATTGATGACAACTGTCATAGAACTAAGAAAGCAATGAAAGAGACAGCAAATGCCACTCTATAATCAAAGCTTAATGGCATTGGACAGGGGCTGATGCCATTTCCTGCTATTCCCACCAAAGTGCCTGATGCATGTGAAAGAATACATTGTATACATTTGGGGAAAATACTATCATTTGGAGATGGTTGAAATAGTGTCTCATGTATCCCAGGCTGGCTCCCGCTTCCCTGTGCATCAGAGGAAGAACCCAAATTCCTGAATCTCCTGCTTCCATCCATCTCCCGAGTGCTGGGATGGCAGGTACCGGGTTGATGCAGTACCAGGAATTAGACCCAAGGCTTCACTTTGTGTGTTTTAAGCACTCAACCACCTCAACTACATCTCCAGCCCCAGATAATAATATTCTTTCAGGTTTCTTGTAAATAACTGAGCTCTTGCCTCGATCAAATAACTTGATTCCTCATAAAGTATTGTCATATAGTCATGATTTGATCACTGCAATGACCCTGGGTAAGGGACAAATTGAGCAGGTAGCACTGTTACAGTCATTTAGTCCATATTAAACTTGCCTAAGATAACTTGACTAAGATTAGAATGTAGGTCTCACAGCGTCCAGAGTTCTTTTTGCATATATTTTGCTTTTCCTGCTGCCCATGAGGAAAAATGAGCAGCTATTTAGGGCACTGAGTAAGCAGCAAAACCAAAGGGCCAGTTGATTTGTCTAAATTAGTAACTATGGATTTTTTAACCAGGCAGCTTGGAGGAAAGTCCATCTGCCTCTCTCGTTGGACATAGCTACACAACAGCCACAGCATGCAGAGTGAAGTTGTACACCATGACACACAGAGTTAGGGGAAAACAGGACTTTTAAGTGCTATTGAACTAGTGATATCTTTCCCACTTCTTTCCTTCAGTGCATCTTGGCTGAATTTCACACATCAGACCTGGTGGTGGCAACAGGGCAGCCGGACAGGAAAACACGACAGGAGGAACCATAACAGAAGAGCAAGCTTCTATCTCCAAAGTAGGCTTTTAAAAACTCAGTTTTATCTCTCTCTTTTTTTTCATTTCTTATGTTTTCACAGATGAATAAAAGCCACACATGTGGTGCAAACATATTGATGAAATTAAGCATTTACCCACAAAACCATTGCCTTAGCAAAGCCATAAACTACCCATAGTTTTCCTGGCTCTTATTATTTTTTTTTTTTCTTAAGACAGGATCTCAGGGCTGAAGAGATGTTTCGGCATTGAAGAGCACTTGCTGTACTTCCAGAGGACCTGAGTTTAGTCCTCGGTTTCCATATCTGAGAGCACACAGTGGTCAGCAACTCTGTATCCAGGGGATCTGACACACCTACCAGCCAATCAGGTGGAAACAATTCCTCAATGCAATCCCTTCCTCCCAGATAGACCTAGATTGACGTCAAGTTGACAAAAACCAATGATGACAACACAGGAGGCTCTGGGTTCTAATCCTAATGTCTCCTAAACAGAACACTGAAGGTGCTACAGAAAAAGACCCAGAGAACGCAAACCTATGAAAAACTGCACCGCCACGTGTGGACAGATCTGACCCCGTTCAGAACACTAACACTTTGGTCAAAACACAGACTACTTTCCACAATCCAGATGGGTCACTAATGGGACTTTGGAGCCTAAATCTTAGGATAACAGCCCAGAGACCATGAAGAGAACTCGGAGGCTGATTTTAAATGAGCAACACGCTGCTGAGAGAAAAACAGCAAGATCCCGCCTGGGATCTTAAAATGACTCACTGTCTCTCTATGTAACATTTAAACCACACTAGGATACAATCTGAAATGACTCAGCATATTAAAAATCAGGAGAACCTAAACTCATATGGGTAGGGACAATCAACAGACATGTACACACTTATATAATATAAACATAAATTATGTCACAACGACTCCAATAAAACTAATAAAAATTTTGAGTAAACAACTAAAAACACTTTTAAAATCGAACAGAAAAATAGGCTGCCTCAGCAAAGAAAGTAATAGACCCACCAAGAAAATCCAATAAAACTTTTTTATATGTATAAAGCTGACAGGACAGACCAGACAGAGGAATGAAAACACGAGAAAAGGTGGGGTCAATAGAATTACCCAATATGAAAAGATATATGTTAAAGATGCATGCTAAAGTTTAGCATTCTTATGATTGAGATATCAAAAAGAATAAAAAGAATTAATTACTAAGAAACTTGAAGAGTAAAAGTTTTTTTTTTTTAATTGTCAAAATGTAGCGAAAGACAAAATTCCACAGGTTCCTAAACAAAATAAGCCATAATAAATCCACACTAAGACACTGGTTTAGTTTTATTTCTCTTGATGTGATAAAGCACCTTGACTTAGGAGAGAAAAGAGTTTATTAGGCTTAAAATCCAAGTTTTCAGTGCATCACTGAAGTCAAACAGGTACCCAAGCAGATAGTCACATCATCCATGGTGAAGAGCAGGGAGAAGTCAATGTTTGGTTGGTTGGTTGGTTGGGTGGTTGGTTGGTTGGTTTCCTGCTTACCTAGTGGTCTTTGTCTTCATTCACCTGCCTAGAGAGTGGTGCCACTCCCAGTGGGCTGAGCCCGCCAATTAACAGTCTAGACACTCCCCCACAGATAGAGCCTCAGGCCAACCTGTTCTAGACACGCCCTCAATTTAAAGTCTTTTCCCCAGTTTACAGCACTTCCCAGGAGCTTCTAGGTTCTGTTGAGTGGACAGTAAACCTAACCAGAGGGAGACAAGTAAACTCGTTATATTTGAAGGAAAAGGTTTCCAAATGACTGCAGGTTTCTTATTGGAAGCCACTGGCCTGCGGGGACACCGCCCAACATTTTTAAGTCATTGAAATGAAAGAACTGTCAATACAAATTCTACATCCAGGGGGGGAAAAAACAGCCTTTGGGAACAAGGTGGCATAAAGTCACATTCAGAAAAAGGGAGTGAAAAATCATCTGTGACAGGCTGTAACCAAATCCCTGAATGAACTTCTTCATAAGGAAGGAAAATGATACAGGTAGATGGCTCAAGATGGAAAATCCTGAGACAGCGGCCACACGCTGGAGAGCTGGATGTTCTTAGGAGCTGGAGTGGGGGAGCAAGCAGCATTCTGGGAAAAGAGTGAGAGAAGACAAAGGCTGAGCAAGGCCTTGTAGGGCACACTATTGCTCTGGCGTTTTGTTCTAAGTGCGCAGGTGACCTGGGGAAGTCACATTCATGAAAGGTAAGGGGGGTGTTAGGAAGGAGCTTGCCTCACTCGCTTTACTCCGGAGGAGGGGTCCTGGACAGAGCACCTACAGGCTCTCCTCAGCTATAGTCTGACAGACAGTCAGCTAGACAAACAAGATCGCTGGCCAAATCTGGCTCTCTCACTCCTTTGACAGCTGAACGGTTAGCTTCCCTGGGTGTACGAACCTGGGTTACATCTAGCCATGCAGGTAACTTATCTAAAAGGCGACAGGCAAGGCTTGATCTTTGGCCTAAGGGGAGAATTAAAAGGTGTTTGTGTTGCAGGACTAATCAGAGTCAGACATCTAGAAATTAAAATTCTTTGTCAGCCTATCAATATTTATGAATGTGTAGTTTCCGACAGCCCCATTCCACAATTTCCATGCATTTGCAGGTTGGGACATGTTTGGTCTTGGAGATAAAAATCTCTTCGGTGGACCATTTCTTTCTCACTGTACAAAGAAGCATTTACTTACATCTCTGACTCATCCCCAGTGCAGTAACCTATGCTTACCTTTCTCACTGAAAGCCACCAGAGTGACATTTCTTTCCTTTCCTTTCCTTTTGTATGCTTTAATGAGCTTAGTTGGCACTCAGCTGCTCTGGAGAGTGGAATTTCCTTGTGTACAACAGACCTTGCAAGGTTGACTAGACCACAAGCTCCCTCATACAAAACCAGCTTTAAAATCCACATGAATAAATAAGGCACAGATACTGTGGATGACAGCTAATCCAGTTTGCGCTGAAGACAAGAAGATTCAAATGCTGGAGTTCTAATATCCACAGATCCTGCAATCTTGACCAAGTCATTTAACCTTGAAGCTTCAGTTACCATCTCTAACGTAGATGTTGTAGCTATGTACTTACACATACAAGAGCATGTGTGTATGTACATACCTGCCTATGCATGCCTACGTATATACATGCATGCTGGTACATGGATATATATGCAAAGATTCTCTTTACAGAGGCTGAAGACAGGGCCATTGGCCCCATTAAATGAGACATGAACTTGGCATGAGGAGATATATGATATGATATGATATAAATATATTAATAAACATAGTCATATAAACTCCTGGAGGAAGAGGACAATGAAGAGGAGGAGAAGAGGAAAATTGTCATTTACGCCATTGGCTTACAAGGTTGTTATGAGGAAACTTGATTCCTATGGAAGTGCTAGAGACATATGGCCATATGGTTCCAAATTAGTCACATGGCTCCCTACCCCCATTTTGCTGATGCTCTGACTAACTGCACTCAACCAACCTGCCCTACCGAGCTCACTTGTGACCTCATAGTGACTATCAGCCCTTCCTTTCTAGAAAGCTCCTGCAGCAGGGTGTGAATAACGGGGACCCAAGAATGACACCCTGTATGTCGCATCCACTGCAAAAGCCAATAACAGTGGGTTTAAATTCCAATTTCACAGTGAATGTACATGACCCTTGGCATAGTCCAGACCCTTATAAATCTGTTTTCCGTTTTTTGTGGTTTTTTTTTTTTTTTTAACTTGTGAAGTTACTGGCCTCTGTTGTCATTGCCTGGAAGAAGGCACTTTTGCCAACTATGGGTGTGCGGTTTCAGATGACAGGACTCACTTCCACCATATCCAGGTTATGGATGGACTAGTAAACCCTTGAAACCACAAAATTCCACCTAGAAAAGGATGAGCCTATTTGGGATTAGCGGAAGCAAAATGAATGAAGTTTTCACGGACAGACTCTAACACTGAAGAACACAGAGCCATAAAATGGAGGTAAGGAAATCCCAGCCGTGCGCCAAATGCCCTGGGAACAGCTCTGTGCTGGGAGGACCTTTCGGCTGCTCTCAGCCTCTACTTAGGAACACTGACTCCCATCACAGTGTCCCAGGTTATAGCGTCTAGAATTCTTTCCCTCTCACCCACCTATTTTCGACCAGGAGAGGTTCTGGAATGTCTTTCCAGTTGCCACTCAAGCAGATAGAGTCCCCGACTTCTACAGAAGCCATGCTAGACCTTGCTTTAACCTCAGTGGCTATGGAAGGCTTTTCCTCTGGAAGGGGCAGTCTGAGACCCGCCCCCCAACTCATCAATGTGCTCTGGTTTTCTAGATCCAGCACAAAGCCTGGTGTCACTTTTGTCTTTGCCTTCAGAAGAATCCTACAAAATGCAGTTCACGCTTCGCAGCTTATATACTGAGGGCATGAAGCTCATAGCGTGGTTACCCACTGCTGTGTTAGGAGTCTGCCCACAAGTGTGGCTTAGGGCTTCTATGTTACTGTGTCTCGTGTGCTTCTGTGGGCAGACTGGGCTTAGCACAACAGATTTTCCCATTTGGTCTTTGGGGCGTCTCCTACACCACTGACATCAGATCTGGTTAGGACAGTGCCAGCCAGGATGTCATCTCTAGGTTGAGGGAATCCAGAAAACCAACAGGGTAGGCAGATTTGTTCATGGTGCTTCAGGGGTGCCAAGGTGAACACAGCAAGAGGGAAAAGGTAGAAGTTATCATATCTACTTAATGTTTGGCCTGGGACCCTCTAGAGCGACATTATATTGCTAAAGTCATCATAGATTCAGCTAAGCTAAGCTCTGTGAATAGTCCACAGTCATAGACCCTGCTAAGCTTCCACATTCCGGATTTCCGAGAGCATTCATGTTCCTTCATAGAAAGGTGGTCACAGACCCAACTAAGCTTTCGGCAACAGAAGGTAAGCTTGATTCTCTGATGGAATATATAGCACACACACACAGAGATAGACAGGCCAGTTGGTATCATCTTCAGAGATTTCTTCCACAGACCCAAAAGCTGAAAAGAACATTAGTGCTTTTAAAGTATTATTTGATTTTTTTTTTCTGCACAAAGGAGCATGCAGCTGTTGGCCAAGTATCCACTACTCATGAGGATTACAGCTTGTGTTATTATTACCCATATTTTGTTGAAATTACCTGAGAAACTGTGGTGGTTTGAATGAAAACAGCCCTCACAGGCTCATAGGGTGTGGCACTATTGGGAGGTGTTGCCTTGTTGGAGTGGGTGTGGCCTTGTTGGAGGAAGTGTGTCACTGGAGGTGGGTATTGAGGCTTCAAATGCTCAAGCCAGGCCCAATGTCACATACTCTCTCTCTCTCTCCCTGCTGCCTTCAGATCCTGATGCATTTTTGGTTCAGATCTGAATAGTTCAATATAACTCTGGTCTGGGTTCCCTCATTGGGCCGCGATCCTAGGACGTGGGACTGGGTACCTAGTAGTCTAGACAAAGTGGTACTGAACACCTTCCACATCCAGACAGAAGCCAACCCACAAAAGGTCTGGATCCATCCATGGAAGAGAGAGAGTGTGTCAGACAGAAAGGTGCCTGAGCTGGACTTTAGATATGAATACCCCACAGGTTTGGGCTTTCATTGGGCATAAGGGTAGGAGAAACCATCTCTAGGCAGAAACCTCAGCACATTCATTCCCAATGAGAGGTCCTCCTGGCTGCATGAATCCAATGTCATTTTGCCTAAGCTAGAGTCACAAGGTCCACAATGGGTGAAATGAGACATCATATAAAGGAATAGAAAAAGAAGCAAGACATTGACCCCGGCCTCTCTTTCTATTAAACAATGAAAACAAAACAACAGATATACTCAAGAGAATTGGATACCTGCTTATGTACCCTTGTCCTCTTCCTTTTTAAACTTTTTTTTCTGTGATCTCATCGGCCATCACTGTGGGTGAACATGAACTGGAAATTTTGGGATGAGGAGAGCCAATATTCAGACTGAAGCATTCATTGAACAGCTGAATACTCACACCTAGGCACTTGAACATGACCATGACAGGGGGCAGAGCAACAACTTCATGCGACTGCTTTATGAGCCATGTCACTTTCTATCTGAGGTGTGTGCATCCTTTGAGATTCACACCATGACTGATAAGCAGCCCCACGGTTCTCTACAGTATCTTTTGTCACTGCTTTCTAACTCTGAGAAGGTTAGAGTGCTCAGACTCTAGAAGGTCTTGGAATTCTTGGAGTCCAATTATCTATCCCAAAGGAATATGAAGGTACAAGTAACAAAAAATGAGTGTGAATTTCTGAGCCCTCAGTGATAAAAGAAGGAGCAATGGCAATAGGGCATCCACAGATTCTCTCTCTCTCTCTCTCTCTCTCTCTCTCTCTCTCTCTCTCTCTCTCTCTCTCTCTCTCTCTCTGAAAGTGGCACTTCTGGGAGGCATCTCTACCTTCTTTAAATAAAAAAACTTCTCCATACATTTATAAAATTCTCAGTATCTATTTATTTACTCAGCAGTTAAGAATCTTTGCTGCTCTTGCACATGACGTGAATTCACGATTGCCTGCAATGCCATTTACAGGGGATCTGATGCCTTCTTATGGCCTCTCATGCACACAGACTCACACACACACACACACACACACACACACACACACACACACACATTAAGAAAAAATAATTTTCTTAATAAAAGGAAACGTGTATATTTAATAATGCCTAGGACTTTATGCATACTGTTTATGGAACCTACCCTTCTAAATGGTACCTGGTATACAGCAGGTACTGATCAGCTATCTGATAAGGAAGTTTGACACTGACCTCATAGAAGACATTGCAGTATTTTTTTTCTTTTTATCTGTTATTTGTGGTGGAGATGCATGTGTGTGTCTGTGCACATGAGAGGTACATGTGCAAGCTCACGCAAGCACACACATACATGTCAGGACACACAGGTGGAGGTCAGAAGACAGTCCACAGGAGTCAATTCTCCCCTTTCACCAGGTAGGCCCTGGGGTTCAGCTCAGGTCATTAACATAGGCTTTTTCCCTCTGAGCCATCTTCTACTCCACAGCATTTAGCCTCTGAAGGTATACCGTGCAAAACTGAGGCGTTTCCCTCAACAGACTAAAAAAACACACCAATTATAACAGTCGAGAAAATATAGGAACATTGGTGCTGAGGAAATGTTAATATTATCCATTAAAGAGATTAGATTCAGGCAAAACACTAGGACACAGTGGGAGGTAACATGGCTATCACCTGAAGGGCAGACCACACCCCACATCCCTGGATGAGTGCCTTGTACTTGTGGGTGCTGACATCTCTGTGAATTAAGTCTCTCTGCCTCAATAGTCACTGAAATCTCATTCTGTGACCACACAGGATGGGTCTGTGAATTAAAGAGCAGAATTAAGCATCGGTGTCCTGGAAGGATGCCACACACCCTTATAATCCTCAGAGATATGTGCCTAGAGAGAGCCTTGCCCCCTCACTCTGAACGAAATATCCACCACTCTTTCCCCTGCACCTCACCAGACCCAAGCCAGGTGTGCTTTGAGACCAAGGAAGAATAAGGTCTACTATTATTCTCTTACTGAATTACCCTCGGTATGTTTTCTGGGCTCGGTCCTTCAAATTCCCCTAATAGATCGTCGACGAAACAATGTATTTTACAACAACAGTATGAAGTATGACCCAAGCGGGATTGAATGGAGGGAAGAAAACTGATCTCCAAGACTTTACACTCTGTATGAGTTCATGAGTTCATGCATGAGACAGGCGTGGAGTGGCTGCCTTATAGAGATGGTGGTGCAGATCAGGGTGGTACAGAGAGTGGCACAGGGCAGGTGAGAGGCGCACTGGGAGGCCTTTGTGGTGATGGAACACCTGCATCTGGATTGTGGTGCTGGCTACATAAGCACATACAGAATACCGTTGTAAACATCTACACAAACACACGTGCGCACAACACAATTGCAACCATCTACTTACAAAAAAAAAAAAAATGCATATACAACTAGTGAGCTCAGTAATCTCAGAGGCTTGTGTTCAGTTAGTTTCTTGGCTTTGGTACTAGAGTTATACAGGCCATGGCCATTGAAGAACAGTTCTTTTTAATATTAAGTAAATACTGTACATGCTCATGAATGCCACAGCACGTGTGTCGGAGTCACAGGACAACTTCCAGAAGATGTTTTTCTCCTTCCATTATATGGGCACCGAGAGTCAGACCCAGGTGTCAGGCTTGGTGATGAGGCCTCTAACCACTGAGAAATTGTACAGTACCTAAAACGAGTTGTTCCTTTATTTCCAATAGGTCACGCAGTACCTCTTCTCAGATGTCACTGTATAGTCATGATCTAGAGCCATGGTTCCAACAATGTGGTCACATCCCAGATCAACGGCATCGGTGTCCCCTGGAAACTTGATAGGACATAAATTCTCAGGCATTTATATTATTATATATATAATATATGTAATAATATATATAATAATATATAATATATTATTATATTACTGCCCACCATAAATTCTGGGGAAACGAAGGCAGAGATCAGATCTATTGGGCCATCCAGAAGATTCCAGTGTCTTCCATTCTTTCCTGTTGCCGAGACAAAATACCCTGTCAAAGCAGGGTAAGGGAGAAAGAGTTTATCTCATCTCACAGTTCCAGGTTAGAGTCTACAAGAGCAAGGAAACTACAGAGGCAGGAGCTTTTGGGGGTCTGGTTGCATAGCATCCTCAATCAGGAATGGAGAACAGTGAATGCACGCACACTAGCCTTCAGCTGGCTTTCTCCACTGTCACACAGTCTAGGGTCCCCTGCATAGGATATGGTGCCACCCTGAATGGCCTGGTCATCTTTCTTCAATTACTATAATCAAGAGTTCCCACGTGGGCTCCCTGGCAGTTGAGGTGGGGCTGTCTCTGACATGGATGCAGTTGCCTGACTTTGGATCCCTTTCCCCTATCTGGGCTGCCTTGTCTGGCCTTGGTGAAAAAAGTTGCGCTTAGTCCTGATGTGACTTGATGTGTTGGGGTAGGTTGGTACTGAGGGCATCCCCCTTTCCTGAGGAGAAGGGGAGGAGACAAAGGGGGAAGAGAGTGGGAGGGGGTGGGACCAGGGTGAGAGGAGGGAGGGGGCTGCAATAAGAATGTAAAGTGAATAAATAAATAATTAATGAGAAAAAGAAGATTTCCCACAGACCAATCTGACCCACACTCTCTCATTGAGACTCCATTTCTAAGAGGTGGCTAGATTTCATCAAGTTGACTGTCACACAGCTCATCACACTGAAGTTTCAAAACTACTATGTTAGAGCACAGGGATGGCATCTCTATTTTTGGAATGGATCATAAGGTGAAGATAATTGTTTTGCTTTTCTCTTGCAATGCTGAGGATTGGACCTTGGGCTTTGTGCATTTGGAGCCATTTCTGCCACTGAATTACATTCCACAAGAGAAACTATTTCTTAACGAATTAGAAAAAGGAATGCAGGAATGGAAGAAATCCCTTATAAAAACCATTCTACCTCGATGTGTTGCTATTAGTAGCATTGTGTGTTTATTTATTGTTATTAGTAATAAATCATACTTATTTTTGTTCTTGCTGCTTCAGAGCCAAACTTTTACACTCGGTCCTGGCAAACACATCAATTGATCCACTTAGCTTATGGAATCTCTCTTCATGTCTTTGACCCAGTTTCTTGTTTTTATCTTATGTGATTTTTGTTCTTTGGGGGGGAAATAGAGAAGTTATAAATACAGACAGTAAGTGGAAGACTCCCTACCAACAGCGGCGAATACCTTCCAGTTGCTGCCACATGCCTGTTCTGAATATCAAATCCAGTTCAGGCAGACCCCACAGATGTTAACAGACAGTAAATTGTCTCAAAAAATAGGTTACAGAGCAGTGAAGTCCAAACACTGCCCAGGAAAAAACATTTCCCTGCCTAATTCCTAAGCAGAGTCTTGTGAAATACAGTCGTTATTATCGTTTTGTTTAAGTGCACAGGAAAGGATATAGGCTTAGATTTATTATAACCACATATTCTTTTGGCTTCTCCTCGCCTTTGAGTAACATTTTCTTGTTGTGGATTATTTTCTCCTTCCATCATAGCTTGAACTAAACAATGTGTCCTTCGACTGTCTTTGCGTTTTCTATGAGCCAACAGACCAATACAATTCCCATTTGGGAAAATTCTTCATGTTTAGTAATGACCAGCAGAAGGCCGGGGCTACTGATGAGGTAAAGTCTCCGGGGTACATTATACTTTGGGGTTTACCTATGATACACTCTTAATGTTTCAATTAAAAAGATGTTAATGGAGCTGGAGAGATGGCCCAATGGTTAATGGGCTGCTTGCTGCTCTTGCAGAGGAACCAGCTTCAGTTCTCAGCGCCCACATAGCCGCTCACACGCATCCGTTACCCCAAGTTTTAAGTTCTGATGCCCTTTTCTGGTGTCCTTGAGCACTATACTTATGTGGTACATGCATACGCAGGCAGGGTAAAAATACATCCACATATAAAAATAAGTATTTTTTTAAAAAAATATGTAGATTATAAAATCATCAGCTGAAATTTAAATTAAAAGCTGTGTCACCAATAGTTACCTCCTGAACAACATCACCTACTTTTTAAAAAAAAAAAGGAATTTGAACCTTGGTGGACAGAGAAAAATGAAGATCAAGTACAGTGGTTGCCAAACTGTGGGTTGTGACCCCTTCAAGGGGATGAAAGACCCTCTCACAGGGGTCGCCTAAGGCCATCGGGAAACACGGGTGTTTACATTATGATTCATAACAGTAGGAAAACCACAGCTATGAAGTAGCAACAGAAATAATTCTATGGTTGGGGGGTCACCACAACATGAGGACCTGTACTAAAGGGGGGGCAGCTTTAGGAAGGTTGGGAACAGACCATCTACCCTTGCACTGAAATCCGCTGGTATAAACTCCTTCAAAGCTGCCTAGGATGGGGAGTTACACAGTTATTTGAGTGCTGCTTCCCTCCAGGCTTTTGGTGAGGAGTCTTTGCTAAGCCAGGCTGTCGCAGACCCTCAAAGCTCCCAGGCATCCTCGAAGCTTTATCACCCGGTACAATCACTGCTGCCCAGCCCTCTGCAAGACCAAACTGCAGACAGCAGCACTGGAGCACTCTAGATGTCCGGTGGCCTGTGGCGCACATACCGCTGGTGAGTGTCTCCGATCAGCCTTAAGAACTCACCACATTCTCCGCACCTTAGACCAGCACGTGGCCCTTCCCCTTTGGCTCTGCAGGCCAGACGTGAGAAAGAGAGCTTCAAACGCTGAACACTAAGACACTGGCAGACCATATGCCTTACCAGAGAGAAGGCAAAACTATTTCCTTGCTTTAGATGTTTCTAGAGGGTACCCTTGTCCCTTAGTGCCTCACTCCCAGTATCTTGTAGCATCAGGAAAAACTGGGGGGATTTTCTCAGCTCCAACCGCTCTGACGTGGACTCTTCTCTCACTTCCTCTACTTCTACTCACCCTTGTGATTTCCTGGGACCCACCTGAGCAATCTCTACATAAGGATTGGCCACCTTAAATGCTGAAGACTTATAACACATATGCCACGCAAAGTATTTATGAGGTATAAGCACCGAGATGTGGGTATCTTTCGCAGTGGAGCAGTATTCTGTTTATCATAACCAATTGGCCAAAGGGCCTGACAGATTCATGAACTGACCAATGGGTGTCTATCTTTAAGTGACATAACTTATTTCCAGGAAGACTCTTGGGGCACAGTTGAAGCTAGGCTTCTTACTCCGTCAATCCTTAAGTTTTGCCTGCCATTTCTATAGCATGGATTTTTTTAAATGTACATTTCACAAGGGGGCTTTCCATGTTATATAAGAAAAGTCATCAGTGTCCAGAATACCCTAAGGGTAGCCACGTGAGAGAAAGAAAAGCTGACATTCTGAGAAGGTGTTCCCTGGAGGCGTGTCTTTGACAATGAAAAAAAAAATGGAGAGAAGAGTGTGAAATTCTATATCCTGAGCATGACATGGCTATCACATGCATGTCCTCACAGCTGTGGTTAAGACCTATACAAGAGCAAGTTGGTTAAAATCCCAGCATGGGATAGAGAACAGCTGGCAAGGCCCCAGCCCAGCTGAGGACCTATGGCAGTTGATAACGGCCAGAGGAGAGAATCACTTTTCTTCTGGGACATGGCCTGCTCTTGCCCCAGTGGATGGTCCTACACCCATGTGTATAGGCAATCAACACGGCTTGAACTCCGTGAGTTATAAATAAAAGACGGCATGAAATTGGAGATGTGTTGGGAAAGGCAGGGGTGGCGGTAAGGTGTCTGGGAGGGGAAGATAAGATTAAATACGTTGTACACATGTAGGAAATTCTCAGTGAATTTCTTTAGGAAGTAGAACTCAGCCCTAGGTTAGAAGCCAGGAGACTAGGAGTCCTCAGACTCACACAGTTGTGTATGTGTCAGACCTGAGAGGTGGGTTTCTAGAAGCTGCTGTGTGTGTGTACACCTTGTCTTCTCTCTACACATGCCATTCTAACCTGAGGGAGCTTCGTTACTTAAGCTAACTTCTAGCTATTTCTTCTTTTCTGTTGATGTTGTGTTTTGGGGGGGTTGTTTGTTTGTTTTTTGAGGCAGGTTTTTTTTCTGCATAGCCTTGGCTGTCCTAGACTCGCTTTGTAGACCAGGCTGGCCTCGGTCTCACATCGATCCACCTGCCTTTGCCTCCCTGGGTGCTGGGATTACAGGCATGCACCACCACAGCCAGCTTAGCTATTTCTTTTCTTTTATTTTAATACTTACTTTCTTAGTTTTTATTTCTTTGAAACAGGGTTTCTCAGGAAAGGTTTCCACAGGCAAGGCAGACTTAGAACTCAGAGATCCACCTCAGCTATTTCTTAAAAATAGTATTTCAGCAGTTTCAGACTACTGGTGAAAATGTCCACCACGAATACAGAACAGGACACATAATTGCATGTTCACAATGGCAGCAATTACATATAAACAAACATTCCCATTTGGCTTGAAGTAAATACCAAGGGAACTGTAACTGTTTCTCTTGGTGTCATTTATGGTGGGTAATTATTTTTTTGCTCTTTTCTGTGTTTTCAAGGTAGTTTAAGTGGCCATGACTTTTCTAATAATAAAAGCAAAAAGTGTTTATTTTGAAAAATAATGCTAATGAGAAACACCACATTTTTCATCAATTATCTTGGCAGCATCACGACCTTAAGTCTGGATGTTCACACCCAGTCTTTTCTTTATACTCTGAAAAACCTTTCTCCCTGGCCAGTTGAGATGGCTTTGTGGGTAATGGTGCTCACCACCAAGCCTGTCAACTTGAGTTCAATTCCCAAGATCCACATGGTAGAAGGATAAAATTCACTCCTTCACACTGTCCTCTGACCCCCACACACTCACTGTGGCATGTGCACACCCACAATATACATATATCTATACCAAAAGAAAAAAAAATTAATGTAAAAAATATTCACTTGGGTGTGGTAGTTGCTGGTGCACATGGGAGGTAGGGACAGGAAGATGAGAAGTTCAAAGTCATCTTCACCCTAATAATAAGTTCAATGACGGCCTAGAATACATAAGGCCCTGTCCCAGAGGGGGGAAACCTCCCAGTTTTGACACGATAATTCCAGTACTTTAGTGGCTGAGGCTAAAGGACTGCCACAAGTTTGAGGCTAGCCTGTACTGTGTAATGAGTCTTATAATGAGTTAGGGGCCAGCCTGAGCTACATCTATATGAGGCTTATCTCAAAATGTATATATTTTTCTATCTCGGAAGCTACTCTTGGTTTCTAGGGGATTCTTACCCTACCCATCACTACACGACTAAGAAGGAAAACCCCCCACTCCAACACTGGCCACATCAGTAACCAAGTCTCTGGACCACATAAAGCTGGAGTACTGACATCACAGAAGCCAATTCATCAAAACGTGCAGCCACTTACACATTACCCAGCACTGCCATCAGCATCACTTATCCAGGGCACCGTGGCTCCCTACTTTCTTATTCAGTTATCACTTCATCCATTACTCAGGCATTCTCCTCTGTGACCCAGTTTCATATCAAATAAAGAAATGAATTCAGGGCCTCTGTGACTCGAAGAACACAAGTTGGGTCTCCCCGCAACCACATCCCCCTTAGATGCAATTAGCTTAATCTTCTCCTGAATGTGTTCCTAATATAGGCTCTGACCATCGGCTATTTTTCTTGTGTCTTGGTTTTTCAACACCGGATTCTTGAGTAAGACCACAGACATTAAAATAATAACGTATCATGTTTAAATCATGGCTAAGCTCAAGGGGAGGAGGGAGGGAAGCCATGTTCTTTCTCAAGTTAGAATAGAAGAAAGGGTTTGCAGGGCATGGCTGAATCATTCCCATATCAGAGTTGGTGTCTGATTGCGACAGATGGGCAGTCAGTACAGAGGTTTTCCAAGATGAACATGTGTGCTACACAGGGTAATAGATAGCCTGTTGGCTCAAAGCCATGCTCATAAGGATTTCACGAAGGAGGGAAATTAGGATCTAAAAGCTTCTAATAAGCACAAGAAGAAAGCAAAGTAACTAGGGACCCTGATGTATCAGCTTACGCCCATCACCTCAGCAGTCAGGAGGCTGAGGAAGGAGGATCATGAGATAGAGCTGTTGATCCCTGCTCTGGTTGGTCTTCTCTGTCACTTCAGTCCTTGTCTTCCTGACATTCAGGAAACCAATAAGCTCCCTACATGGGCATTAGCATTTGCTTGGTGTTACTAGGTCACTGTAACTTCAAAATTCTTGTGTCTGCATTTCGATGATAATTATTTTCCTAGTCACACAAACTACTAAAGTTTCTAGGAACCAGAAATCTTTACCTGAGTCACACCTCTTAAACTATAACCTGTGTATATTCCTGTAACCACCATATCAGGTAGATATGAGCTATTGAACCACCTGAATCTCGGGGATGTTACCTGTGAGATGGGAATGTGCAGAACAGAATCAATGACATCAGTGACATGGTGGGTAAGACACGGTCTGGGAATTGCATGCCTTACTTAGAACCCATGTCCTTGAGCACTGGGACTGCGCTTGTCCTCGTCTCCTTGGTATCAAAACCCAAGTCTACCTTATATGTCCAATCTGCAGAGACTTTTCTTCCATGGTCTTATTTCAAAGGAGCTCTCCACAAACTTACATGTATGTGCATGTGTGTTTTTATATTCATTTATTTTATTTGTTTATAAATTTCCACGCACCCTTCACTCAGCTCCGCTAAAGACCACAGGTGGCTTTTTAGATCATCTTCAGCTTTCAGCTGATCCCTGTCAGAATATCATCTGAACCACAGCATGATAGGCATTCAGCCACAAAGACCAACCCATATTGTAACAGTGACTCACACATATGACAGGCCTGTCCCCCTCGTGAGGGGCTTTTGGCTGGCCATCTCTCTCTCTTATCAGTTATTATTAATGTTCTGTTCTGTGCGTCACACACATGTTGGTTTTGCAGATCTGTTTATGTCTACACAACCGATAGCCCAGGGAGTCTTAAGTTTGTTGGATCCTTGGCCAATTTAAAGAAATCTCTCTCTCTCTCTCTCTCTCTCTCTCTCTCTCTCTCTCTCTCTCTCTCTCTCTCTCTCTCTCTCTTTCTCTCTCTCTCTCTCATTTAAATGCAATATTTAAAGAAACTAAAATGCAATAACCCAAACTACCCCATACATTGGGCAGACACTTTACCAATTGATCCCTCTGTGACTTCTTAAAAGCTAACAATTGTAGCGTGACCTGCTGACCTCATCACTATCTTCCCCTCAATCTTCACGGAGCTCCTTCATATCACAAGCTCTGGGGAGCTTGCCAAAGAATTGCAGAGCCACTCCATCTTACGACGGGCTTCCGCCACTGAAGTGCTGTTGATTTGGGGCTGCGGAAATGGCTCTGTGCCAAAGAACATATGTAGCTGCCACCAGGACAATCTCATCAGGCAGTGAAGACAGTGGATTTGTTTCTCCCACTGTGTCAAATCTATTACTCCGGGGATTTCCTGACAACGGGGCAGCCTGGCTAGCCCCTCAGCTGTGTACTTGCCGAAGGTCAATCCACTTATTTCTACAGACCCTGGTGACTGCTCACAAATGAGTATTTATGAGTCTAATAGTCTGTCCAATCTAAACATTCTGAGCTAAATGTTGCTGCCTTGTTTCTCGATAAGCGGAAAGGCTGAATGTCTCAGGCCGATATTCTACTAGTGGGTCAGCTAATTATTAGTAAAATCTTCATGTCAAGAAAACAGTTCTCAGAAGACAATCAGAAGACAATTGGTTCTTAAGCAACCCCAAGGTAAGTAACGGATTAACCTCTATAGGTGGGACACACCCAATAATGACAGTGTAAAAGAAGAGAGGTAAAAATGCATGCATTGTCATGAGGTTTCTAAAATCTACATTGTAAGTGGCGAGTGAAAAGTGAAGAATCAATGCTGTTATACCTACAGAGACAGCGAGGCCAAAGACCTTGATAAAATTATATAGTAAAAAAAAAAAAAAACAAAAAAAAAAAACCTCAGTAGATGAAACAAAATAGTTTTTAAAAGTCAGATAATCTAGGGCTGGTGAGATGACTCAGCCAGTAAAGGCTCTTGCTGTCAAGTCTAATGACCTGACTTTGATCTCAGAATGTACATAGTAGAAGGAGAGAATCCACTCATGCAAATTATCCTCTGACCTCCACAAGCACACTGAGGCATGTGTGTACATATGAGCACACACACACACACACACACACACACACACACACACACACACACCACCACCACCACCACCACCACCACCACCACCATTATCATCATGTAAGATAAAAGTCAGAGAACCCGAAAGAATGAAGAATCAAAATATAATATTACATATATAGAAGAAGTTAGTAAAGAATATAGCTACATAAAGAAAACATACATATTCCATATAAACATTAAGTGCATCTAATCACACTATTAAAATTTGTGCAATTGCAGACCTTATGAAAATAAATTTTTAAAGCAAGGTCTTGGATGTTGGGCATGGTGATAAATTCCTGTAATTCTGTTACTCAGGATCCTGAGGCAGGAGGATTTCAGGTTTTAGGCCAACCTGAGCTCCATAGAAAAACTTTGTCCCTACAAAGTTAACAACAGCCTGATCTACATGTTGAGTTCCTGGGCAAAGAGAAGGAAGAAAGGAAGGAAGGAAGGAAGGAAGGAAGGAGGGAAGGAAGGAGGGAAGGAAGGAAGGAAGAATAAAAACCACCACTACCATCACCAGCAACAACAAGATGCCCAGGAATATGTCCTCTATGAGAGACTCACTTCAAATATAGTAATATTAGCACCTTATGAGGAAAAGGTGTTTTGTTCAAATACTTGTCAAAAATGCCTGACATAATGCTATTAAAGCTTGATAAAGTAGAGTCCTTCAGAGGAAAGTAAATTACCAAAAATAAAAAAAGAAACATCACAGCATAAAACAGTATCACAAAAATGATAAATGTTCAGAATATCTATGTTGGAAAATACAGAATATTGATGAAATAAGCCAAATGTCGTCACCTACAAAAGCAGAAAGGTATTTCATAGTTACACACTGGAAGGTTCAGTGTTGTTATGTCCACCCCCTGTGTCCCCAGCTGATACATGGACTTAATGAACACAAGTCCAATAAAATTTCCAACAGAATTGTTTTTGTAAAAAAAAAAAAGAATTGTGTATAAGTATAAAGAAAGAAGGAAAACTGCATTTTGAAAAAAATTGAAGCTGTTAGTCCCCTCCGTGGCTTTAAGGTGAGCATTAATAACTACAGTGGTGACATATAAGAGTGGTCAAACACGTCAGTGGAATCCATTTCAAAGCCCAGAGATAAACCCACAAACACACCAAGTTATTTCCTGACAGAATTATCAACTATTTTTTGAAAAATAATAGTCTTTATCAGAAGTAAGTTTGGAGAAAATGGACTTCCATGCAATGCACAAAAGGAAAACTCAAAGCCTGAATATGTATCTTATGAAACACAAAACTCAAACTTTGAAAAAAATTAGAAAATTCCTGTCACGTAGGGGAGAATGCTTTTATGAACAGTAGTTCCTTAAAACTTTAAACAACATTTGGCGTATTACCCAGAAACCCTACTGCAGAATAAATTCTTGAAAAGTGAAAAAAGTCACACAAGCCTGTGTGCAAATGCTCATTACTGCCCTATTTACAGGATTCAAAATATTCTAACACGCTTCTGCTTATTCTAGGTAGTAATCTTTATCTATTAACTTGCCATATAAATATTAATAACCATCGTTCCCTAACTCAAACATTCTTTAGCTCCATGCCACGGAGTACAACTCAGTGACAGGAGAACAATGATTAGAGGCTCATGCAACATCCTGGGTTCATTTCAGAGGCATTATGCCGAGTGAAAACAGCCAGCTTCAAATACTCTTGGATGCTTATGACTTCCAGGAAAAAAATGAAACTAAAGAACTAGAAAGCTGCCCAGGACACCCGGTGTCTTAAGTCCTCGCTAGGGTCTAGAGAAGGTGTGACTACAAGGAGGTACTTGGGTTGATTTCAGGGGAGCGTGGAGCTGGTCTTTATTCTGATTGTGTAAACAGTTTCACAGTGTAAATGTGTTAAAATTTCATACTCTATGCTAAAAAGAAAAGAAAGTTCATTTCTGCTGTTGGCTGACTCTTAAAGGTGATATTAAGAAAAATCAATTGGCAGAGGGATTTTTAAGGGGTAGAAGTGATGGGTGACTGCAAGGAAACTTTTCCAGATACGGCAGAGCAATTGCACAGATGACCTCTAAATGGCCATGACAGCAAGCACACGGTTGTACAAGCTTGAACCTGACATCCTTGGAGCATGGGCAGGTGAGGTGGGTATGAAGTCACACTTCAATCTGAGAAGCAACTGTCAACTGACAGCTGCTGGGAAAGGAAGGGTCAGTTTTCTTTAAATGTGTGTCTTCTGCTAGGTTGACCATGACCCAGTGGATGTCCACTTACTCAAGGGGAAATCGGTAACACAGATTGGACTCAACATACTTATTAAAGAATGAAGACACAAAGTTGAGTGAGTGGTAGAGGGAGCTCTAAGAGGAGCTGGTAGAAAAGGTAAATATGCTCAAAATACATCTTATGAAATCCTCAAATAATTCACTTTAAAAGAGTGTAACACCGTTGGGCATGATAGCGCATACCCAGCACTTGGGAGGCAGAGGGAGTTGGATTGCTGTGAGTTCAAGGCCAGCCTCATCTACAAAGTGAGTCCAGGACAGTCTCGAAAACCAAAAAATAAAAATTAAAACAAAAGAGTATAACACCAAAAGTATCTTCCTTGGGCCAAATAAATACGTAGACAATAAACAAATAGACTTTGTAAAACAACAATAACATTCTTGGTTGGAAAATGAGAAAGACTACTTCACAGAGAAATGTATCCAAAAATTGACTGTACATGAAAAAGTTTAGAAAAACAAATTATGGCTTACGTCACCAGTGTACTTCCATGACAGTTCACATCTCTGTCGATGGCCCTACGGCCATGGTGAAGACATTATATCAAGAGAAGCTGAGCAATCCTGCTAGATGACAAGGTGGCGTGGGATTGGTGGGAAAGTATCCAAAGACCAGAATCTGGCTGTGAAGTGATGAAAGGTCAAGAGGCCTCTCTAGCCTGCTGTCTCCCCCACCTCATGACTGATAGGTATGGTATGTTTTTCTACCTCACACAGAGCAGGAGAACAGCTTGAATTCTGAAGATGGATGGTGCTTCTTAGCACTCTGGAGTGTCCTTGCTCTTGCCAGTCAAGGAGTCTTTGTTACACGTTGCTGCTCCTCTCAGGCTGTGGTAAAGCATGCTGACCAAAAGAAACTCGGGGAAGGAAAAGGCTTCTTCTATCTTAAAAGTCACAGTGCATGACTGAGGGAAGTGAGGCCAGAAACTCAAATAGAAGCAGAAGCAGAGGACACGGAGAAATGCAGCTGTCCATGGCTTGCTCAGCCGCTTTCCTCATATAGCTCACACCCACCTGCCTAGGGCTATCACCACCCACAGTGGGATGGGCCATTCTACACCAATCATCAATTAAGAAAAATGGTTCAGAGACATGGCCACAGGCCAAATTGATAGTAGCAGATACATCAACCTAGGTTTGCTCTCCCTGGGGGTATCAGGTTGTCAATGGGAGCTAAGTGGGACACAGGCTTAGGTACCTCATGTTTTCCTCTGGTTCTCTGTGCCTCAGTGCTCCTCTATGTATAAACTGACACAAAAAAAATCCCTTCCTCCACTTGGTCTTCAGAGGAACCAAACAATGGAATTGATACACCATAATAACACAATCAATTCATTAATATTATTAGAACTATTTTATCGCTTTGAGAAACTAGTGAGATACAAACATGGTTTTAACCTCTTGATTATTTCTTTGCATTTTCTTTTTCCTAATAAATTCCCCTTCTCATGAAAATGTAACACCACACACATACATTTATCTATTTATAGTGGGCCACAACCATTGTAATATTTAAGATTATTTTCACACTCCCCTCTCTGAACCCACCTTCATCACCTATTCAGAAAGCACATGAAAAAACCCTAATATTTCACATACTGAAGTATCGTAAAACACTATTCCAAGCCGGGCAGGGGTGGTGCATGCCTTTAATCCCAGCACTCGGGAGGCAGAGGCAGGGAGATCGATGTGAGTTCAAGGCCAGCCTGGTCTACAAAGTGCATCCAGGACAGCCAAGGATACACAGAGAAACCCTGTCTTGAAAAACCAAAACCAAAACAAAACAAATAAACAAAAACAAAACAAAGCAAAACCACTGTTCCAGGGTTCCATAATTGTCTGAATTAAAATTTCTAATGGGCTTCTCAGTCATTTCATTACTCAGTGTAGCATTGTTTTGGGGGGACGACAATGAGTTTTAGTCTTAGGATTTCAGAAAAGACATCTCAAGCTAGCATGTGTAGCAGCTAGCCAGAAACTCAGTTCCATTAGATAAATCTAACTGCGTGCTGAAAGCATAATTATGTCCAACTTGCTGGTATACACGTTCAGCTTGAAGATTTATGACATTAAATGTTTTTCTAACTCTGAGGAATATGAAAAATAGGATATTTCTCTCAGCAATGGAACTAAGCAGGCTGAAATGCCCTCATTCCTCCTGACATGCAAGGCCATCCGCCAATGGCTTGTGAAGGTGACCTTCACTGCACGTCCTCTCACGTTCTTCTTTCCAAGGATCACATTAAAAGGAGACCAGCTTCATCTTGTCTTTACAAGTGAGGAGAGGAAGCATAATTCTAAATCTATTTTTGAACCATAGAAGCCTGCATTTTTTTTTTTTTAGTCTGTAAATCACAGACTGGTATTAAAACAAGACCCAGGGAACTCTTTGGAACATTCTAGGCTCTCTCCCTCTCCCTCCTCCTCCCCTTCCTCCTCCTCCCCCTCCTCCTCATCCTCATCCTCATCCTCCTTCTCTCTTGCTGATACATTTGGTCCAGTTTTGATATGAGGACAGTGTTAACTCTAACCATTAGCATGTGCTTTTCTCTTGAAAACCTTCTTGTGTCCTCTTCCTCCATTCTGGTCATAAGGACTCATTTCATAATGACTCCTTGGCAGCTGAAGTCAGAGAAAGAGAGACAGAGACAGAGACAGAGCGACAGAGAGAGAGAGCGCAGAAATATATTTGATTCAGAGGGGGAAACTGACCAGTTTGCCAAACTTCTTCTGGAAAGACAGTCATCAAGAGCAGATTTTTTTCACTGAGGAATTTTTATCATCAGTTATTTGGTGATAATATCTGAGACTGACTCAATTTAATCAAATCCCTGAATGGTTGACGGGAAACTTAGATTTCTTTTTCACTAATTATGAAGAGAGATAATCTAGTAAGTAAAATCTGAATGCCAAGCAATTTGATAACTCCTTCCATGAACATCAAAATTCTATTCACATGTTGTGAGTAGATTGCTAGATCCAACAGCATTCTCTCAAAAAGAGAAAGGTTGAGAAATGAAGATCTAGAAGAAGAAACACAGATAGTTGGCATGCATCTCACCATTACCTCAGGCACCAGTGCAGACATTATTAATCAACCATTGCACAATTTTTGATACCGAACTGTGATGCAACCTCAACATGCATACTGCACAGCTTCCTCTAGTCAATCAGCACTATTGAAGGAGATGAAATGTTATAGACAATCCTTGGCCAAGAAGGGTGATACAGCTGAAGCCACGAATTCTCCTTTCTCTGGCAAGAATTCTAGCTTAGTATTTTTCTCTCAGTAGGGACACAGTTATTACCAAACTCTTCTCCTTTTGTTTAAGGACAACTCTGATTTACAGAGAGCAATGTTCAAATTTGAGACAACTCTAGATGTGAAACCTGAGCGTCTATATGTCTAGAAACTTCCACAGGATTTGTTTTAAAGCATTGAACTTTCATGCATCAGGCCATGGTAAGAAAGTATCCACCTGGTATGATTCAAATACCCTGTCTCTACCATGACTAACAATGCTGAATAATTATTCTTGACACGTGAAAACAGAGTCCTACCTCCTCCCATTATGATACATAAACATAAACAATATGTTTAAGGCTATGCATTTAATTCTACTTTTTAGGCATGGTAGAATGACAATGAATTGATATTTACCTACTCCCCTAAAACAAGAGCTGCCAGGTAACCTGGGAAAGAAGCTGAGCATCCTATGAAATGACTTGCCACATCCCTTTCCCTCTGCCACGTGGTCCACATCATTCTACATGACAAATATGCATCCATCTGCTTGTGTTGCATGATAAAGAACAGACTATCCAGACAGCCATATAGAGAAAGTAAGAAATAGACCTTGGCTCTGCTTGGCCATAGGGAAGGCGGGGAGGCTCGCTCCTTCAGTAGTATCCTTCTGTTCTAACTAAAGCAACATGTGCAGGAAAGCCTTTCTGCTCTTGCATAATCTCCATGAGAAAAAAACATACAGAAATTGTATTTGGTTTCATCAAGGATGAATTCTAGCCGACATGAAGCATATACACAGATGAAACTTAGCTCTCTTGATATGGTGGAATGTGTCTCGATGAGCAGCCTCCAGAGGAACAAAAGGAGCTTTTGAAACACAATGGGACAAGGAGGAGGACAGGGAGGAGGAGGGGGAGGAGGGGAGGACGAGGGGGGAGACAGAGGAGGGGGAGGTAGAGGGGAAGGAGGAGGAAGGAAGGAAGGAAGAAAGGAAGGAAGGAGGAAGGAAGGAAGGAAATAAAGAGAAAATGCCAGTAGGAGCATGTCTTCAAGACTCTCATGCTAATCTGTGCTGAGCCATGACTTTTGATTTGGCCAGGTCCATCTGTTCTGCTTCAAGATTCTCTGCGAGTCAGAGTTGGTGTCGGTCCCAGGACTAGCACTGGGAAAGGCAGCGGCTAAATGTTACCAACCATGTCCTAGTGGAGCGAAATGTTTATTGCTTATGTGCGTCCTCTACAATAGAAAAAAAATTCAAATAACAAATTTAAAGAGGGCTGAGTATTTTTCCTGGTCCAGCTTTCGCAACACATAGCACTTTCAGGCTATGAAATATTTTTTCAACACCAGGATTATAAATATTAGAAGGTGCCATCCAAAAACCATAAACTCCATCTCCAACTTCTAAAAGTTCACACAATGTCAAATAAAAACTTTCATGTAATAGAAAGCATATGTTTTCGCTGGTGAGCTAAGCTGCTGCTGTTCTCGGCCCATGCTGCTGGTGACTAGATCCCAGTCAGATAAACTGAGGGTACTTCCTTACCAACACTTATCTTCCTCACAGAGTTGTATTTTGGAAGAGTAGTTGAAAACGACATGTCAACCTCACATAAAAATATTGTCCTTTCCCAGTAAAGTTTTATCACAACTGCATGTTCAGAATGGCTCTATAAAATTACAAAGTCCTGCCAATGTATTTCATGCCTGTATATGGCACATAAAAGACTTGCTTTTCTAGAGCATTCCAAAAGAAGATTTCATTTATGGAGCATAGATTACAGGTGGATTTTTCTTCTTTAAATCATACACTTAATATTTTTTATGAATGGCGTAGACTAATTCATCCGTTTACTTCATAAAGACATATTTCTAAGATTAGTGCATTTCTCAACCTTCATTGGAGAAGTTTTGTAGTAGATGGTGACATATCTGCTCAGCGTGTACAGTGTAAGAGACTGTAGAGAGCTCAGTTCTGAGTGGGACATCTCTATCACGCCCTTCCCCCAAGAGATTCAGGAATCATTATGGGATATGGGGAGAGAGGAGGAAGTAAGAGGGCGCACGAATCGATGTCCAAATCAGAATAGTGTTTGCCAGCCATGACAGTGCAGATGTGAATGCGTGCACAGCAGATGCATGCAGAATGGGGATGGGTATTGAGAGAAAGAGTCAGGTCTTTTTTAAAGATATGAGCCATAATGATATACACGCCAGTAGACAGACAATCCCGAGTCCATGGACACAAAGGCAGTAATGAGTGTATATGAAAGCTATGGGGAGAAAGACAGAATGAGAGAGAGAAGAGAGAGAATGAAGTTGGTAAAATTGGAAAGGAAAAGTGAAGGGGAGGAGTTAGAGGATTTTGAAACAAACACATTATATGCATGTATGAACATTACATGTAATATTTTTAAAATATTCGCCACTTGCCAGGTTGCTTGGTTCAGATCTGTATACTGAAGTTATTTCTTTGAATAAGGCAGACCACAGTCATAGCTCATGGTCAAACAAGTGTGACAAACAGAAATATGTATACACTGAAAATGACAATTTTTAAGATGCAGTGACAGAAGACAGCAAGGAGAGACTAGAGAAAGACACCACTGGGAACAAAGAGGTCAAAACGAGAAACCAGTGCTGCAAATAACACATTGAATCATCTAAGGTACTTTATATATAAATTAACTTTTTAAAAAAGATTTGTTTATTATGTATACAGTATTCTGCTCGCATGTATGCCTAGATGCCAGAAGAGGGTACCAGATCGCATTATAGATGCTTGTGAGCCACCATATGGTTTCTGGGAAATGAACTCAGGACCTTTGGAAGAACAGCCAGTGCTCGTAACCTCTGAGCCATCTCTTCAACCCTCTAAATTAACTTTTAATAAACATCTTCACTCTTTCCTAGAAAGCTCAGAGTTTCACTCAAAATTCTACATTGCCTCACTCCCTCCCTCAGTTTATGATGTAATATTTAACTTATGTTTTCAAATGTTTTCTAAATTCTTTGTTCTGACAGGGTCACATTTCAGACAGCAGCTCAAATAGTCCGGACTGACCCTGAACTCACTACACAATCTAGGCTTTCTTTGCACTCCTGATCTTCCTGTCCCTACCTCTCTAGTGTGGGGGTTATAGGGGTGCACCACAAAAAATCCACTCTACATATTTTCTTTAAAAAACAAGACAAAAACTATTAACTGGGTTAACTACTTAAATCACTAACCATGTGATATTTAGAGTTTCTGTTACTAATTTCTAAGATTACTACTATGTAGACAGAGAGCCTGGAAGGTGCTGTTTCTTTGATATGTTTTTAGAGTTATTAAACAGTGTAGAATTAATATCTGTGTATGAACAATGCATACTTGAAAAAGGGGAGTTGGGAATGTAGCTAAGTTGAGAGAGAGCTTATCTGGCGTGCATGAAGCCCTTGGTTTGATCTCCAGTGTCATGTAAGACCACATGTGATTTGTTCATGGCTGTACTCCTAGCATTTGGGAGTCAGAGGAAAGGAAATCAGTTCAAGGTCATCCCTCGCTACGTGGCAAGTTGAAAGATAGCCTACGCTGGAAACTCTGAAGAGAAAGGTTGGGATTGACTAGTTTCTGGAACCATGGTCTATGTGATCACTACGTCCATTGTATTTTGTGAATCCTTCCTTTCATTTGTCTGTTTAACCTATAGGCACCTATAGGGGACAGGATTCCATTTCCCTCACTAGAGTTTTATGTACAGACATTTCTCCTTGTGATTCTACTTTTGCTTTATGTGTTTTTATGGTTTCCTGGTTATTTATGAAAAGTCGGGGTCAAGTTTCCGGTATATTTCTGGTTATTTTCTTGTATTAGGATCTTATAAATCATGACATCTTTTTATCTTATAGTCTATTTTGTCTGACACTAATGTGACAATTTCAGCTTTGCCTAACATAAATTTTCTCACCCTGTAGCTTGTAACTCTGTTTTGCTACAGTGCATGAAAATATTTCATGCAAATAAGACATTTTTCCAGCTTAAAAAAAATCACTGTCTTTTAACATATGTGTTAAGATGATTCATCTGAATTATGGTGCTCACTAACACATTTGGACCTAATTCTACCACCATTATTTTGGGATCACTTTTGATATTAATCAAATTCTAGTGACAATGTGATCATGAAAAATTTGGATTAAGTACTCAAGTGTGGAACACACTCTGCTCTTGTGGGAGGCCTTTCCCATGGTCCAGGACAGACAGCAGAAGCTCATCTTTCACTGATGCGCATTGTTTCTCTAATCTCTCCTTCACACTAAGGGAATGCTTCCTATCATGGGCAAAAGTCCTGATCCTGAGGTCCTGATTTGTGATGGCCCCAGATTATATCTCAGGTCTTTTGGAAGCATCAACACCACTGAAACGTATCACTCAAGTGATGCCTGTTGTGGTCTAGAACATCAGTTTACTCAGTCAAATGTGTTCTTGGTTGGTAAGTGCATTAGCGAATTTCCTGTTACCAGGATAAAACCCTGTGATCAGGGAGATGTAAGGCAGAAAGAGTTTATTTGGCTTACGGTTCCAGATGGTTTAGATTCCATGGGGTGGGAAGAGCATGGCAACAAGCAGAAGGCATGGCAGCCACAACAAGGCATTGAAAGCTCATATCTTGAACCATAAACACAATGCTTAGCGAGTAAACAGAAAGTAGGTGAGGCCACCCCTACTGTCACCACCAGGGATTTACTTCCTGAAGGAAGGCTGTACCACCTAAATATCCCCAAACACCACCATCAACTGGGCACTAAGTGTTCAAATGCCTGAGACTCCAAGAGGCATCGTTCTCTCAAACCACATTAAGTTATAGTGATGTTCTTGTTGGCTGGGTGGTTAATTTGTGGAACACAGTAGCACACTTCTGTTGCTACTACAGAACACCTAAGAGTGTAAGATGTCTAAAGAATAGTAGTTTCTGGAGGTTAAGGCTCAGCCTCTCTGATTCCAAGATGGCATCTCACGTGTGGTGACCTTCGAGTGTGGGAGAAGATGGAGACAGATCTCACCTCTGAGCCAGATTTCCTTTGTAAATCTTACTTGAGTGTATGTGGGTGTGTGATGGGTCAGAAGACACGACGTGGGAGTTAACCTCTCCTCACACCATGTGGGTCCAGGGGATCACTTTGTCTGGCTTGGCAGGAAGTATCATTAACAACTGAGTCATCTCACTATCTTACTGGAAAAAATTTTTCTTTTTTTTTAAATTTTAAATAGACATATCTGACTATCTATCTATCTATCACGTGTATTTTTATATGTAGGGGGCATGCACATGTACTACTATGCACATGTGGAGGTCAGAAGGCAATCATCAGAAGTAAGTTCTCTTTTACCATGTGTTTTCCAGTGGCCAAACCTAGGTCACTTGACTTTGCAGCAAGCACCTTTACCCATTGAACTATCTTGATGGACCCTAAAGTAAGTTTTTTTCTTTCTTTCTTTCTTTCTTTCTTTTTTCTTTTTTCTTTCTTTTTTCTTTTTCTTTTTTTTTTTTTTTTTCTTTTTTTTTTTTCTTTTTTTTTTTTTCTTTTTTTTTTTTTTTTTTTTCTTTTTTTTTTTTCTTTCTTTCTTTCCGTTTGTTTTTGGTTTTGGTTTCTGGTTTTTGGAGACAAGGTTTCTTTGTGTAGCCTTGGTTGTCCTGGACTCGCTTTGTAGACCAGGCTGGCCTCGAACTCAAAGCAATCTGTCTGCCTCTGCCTCCCAAGTGCTGGGATTAAAGGTGTGCACCACCACCGCCTGGCTAAAGTAAGTTTTCACAGCGGCATTAGTCCATGTATGAGGTGGGGTCCTCCTGGCCAAACCTCTGCCCCTCAGTCCCACTTCACTGCCGTTACGTTGAGATCATCAATACATGGGTTATAGATGGCACAGCTGAATCAAAAGCACAACAGGGAAGTGTTATTTGTATTTTATCTAGAACCTATCAGTGTTAGAGTGAAATATCATTTTAGTTTGCCTGTACTTCTTGGAACAAAGTTCCATTGACTCTATAGCTCAATTGGCAAGCTTCTTTTCTTACGATTCTGGGATTTACCAAAGTTGTTCATGTCAGAGACTGGGCCATGGAACCTTAACAATCTAGGCTCAGCCACATGACTTCAAAGGGCCAATTAAATAGACAAAATAATATGTAAAAAGGAGATCCATTCAGTGTGGCCACACTGAGAAGAACAAAGAGACTCAGAGACTCCCTGAGTTTATCTCCAGGTTTAAATACTGGCCAAAGATGTACAAGACTATGGAGTCCTGGTGATGGTGTGGTCCAGCCCCTCACTGTTATCTCTGCTCCCATCTCTCCTGCAAATCCAACAAGTCATAATTACTGTTTCAGGATGCAATCTCCCCTCTGGCTGGCACTGGGCTCTCTCTCCTCCTTTTCTTTCTCCCAGCATGAGATCCCTAGGGACATTCTGTTTTCTCGGGGTCTCCACTCCTGCCAGGATGTTCACAAGAGCAGCATATCATAATGTTTTTTCCGAGCCCTCTCTCCTGGTTTGTAGACGACTGTCTTTCTTTAGGATATGTGCTCACAAGGTGTTCCCCCTCCACTTATCTGTGACCAGCCTTGTTCTTAGGAAACCAGCCCAGGATGTATGAGGAAACCTCAACAACATGACTGCCTAAATAGGACTTAAAAATGATAATATCAACCAACATGCCAACATGAATAAGAGAATCCTAGCAAGACTTTATCCCTGGGATAAGAGCGACAGACAACCAGTGGTTGCTGAGAGATGGAGGATACATCTTAGCACCACTAAAATTACCTCAGCAGATTTTTATGTATAAACTTATATATGCACACATGTGTGTATGTGTTTGTGTGTGTGTAAAACAAGTATAATTAAAGAATAAGATGCCACAAACTTTGGAAGGAGTGTAGGGACACAAACACTGAAGCAATTGAAGAAAGGAGGGGGAGAATAGTGTAAATATAGTATTCATATATGAAATTCTCAAAAAATCAAATACTGGGGAACTATGTCCTTATGAAACTCACAGTCTGCTGGGTTGGCCGCACCTGGCAGGAGGAATGAGGTCATGATTTCATTGAGAGCGTAGTATAGGCTCTTAGAACACAGACAGCAGCATGTAGTTTCCTGAGTGATCACAACATAAGGCTTGATTGGCTTCCCCGAGCTCTGCTGAAACACATGGACACCAGAAGAAGGAGCTGCCATCAATTAAAGGAGGGATGCAGCTTTGAATGCAAGAAGACTGTTCTAGATAGTAGGAGATGCGAAGCCAAGGCAAGTCCTGGGAGCCAAAGCAGCAGGACTGACAAGTCAGAGTGAGAGGGTAGATGTGGCCAACATACAGTGGAAGAAGGTAAAGGGAGGTCCAGGTACTGCCAGAGCAGGAGGCAGAGGGAGGGAATGCAGACCTCTCTAAGGATGCTTAGCTGCGTTTAACCCATCCATGCCCTGTAGTGTATTTCTTCCCCATAAGGCTGATGTAAGCATTTATGAGAAAAAAAGCTATGCACCATGTCTGGGCCGTGGTCAGCACCCAGACATTAGTTTTTCCTTTGGTTTTTCTCAACAGTATTTATTTTAAGAAAAGTCTAGTCAACAGTCTCACCCACCCAGGGTTTTACTCTTCCTTCAAATTGACTTCCACACGAAATATAGGTCGCTGATATCTCACTATGCGGCACACACTTCTCACCCTTTCATTTACATGGAAATTGCTGGATCGAATAATATTATCCTGCATGCTAGCCACAGCTGTGAGATCAAGTAAGCTCCGCAAGCCTGGCCAGACCAGAGGATTCACCAGACGCCACCAGTGCCAATTAGAAGCCACAATGACTTGGGACATCTTTTCAAAAGAATAAGACATCTTTCCAAACAGTACTGGTCAAACTCTTCTTCAACAGAGAGAACACAGCACAGGGGAACGTGTTTAACTGGGATCATTCTTCCTAAACGTTATTTGACACAACTGAGTGCCGAGGGCTCACGAGGTAAGAAGTGGCTCCATCCTCCTATGTGGTCCTGAAGGTACGACACTAGGAACCTTCAATTGACCAAAATTATCCTAACGAACTTACTTGGTGTTTAATTCTTCAGTTTGACTGTTGTCTCTTAGTGGCCTGCTATTTTCTGGAGAGGAAACAGAGGGGAAGTAGATCTTGGCAAGAAGGGTGGTGGGGGTATCTGGCAGAAGTGGAGGATGTGGAAAATGTGGTTGGGATGTATTTTATGAGAGAAGAACCTATATTCAGTTACAAATACATTTAAAAAGATCCATCAATATTAAAATAAATAAGACTATATTGGTCAGACTTCATATCATTGTGACCAGATTCTTGAAGAAAGCCACTTAAGCAAATAAGGACTTAATTCATATTAGTTCACAAATTCCAAATTTTTAGCCTCAAGTTCTCAAGTCTGTTGATTCTGGGCCCATGAGGAGATCCACCATCATGGCAGCCACAGCATGGCAAGAAGGAGGCTGTTTATCTCAGTGGACAGGAAGTGAAGAAGAAAGAAAAGATGAAGGGCAAGGTATAATCTTCAAAGCTGTGCTCCCAGTGATCTACATCTTCCAACAAGTCCCCACCTCCTAAAGTTTTCAGGACTTCAGAAAGCAGCTTGTCCAACTGGGTACCAACACATTAGTCCATGAGCTTCTGGGGGGGGGGCAGTGGTGGAGAAGGCTTCAAGAGCAGATAACCTGGTTTACTAAGAATTGCCTAGTCACTACTATCTAATGACTCCATGGCCTTAAAGGAAATCCTTCACTTTTTATCTGTCTTCATTCTCCATATTAGGGAATCCATACCTGTGTGTGTGTGTGTGTATATATATATACACACACACACAGGTATGTATACACATACATACATATATACACACACATATCCATCCTACTGGAAAGTCAGAGTCCAGCAAAGAAACATACATCTTCCTTGTTTGTCAAGAAACCCAGCTTATCTTTGGCTGACTGACAACATGGATGTAAAACTCATGGGAATTCCCATCTCCAATACTGCATAGGCCAATGTTATATGGTGATGGTCCAAGGAGTTCACACTCTCACAACAAATCTAGAAATGTGAGATCCACATATGTGACAATAGGATGTTCATTCCTTTACCAAGATCCATCCCCCTAACTCAAAGCATCTCAACACATAGAAGGAAGTTATCCCAAAGACAATGGCATTGTCCTCAGTGATATTTCTAACACTAACTAGGCATTTTTCCATGTTACACTTTTAAAAATAGAGATTTTTAATAACCAATATTTAAATAAATTTTAAGTATTACAGACTTCTTTCTTCTGGTCTCCCAATAGCTTACTTTACTAACTTAGCAGCAAAATAGCTGCAAGACAAGACAGAATGTCTGCGTCCCACATTCTCCAATGAACTGTTGCATGTGAACATATTCATGGACATGGTATTTGTGTTTGGTGTGCACACAGACAGAGGACAACTCTGAACATCATTCTTCAGATTCCATACATCCTGGTTATTTTATTTGTTTGTTTTGTTCTGAAACAGAGACTCTGACTGGAACGGAGCTTGCCATGTAGACCAGGCTGGCATGTTCGTGAGCCCTGGGAATCTACTCATCTCTATATCCCCAGCACTGGGCTTACAAGCATTTACTAGCAAACCCAGATTATGTGTATACACACACACACACACACACACACACACACACACACACACACAAACACACACACACACACTATACAGCTATACAGCTTTCCTTTCTGGGCCATCTTCCCAAGTTTTCCAAGCTACACAGCTGTGGCTTTATGCACACTGACTACTCTGCCTCAAATTCCTTATGGAAGACATTTTCCAACTTGCTGGCTACTTGGGACCTCAATTCACCCCTATGTTTAGAGAAGTCTACCTGCGCTCTGCTGTAGAAGTTGAAGAAGTCAGATGCTTGCTTTCCCAGCATCCCTTTCAGCCATGGAGTGAACTCATGGCTCAGGTTCTGTCAGTCAGATGCACCCACAATGTACTTTGAAACAGGACCCAGCGATGCCTCAGAAGGGGACTAGTTCTTGAAGCAACTGAAGTTTTGGCAAAGTCAAGCCCTAAGGCAAAAAAATTCGGTGCTGTGGCTTCTCCCAGCACGCCACTTCTAGAATGGGATGGTGATTTGTCTCTGCCTGCATAAATAACACTTTTCTTGTAAAACTCTTTTTCTGTTTAAGTCAAACCAAACCAATTCATGGAGCTTCCAACTAAGAGGTGGCCCTGTGTTTTCTATGTCTAGAGAACCAGCTTGGAGTGTCCACCAACAGTAGTTGAGTGTTCGTAGCAATCAGACATTAACTAGTATTGCTCTACTTCCTCCACATAGGAGAAATGGAATTTTGAAAACAGACACATCTCTGATTTTGGAGCTTACAGGTACATATCAAATTATATCAGCAAATATCACCTTCCCAGGTAATTACCCATTCATTTGATACACTGTGAATATATGAAAAAAAAATAAGTCTAATAATAAGAGTGTTTAGTGAAAATATCCTTCCATTTTTAAAGGGATTTTATTTTACCTATATATGTGTATATGTATGTGTGTGTGTGTGTGTGTGTGTGTGTGTGTGTGTGTGTGTCCGTCTGTCTGTCTGTCTGTCTATAGTTGGGTATGTCCTTATGAGTGACTGTGCTTAGAAGGGCAGAAAAAGGCTTCCAATCCCATAGACCTGGAGTCACAGTTATGAGATTCCCGACGTGGTTGCTGAGACTCAAAATCACGTCCTCTGCAGAGAAGCAAGCACTTGCTCTTAATCACTGAGCCACCTCTCCAGCCCCATAGTTCCCACATAAATTATTTAAATCAAATTACTTGTATGTATAGGTTTATCTGTGTGTGTGTGTGTGTGTGTGTGTGTGTGCGTGTGTGTGTGTGTGTGCATGTGCATGTGTGTATACACAAGCATGCCATGGTACATGAAGAGGCCAGACGACAACTTTGAAAGTCAATTCTCTCCTTCTACTACGTAGATCCCAGGGCTTGAACTGAGGTCATCATGTTTGGCAACGAGCACCACTACCTACTGAGGTATCTTGCCAGGTTAGATCTTCACTTTTTGGGGGTGGGCAGCATCTTGCTATATATTCCTGGTTGCCCTGGACCTCACTAGGTAGACCATGTTGGCACTGAACATACAGAGAGTCACCTGTCTCTGATTCCAGAGTGCTGAGTGCTGAAATTAAGGGTGTGCCTCACCACTGAAGCTACTTTATACCTTTAAAGGGCTGAAATCTATTACTAAAGAGATTTTAAATTACAGGTTTATTGACACTTGTCCTGAAAACTTATTGCCACTAATATTTTTATTTATTCTTTGACAATTTTATATATGTGTATACAATATATTTTTATTATATGTACCCCAACTCTCTCTTTCCACTCCTACCAGGCCCCACAACATACCACATTCCCACCTACATGTGTTTTTTTAGGTTAGCATTGCCTGTATGAACGTGAGTTGCCTCCAGTAGCTGCACCACTGAAGAAAATGGCCCTCTATTCCCTGGATGTCACCAATTGCCAATAGCTCCTCAGCTGGAATAGAACCTCCTAAGTCCCTCTGAAATCCATACTATAATGTTGGTTGGCTTGATCTTGTACAGATCTTGTGCAGGTAACTATGGCTGGTGTGAGTTCACCAGTGCAATAGGCAGGTCATGGGTAGAAGACAGCATATTTCACAACCTTTCTCGCCAACCTCTGGCTCCTACATTCTTTTTAAGACATTCTCTAAGCCTTAAAAGAATTTATATAGATGTCTCTCTTATGTATAAGCATTCAACAGTAATCTTTGATCATGCACATTTGATAATGCAGTCACATCTGATAATGCAGTCTCTGCATTAACTTCTGCCCACTACAAGAAGAAGGTTCCCTGCCCAAGGCTGGTACCATCCCTAATCCATAGACATAAGTGTAAATATTTAGAAAGCTGCTTGATGTGCTCATTTAGGAAAATAACAATAGGTAAACACACAGACACACACACACACACACACACACACACACACACACACGTATGACCTCCCAAGCCAAGGGGGTTTTAATAGGTTTGTAATACTAGCTATGAATTTTCTCCAGTGTAACAGGCTTAAATCTAATCATAAAGCAGTTGTTTTTTTTTTTTTTTCCACCATAATAGACACGCCACTGTTGTGCCAGTAGGCACACCTTGCCTGACAGGTTAGTATTGTAGCATACAGATTCCACTACTGGGTAGGTCCATTACTGCCTTTTCTCTCCCCAGCAGCCTAAATTTCACCTCTTAGCACTATGAAAGCTAGCCAGAGGGAACTATTTTCCAGGTCAGTTACAACTTGATTTCTCTATGCCCTACAACCAATGTGTACTTTGTCTTCATCAATAGAATCTAGTAGGGTGGACAACCAAGAGCAATGGCAGCAGCCCATGAAAGCTTATTTTCAATGTTATTTGTGTGTTTGTGGGTTCATATATGGTACACCAATATGGTCCACATATTTGTGTAGATATCCATGTATGTGTGCTCCTGTATGTGAATGGAGACCAGCGGTCAAACCCAGATCTATTCCCAGCAGTCTTGTGGTTTTGAGGCCACTCAGCCCTGGAGATTTGCCTTTCTCTGCCTCCCCAGTCACAAGTACACACCATTATACTAGGCTTTTACACCTGAGTGCTAGTGATCAAACTGAGATCCTCATGATTTCACACCAAGGATTTTTACTGACTGTGCTATCACCCCAGCCACATGAAAAAAAAAATTTAATATCCCTGGATGTTTTCAGAGTGGCACCAGCTATTTCAAAATATGTCAGCATAATCCAGTCTATCAACTGGTCAGGACCAAGTGAATCATGCTAGCTTCCTCAAGTGATGAGACGTAAGTCTTTTCTCAAAGAGAGAAAAGGGCCCTACCACCCTCTGACACTGCTCCCTTCCCTAGTCACCCCTCCGGTTACCTTGAAAAATCATATCTTCACAATGCAGAGGATAGAAACACATGAGATAGCCTCTGAGTAAACTCAGGGACATGCCTCATCTTATTGTCCCCGAGATCTGGGGACACAGCACTGGGAAATGATTCACAAATGGACTAACAACTAGACCCTTGCCTTAGGCAGTTTGAACTCAAGCACAGACTACTGACCAGCCAGGGAAATAGCAGACCCTTAAATTACACAGTTGTGGATGCAGACAGAGTCTTTCAACCCTGGCACGTGGTTAGGGTACAGAATGTGCTGAGACATAAAGAGAGCTCTATATTGATGGAATGTTCATCCAGAGAAATCTAAAAATAGTCAACTACTTTACTGTGGTTGCCCAAGGAGATTTTCTTGCTTTACTATAAGTGAATTTCAGGCCAAAATAATCTGGTAAACTACCAACAGAGAGATTCTATCTGTAACTCAGTAGGATAAATTAAACTTAACCTGCTGATCAATTCAAGCAATGTCAAAGTCCTCATCACTAGATTAGCATCAACAAATATGCTATTGATTAGTTAAGTCTGCCGCAACTTTAGAAGTAGGAAGTCATAGTATGAATGTCATGGACTTGCCGACAATTTTCTTATATTGCTATGGTAGGAAGCATCATTTAATCTCCAGCACTTTGCCTTGAATTCTCCATCCTTGGAACTTCTGAAGTTGTTCCCTTCTGTTTCTCATATGATATTTTATAATATTGCACTCTTCATCACTTACATGTGCCTGCTTTCCCTTTCTAAGCCATTTGTCCCCAGGGCAGGAAACCATGTTCTATTTATAATTCAATTCCTTCCCAAACCTAATGCATGCAATCCTCTGCCCATCACTTTATTAGTCACTAATTCAGCAGCAAGCACCGGCCACTGCTATGGTTAAAATGGGGTAGTATGCTCACCCAATTTATATGTTGGAATCTAATATGGGATTTGAATAGTGTTCAAAGATGGGTCCGGGGGAGAATCATTAAGCTATGGGGTCTCCACCCTCACAAAAAGAATCAGTGTCCTTCTACAAGGTACATTTTTGTCTTATTTGTCTTTTGGTTGTTTGGTTGTTTGTTTTTGTATTTTGTGAGGGTGTTGTTTTCTGTTTGCTTTGAATGAGAGGGGGTTGGGAGGGGGGGGGACAAAGTTGAGTAGGAAGGGAGGTGGAGAGGAGCTGAGAGGAGCTGAGGTACGAGAGAACATGATCAAGACATATATCGAATGAAAAATATTTTTTAGTAAAGAAGAAAAATGCCAGAAAAAGATATCTAAGGGAATCCCTCTGCTCCCTAAGGCACAGAAAGAAGTCAGCATCTATGAGGAACAGGTCCTTGTTCATAGACTCCATGGCCTCCAGAACTGTAAACAATACCTTTCCAGTGTTTATAGAATGCCTGGTTCCATAAGGCCAAGGCTAAGGTAGAGACGTTTGAAATGACTACATCTATTCAGTAGGACCTGGCCAGCTTCTGGAACACAGCCATAAGCAAGAGCTGCTCCACACCTTTAGTGATCTCGGCCTTGCAGGTGATTTGAAGGGATGCTAAAAAGAATATGCTCTTCCTTCATGGCCTGGTTTCATGTTTACAGCCTTTAAAATAGATTTCGGTACATGGTATATGCTGACATTATGCCAGGCAGGCTGGAAAAGTCATGAGATTCAAAGAAGTCACAGTGCTTTCCCAGAGCTTCTGGGACAAATGAATTGATTTAATAAACACAGAAATGCTTTGCACAGCCTTGTGATACAAGTTCTGAGCCTTGAGAATCAACCCAGCTTCAATGTACAGCAAGAGCAGTCGTGTTTACCACAGGCTACATAGCAATCTCGCAAAGATGCCGAGTCCCAGTTTCTAGAACATTTGAATGTGTGAGCTTGTACCACACGGGGGTTTAAGTTTGCACAAAAAAACAAAGATGCATGCAAGTCAGCTGACTTCAAGATAACGGCTGTGTCCCTGAATTTTCCAAGCTGGCCAACGCTGGTCACAGGCACTCTGTACATAGTAAAGGAAAGGGCAGCAGCAAACCAGAGAGATGACAGCCTCAGATGAGCCCAGCCAGACATGATGGCTTTGAAGATGGAGGGGCGGGGGGCACTGCCAAGGAATGCCGGCTCTCCTAAAAGCTTGAAGGGCAAGGAGACTGATTTCCCCCTTGGAGCCTCCAAGAGGACTACAGCCCTGCCAACACCTTCACTTCAGCCCTTCTGACTTCTAGAACTGTTGGGAAATAGAAAAATGTGTTTTGTTTTAAAACCACCAAGATTGTAGTAATATATTATAAAAAGCAATCAATAGGAATCTCATACAAGATTCTTATATACAACCAGTTTCAACCACATCGCTTTATGTGCGCATGTGTTACATAAATAGGCTAGACACCTGGTATATGTTAAATAAGCAACTATACCTGGTATATTATAATAAATAAGTTACTATATATTTGGTGCATGGATGTGTGTGTGCGTGTGTATGTGCATGTACATGTATGCATGTGCGTGTGTGTGTGTGTGTGTGTGTGTGTGTGTGTGTGTGTGTGTGTGTGTGTTAAATAAGAAACTATATAAGACCAGCAAGATATCTCAGCAGCACCTAAGGGTACCTGCCACCAAGCCTAATGACTTAAGTTTGATCTCAAGAATTTATATGATAGAATGAGAAAACAGACTTCCAAAAGTTGTCCTTTGACTGTCACATCTCTGTGACAAGCATATGCCTACTCACATTCACACAAAATAAATGATAGAACAGAAATATTTAAAAGTAGCCATATGCCTAGCCCAAGGGGCATGTCCTACGAAAGCCTTCACTTACCAGGAAACTGGGACAGAGGGGAGGACATCCTATTGGGACTCTAGATGAGAGAAGCATGGGAGAATAGCAAAGTAGAAGGATCCAGAGGGTCCTAGAAACCTACAAGTAGAACATTATGATAGGCAGACTTGGGCCCAGGGGTCCTGCTCAAACTAAGGCACCAGCCAAGGACAATACAGGCGGTAAACTTTAAACCCCTACCCAGATCTAGGCAATGGTCAGAACACTCTCCACAGTTGAGTGGAGAGTGGGATATGACTTTCTCACGTACTCTGGTGCCTCACATTTGACCATGTCCCCTGGAGGGGGAGACCTGGTGGCACTCAGAGGAAGGACAGCAGGTTACCAAGAAGAGACTTGATACCCTATGAGCATATACAGGGGGAGGTAATCCCCCTCAGGAACAGTCATAGGGGAGGGGAATAAGGGGAAAATGGGAGGGAGGGAAGAATGGGAGGATACAAGGGATGGGATAACAAGAATAAATTAATAAAATAAAAAAAAAAGTAGCCATATGCCTGGTGTTTGTGTTAAATAAGTGAGTAAATACTGGAGTGGGAGGGTTTGCGTGCGCACGTGCACACACATGCGCACATATGTATGCATCTGTGTGTGCGTGTATATGTGTCTGTGTATGTATATGCGTGTGTGTATGTATGTTAAATAAGATGTTATTCTTCTGGACAACAAATTGGCCAGCATCTATTAATTGCCATCTCCCCTCTCTAAGAAATACTACACACTGACAGTTTGTTTTGTTTTGTGCTTCATTTAATATGCTATAATTTAAACACTTTCTGGCCTGTCCTATTCCATGTGAATATTTTAAAGGACAAAACAAACCCCCTTCTCTGAAAGTAAATCTTCACCTTAACTACAAATGAAAGTCACCTGGGGAGAATTTAAAAGGTTCAGGTGTCTGGGCCGCACATTTCATACCAGGCCATCTTAGATTTCTCCTCTCACAGCTCCTTTTTTGCCAAAGGCATCCTAAAAGAGCCTCAGGCTCAAAAGAAATCATTTTACTAGTCTATCGTCAAGCAATCTTTTATTTCTTTTTGTTGTTGTTGTTGTTGTTTGGTTTTTGTTTTTTGTTGTTTTTTTGCAATCTTTTATCATACATATAATTCTATATTTTTAAAAGAAAGCAAATTTGTACACCAATGAGAGAGGTGTGATTTTGTGCAAGGAATAAAATCTTGCCTGGATATCTGATGCTGTGGGATGCAAAGCACCTTTAGTATTTCCCAGAGTTGATTGATAGCTCGCCTTTACTATCAGCAATGTCAAGAACATCGCTTTACAATAGCACTTAGTCCAGACAGCAGCAGCCTGTTCAGAGCCATTTCAGAAATTGTTGGAAAATCTGTCCTCATCCTAGGGCAACACTCAGTTAATGATTTTGTTTTGATGAAATGCAAGGGAGTAAGTCAAATAACATATTTTAAAATCAAACATTCTAACACAAGACAATCAAAAAATATACTGATTTGACACACACCAAGGGATGATGGTAGGAAACTGTGAAGTCTCTGGATTCACTAATTAAACCATTATGTTTCTGTAAGAGAAGAAACCATTGTATGTACAGGGGGGAAAAAAACCACTGTGATTCAGAAACATGCACACAGTTGGATCTGAGCCAAGTGGTTCAAGCTGCTTTGGATGACATTGTATGGCAGATGTTGTACGTTCAGAGCCAAGGCTATAGTGAGCTCATATGATGCAACATGAGTGAGAACTGCTAGGAATACCCCAATTCATTATATGTTTGATCCTCGGTTGGTTTTTTTCATCACTGTATGTTCAAAAACATTCAACTATTGCCAATTTTTCTTTCGCCAAGTGCCCCCATTCAGTCACAGAACTCCAAGGGGAGTGGAGACCCACGGCTTAAGAAACTGAGTTTTACACTGCTGTATATACACCAGTATGACAGGAAGCATCAAGCACCTGCCTTCTTTCATGAAGGATGTGAACATGGGCTGCCTCAGCAGGTGAAAGCACCTGCCACCGAGCCTGATGGACTGAGTTCAATCCCTGGGATCTACCTCCATGGCAGAAGGAGAAGGGGAATGAGATGCCCCAGAACTCCCGTGGTGAAAAGGAAAACCCAACTCCCACAGCTGTCCTCTGACCTCCACATGAGCCCTATGGCACACATGCTGCTACATATACACGTCTGTGTTGCACACAAAATAAATATGTAGTAAAAAAAAAAAATGAAATTCCAAGATACATTAAGAGTTGTGAGCAGCCGTACAAAAGCTACAAGGTGCGCTTGTGTAGTATACGTGAAGTGCTTTGGTGGCTTGTACCGAAGTCTGGTACCCTTTGTCCTGACTCTACTTGTGTCCAATAGGACCATGGCCAGAACCTCTCAGATTCCTTCTAATTATCCTACTTTCCCCATGTTGATTTTGGCTGATAAAGGCTCTATACGTAAAAAAGACAGACACAGAACTCCAATAGATAAGACATGAAAAAATAACCTAGAACACTTCTGAGTCTACAGTTCTATCAGTTCCCAGCCTGCAGTTTCAGAGTCAGCACTGACACTTCCTGTGATGACCACAGAGCTAAGCTGGCCTGGGGCTGTCATTAGTAAAGTCTTTCCCCAGCTGCGTTCTACCAACCACTGGATGCTCACTGTTTAAGGGGACACAACCCATCGTGGCAGAGAAGGCCACTGGCTGAGGCTCTGTACAGGGTGACAGGAGCTTGTTCCATCTGCATAGATCAGGAAGTAGAAAACGTGGATTAAAAACAGGGCTGATGTGCAATCCTCAGACCCTGCCTGCCAGCAACCCACTTCTTCCCACCATCCCTGACCTTGGAAGGTTCCACAAACTTCCAAAACATCACCACTACCTGGAGATCAAGTATTGCACCACATGAGCATGGAGTGGGACATTTTATATCTAAACCATAAGGGACAGTTGCAGGTAGAAACAAAAAAGACATTTGTGATCCCACTGCCTCCTCAGGTCTTTGACTAACGAATTAGCTGGCAAAAAGAGACTGTCATCGGAGAGATCCAGTGTGGAAACTCCTGTTTCTTCTTGTGAAAGATGGACAACAGGGTACCAGGGACATGAAGGAATTTTCAGAGATTGAAATGAGGTACCAGCATTTCTTTAAGTCCACTTTGGCCAACTAGCATCCTACTGCTCTGGGCTGTCTCCTACTGGCTGGTAGATTACCATATCGAAGTGACTGCTTCTTGTTAGCTTGAGAACTTCCTCTGCTCCTGTAGACCTCTGCTCTGGGCAAAGGACAATAACAGGGCCTGGTACAGAAATGTCATGTAGCACGGCTGCTCACACTGACTCCCAGAGAGTCTTCAAGACCTGTATGCCATGGTTGCTCATTACAGAATTCTGCCATGTGTCTCTCTCCGTAGCTTTTCTCCCTCCGTACCCCTAGTACTTTGTCCTCACCTGCTGAACCCAGTTCAGCTTCCCTGCATCTCTGGAAGCCTCATCAACATCTCTGGAAGGTCTTCTTTGACAGGATATTAAACTACTCAGAAAGCAACTTAAGAAACATGTAACATTAAGGTCTAGCTCAGATCTACATGGACAATTTTATTTTCATTCCCAAAGCCAGAATGCACATCAGAAATCCAAGTTTTAAGGAGTCGGGCACTCTATCTCAAGACAAAGCAGCTAATTTCTTCCAAAAATCAAAACAAGTTAAAGTTTTCCTGTTTTATGATCCTTACAAACAGTGAGAAAAATGGATGTGTTAGAGACAAAACACTTGCTGTTTTCTTCAGGAAGTAAGGCGGGTTTCACCGCCTATGTGCCCTTAGGTGAAAGGCCCTGGTGATCTGGTATGCCCTGCTGCTAGACTTTTTTCTTTCTGAGTTAAGCAGGAAGCAAAGGCTCAGAAATGCTGAACTTGGGCTTTCTAAACAGGCCATGAACATCTGTGCATCTGAGGTGACTTCTAGCTGCCAACTTTCCTTTTTTTTTTTTTAAATCTGAATAAATTTGCTCAGGAAATTAGCTGCTGATAGCAGGGGCTGAAAGCCCTGCTAGGGGGTTAAGGTTTGGCTGAAGGACCTCAAACTGTTTTTTTCTAGAAATTTTGGACTTAGTAAAATCTCACACATTTTATCCAATAACTATAACACCCCCTTGGATTCCCAAGTTTCAAGACCACAAGGGAATTTTGCGACAGGGTGACATCAAGAAGGTAGAATTTTCTCACTACTCTCATGAGTAATATCTTCAAGAAACTCACTTAGGAGTGCGTACACATCTGCAAGCCTGCAGGAGCCTGGGGGAGGAGCTTAAGAGAACTGGGACAGAGAGAAGAAATATTTGCTGTCCCCCTTTTACCTCCAAAGAGACTCATGGAATCTGAGCACTTTGGGGCAGCAGTCTAGACTAGTGTTACAAAAAGATGAAAAAGTTATTGGACGCCATCTTCTCTGCTCTCAGTATCTCAAAACCTGGCTGAGGACACTGGGGAGATGATGGTGGCTCAGTGGTTAGAGTATGGACTGCTCTTAAAGAGGATTGAGGTTCAGTTCCCATCACCCCCACAAATTGTCTCACCAACTCCCATAACTCTAGATCTAGAATGATCTGATGCCTCTGGCTTGCATGGGCACTGGCACACGTGCAGTACACATGCATGCACACGCACAGACACACACACACACACATACACACATACACACACACACACACACACACACACACACACACACACACACACACGACCTCCCAAGCTGACAGAGTGGAAGCAAGTTATGGAGTGATTCCACAACAGAAACACCAGCCACTGAGAGAGAAAAGAACAAAACCTCACAAACGTTATTAGAACAGAAAAACAAGAAGGGGGTGGGAAAGGCCCCAGAGGTAGCACTCTGCCTAGGGGTGCCATGTATAACAGTCGGCATCTTCTCTAGATAAGTAGTGAAGACTCATTACCCCTGGATGGAGGAACAGCCTTTCTAAAGGGGCTCAGTCTCTGTCTTCCAGGTCACGCAGATTCCCTTGACCCACCTGCAGCACCACAGTGCACAAATGTAAACCAGGGGATGACTGTAGGGATTTTGTTCTCTCTTTTCCCCAAGGCTTCTGGGAATCAATCTCAGGCTGCCAGGCTTACCCAGCAAGCATCTTTACCCTCTGAGCCATCTCGCGAGCACACCCCCCCCGCCACTCAACAGTTCCATGTCTGCAATCTTCAGACAAGCCACCTTACCATAGAAATCCTAGGTACCTCACATGATACCCATAACCCTTTGAGTCTAGAGCCCTCTCTGAAGATTGTACAGGAAGTCTGTCTTAGTCAGGAACTTGAACCAGGGGACACATGTGTTTCCTACTCCCTGTCTCAGTGCCTGGAGTCCAGGAGAACTGATATTTGAATATACGTGATGTCTCAGTTCAAGCCCTGATTGAAGTGCCCTACCTTCACCCTTTTGATCCATTCTGGTAGTTAGTCAGTAGCTGGTGCCCAGCTCTAGTGGTGAAGAGTGGCTTTGCTCCTCAGACTTAACTGTCCAAATGCTATTTATTCTAGCAGTACTCTCTCAAATTTGCCCCAAAACAATGTTTTACAAGCTATCTGGAATTCCCTTAGCCCAGCCAAGTTAATACATAAAACTACCCAACAAAATCTCTTATAAATAACACTTTCAAGGAGTGATGGAAGATATTTCTTTAACCAAACACATTAATCTTGGAAATCTGTCTCTAGAGTGCAAAATCCCCCATTCAACTCACTTCTCTGAACCAAAAACGCCGAGAGCAATTGGTGAGAGAGATGAAGGATGGATGAAGCCATGATCACATTGGACACAGAGGTTAAGATAAACATTGTACCATGGCTGATGGCATGGACTCATGCACATACAAACATACAACACACAGGTAGAAATCATGAAGCAAGGGGTCTGAGACAGTGCAATGGCATCATGTAGAGAAATGTCACAACCTGAGGGAACATACGCTCACAGTGAAGAGCAATGCTGACAGAAACAGTGGCTGCAGCCCTCATCTGATGAGAAGGCAGTGTTGGGTACTTCACCACGTCGTCTCATGTGATTTTTCTGGATTCCTGTTCTAGACAGATGTTCTCATCTTCATGCTCCAGAAGAATAAACTGACGTTCATAGATGATCTAGGCCTTGCCTAGTGGCACATATAGTGAGTGGTGGGTTGGAGGTTCCAACCCAGTTTGCCCTACACAAAGGTTATCATCTTTCCATTTGGAGTACAATCTTCCTCGTGCTGGGTTAGTTATGGTGGGAGTTTCAGGGGACCCAGCATAGTGCTCCCACCTTAATGAGATGTCCTCTTATAAGCAGTAAACTAAAGCCCCAAGGGCAAATGATACACAGGCGTGTACACACACACACACACACACACACACACACACACACACTGCCCAAACTACATAAACATTATGGCTATTAACACCAAAGTTCCACATGAAACCAAGCCAGTAAAGTAGCAAGCAGAGTGGCCTGCTAATACAGTCACAGTGTAGTAGTAACTTTTCTATTTCTGTAATAAGACACCATGACCAAGGCAGCTTATAAAACAAAGTGTTTAATTGGTCTTGTGGTTTCAGAGGGTTAGAGTCCATGATGGTGGAGGAATTGCATTGCTGCTGGAGCAGCTAAGAGCTTACATCTTGATCTGCAGGAAGCAAGACAGCACACTGGGGATGGTGCCAGTCTTTTGAAAGGTCAACACCTACCCCCGGTGACACACATAACCTCCTCCAACAAGGTCACAGCACCTAATCCTTCCTAAAGAGTTCCACCAACTGGTGACCAAGTTTTTAAATATAGGAGCTATTGGGCCAATTCTTGTTCAGGCTACCATACATGACAACTACAACAGAAACTTTTGATAGCTTTTCACAGATTGGTTCAAATTCTCACTTTATTTGCATACTTACATTTGTCCAATCATGACGTACCTGAAATACTATAAATTCAGGGGCTCTAAGGCTGCAGAAATCTCACAAAGGAGAAAGAAAAGGAAGACTACCAGAAATAGACTCATTGGAAGCACCCAGTACCCAGGGCTCTTACTTTGGCCAAAGAACTATCTTAATCACACCTCAGGATTGACCAACAGCTTCAAAGTTATTAGTTCTGAGTTAGTATCACCCTTCTCTGCCCCGATCCCTTCCAACCCCCTCACACTAAGTAGGTAAGAAAAAAGGCTAAAGGGGAAAAAGGGAACATACACCTCTTTAGACTACTTCCTGATCATTAGGAAAGTCAACTTCCTTGGGGCAGGAATGATCTTTGCCAACAGGATATCCAGCAGTCCAGCAATAACAAATGCACCAACACCAGAAGCATTGGGGGCAGCAGCAGGGGGATCAGCAGCCACTACAGGCCTTCTTGGGGCTCTCCCATTTATACCTTCCCCTAGAGTCCCCCAAATTAATTTATCTGCAGCTGGCAAAGATCATGCCCCTACTAGTGCTGCGAAGCGGTCTTGTATCCCACACCTGGGATTAAGATAGAAACATATTCACATAAGATTACTGAGTTTTCAAAAGAAACCAAACTCTCACTACACACCCCTATGACAGGCTTTGATTGCTCCCATTCCTTTCCTGGGGGGAAAAGAACAAGAATCTGGTTGGAGGTTGAAGGTGGCCGCCACTGCCACCCTCAGTTATATACTAGTTGGAGAACATATGTGTGCTTCTTAGAGACAAAACAGAGGAAGGGGAGTAAAAAAAAAAAAAAAAAAAAAGTCCACTAGATTTCCCTGACTAACAGTTTGACCTAGAGGGTTAAAAAGGGCAATAAACTTAATCGATGGCTGCTCTACATCCCTTCTCTGAAGACTGTGACTTTGGCTGGTAACACAGCATTGCCACCAAGAATATATGTACTTTTACACACCCTAGACGTCATCTTCAGACAGAAAAAGTTGCACACAGAAAAAGCTATTTCTAGGCTGGGGAGCTAACTCACTTTGTAGACAGTGCCTTGGGTGTGATGCCAGTGCCATATAAATAGGGTGGGTTGGCACACACATACACTTGAAGGCTAGAAACAGAAGGCTCAGAAGTTCAAGGTCTTACTTGGCCATCTACAAAGTTCTACACCAGCCTAGAACATCTGAGACGTTATCAAAAGTGGTATTTCTGTGGTAATCGTACATCAAGTTCATCTAAAATGTTATTAAATCTACAGTAGATATTTATTGTTATGCATTTCCCAACCCAGGGATGTTTAGGGTATAATTAGAATCATGCAGGAAAGATTTTTTTTTGTCATTAAAAAAAAAAGATTTTCAGGCTTATGATCCAGAAATCCTATTCCTAGATATTCACCCAACAGAAATGCATCCATCTATTCATCAGTTGTTTCACAAAAACAATTATATCATAGTCGTAATTTCCCAAGTGGAAATTCTTCTGAATGTCAACAAGAGTTGACAGAATAAAAACAAGTATATACAGTCATAGAGCTGAATGCCTTACAGCAAGAAAAGTCAACAATTTTCAACTGTACACAACAGCATGAATCTTACAAGTGTGATGACCCAGGGTGCAGGGGCCGGACACATTAAGCAGCCCCTGTGTAATCCTACCTATACAACATTCAAAGTCAAGCATAGATAATCAGTGATATTTGAAGAGAAAAGTTGTCTTGAGGAGTGCAAAGGTGAAGGAAGGGCGTGAAGAGAGGGGGTTTCTGGAGAAGGGGAAGGCCTATAGGCCTGGGGAAGTGAATGACTTCAAAGGCTTAAGAAGCACAAAAGTTAAAACACTCACACTTCTCCTTTCTCCAAGGCTATGTAAGCAATAGCCATTGCTGAGGAAAGGCCTCTGGTGGGGCTTCGTGTAAGTTGGCCAGGGAGCTCCAAAGTTGTAAACTTGCTTATTTATCATCCAGGGGGATTTTGAGTAATGCAACTCGAGTGCCTTTGAGTCACTTGTGCCCCTGTGAGTAACCCCAACATATTCACTAGCTCACCAAGCTGGACTTGAGTAGATGACTTATTTCTTTGGGCTGTCTTCAGCATCCTCTCTGGAGTGAACAGATGTTTGTTACATCTCTAAAGAAACGTCGTGCAACACAATGTTCTTGATCTGAGTGGTGGTTAAATGCGTATAATTCAATTTATGGAAATCTGAGTTACACGAGTGATTGCTGTGTGTGTTTACATTTTAATAAAACACTAAGATGGAAGGGAGGGGTCAGATCGATGATGCAAATGTCCTGCCGCTTTTCCAGAGTGCTACAGCCTGCCTAACTTGTGTGCCTACCCTGCCTCGTCTGATACTTTTGCCTCCCGTGTTTGCTCAGTCCATCACCCCAACTCCAAATAACTCAGCCACCATCTCTATTAAAATCATTTACATCTTTAGTAACGCCACTCCACAGGAAGATTTCCACTTTGCAATCTGAAACCATTTTTTATCACTCTACATTCCACAGGTCCTTGATACCATTTTCCCAATGACACTAAGGTCTTGGAACCCTCACACACAGCCTTGAAGGTGGTAACATTGATTTTCCATATGATAACAACTTCTGAATCTTAACTAGGTGATGATTTATGCTCCTGTCAATTCCTCCCCTCAAGATGTTCAGAGTCAGGGGAAAAGGGTTCTTACTCATCTTTGATTTCATCACTACAACTATTCTATTATCACTCATAGACAGGTGACTTCAAATGCTTTGGAATAAAGACATCTGTCACTTGCAAAAAGAACTCGAAGTAAGTAGATACCTTAAAGACTTAAGTGATTCTCATTCATAACTTTATAGGAAGAAATAAAACTTTCAATAAGGAGCCCCACTCTTTCTCCCCACTGGGTGGCATTCCACTGGGTTTGTAATATAGTGAAAACTCTCTTGTAGGTATAACTAGCTACATAGGCATAAGTGTGAGTTTTTAAGTAAGGGAAATGAAGGCATCCAGTATACCTGGATCATGGTGATGGGAGCAACTCAGGGACATGGCTCAATGGATACAGTATGTGCCATGCAAGCATAAAGACCTGAGTACTGACCTCCCCAGAACCTATTTAGAAAAGCTGGAGGTAGTAGCATGCTGCTGAAGTCCCACACATGGGGAGGCAGGGACAAGAGAATCCCTGGGACTTGCTGTCCATCCAGTCTAACTTAGTCAGCAAGCTCCAAGTTCAGTGAAAGACCTTGCTACAAAAACTAAGGTGAAGAGTGATTGAGGAAGATGACAGCTATCAATCTCTGACCTCCACATGCATACTCAAAACACATGTGCACAGACTACACACACACACACATACACACACACACACACACACACACACACACACACACACACACACACACAGAGGATAGCTGGGTGGAGCCCAATTTCAAATGTCTTGGCTTGAGATCAGCATATATTTTCACACATTAAGAGAAGGCACCCGGGGCTGGAGAGATGGCTCAGCTGTTAAGAGCACTGACTGCTCTTCCAGAGGTCCTGAGTTCAATTCCCAGCAACCACATGGTGGCTCACAACCATCTATAATGTGATCTGATGCCCTCTACTGGCCTGCAAATATATATGCAGGCAGAGCACTGTATACATAGTAATAAATAAATAAATCTTTGAGAGAAAGAGAGAGAGAGAGAGAGAGAGAGAGAGAGAGAGAGAAAGAGAGAGAGAGAGAGAGAGAGAGAGAGAGAGAGAGAGAAGGCACCCAACAATTCATAAGCAAGATGTGACGAAAAACAAGTGGCATCAACAAGAGTGGCTTCCACTGCAGTCCAGCCTTTGTTTTTCCTGTAAGACCAATAGCATTTCTGAATTGTCCCTAATGTGTCCTCAACCTACACTCCTTTTCCCCCTCAATTACCTGTACAGATTTCAGGATATCTTCACTGTGAAATTCCTCCTCCACTCCCCGCCCCCACCCAAAAAAAAAAATCATTAAAGCAGAATGAACCGTGTTGGAGGGCTAAGATGCCTGAATTCAAAATATCTCTGCCATTCGTGATTTTTAACTTTCTCTTCTCAGCGGGCAGAAGACCAGACATTAGAGGATATTTTCCAGTGTTACAGACAAACTGTGCATTTTTAGATTTGTGGGCAGGCTGAGTGATCTCCAGCCAGAGGCTCAGCCCTCAGCCTGCATTCCAGTGTCATTCCCCTACCACAGCCTCACTGCTGGCCTCTCCCAAGTCATCACTTTGGAGAAAATGAAGCACATTTTTCAGAATTTAATTTAGGAATAACCCAGGCAACCTAAAGCCAACGAACCAGGCAGTTGGTGAACTCAGCAGCGGGAGGAGCTGATGCTGGCAACACGGAGGCAAGCAGTCTGAGGAGGCTCACGCAGGCTCTAACCTCACCTCAGGAACGTCCAGCAAGGTGCCCAATGTGGGGGCTTTGCACAGCCTAAAGTGGCCACATCTTTCCCTCCTTACCACAGCAGTAGAGTTTAACAGCTGCTACACCAGCACTAAGCTATTTGTCCATCCAGGTCTCAGCTCAATATTCCTTTCTCACCCAAGCTTGACCCAGTTTCACTTAGGCACCCAGTAGCCATCGTCCTTGCTAGAATCTGCAGTCATTACTATTTCACACTTGGGTGATCATTATAGGTGGAGGCTGCATTGTTGCTTTTCTGTTGCTGTGATAAACTACTTCAACAGAGAGCAACCGAGAGGAGAGATGCTGTTCATTTTAGCTCCGGAGAAGACACTGTCCATGACAGCTAAGAGGCGTGGCAACTGGAACGTGAAACTGGCAGGCAGGAAGCAGAAAGAAAATACAAGTGGGAGAGGCTATCAAACCTCAAAGCCTGTCCCAGTGACTGACTTCCTCTACCACAGCTCCCAATCCTAAAGTGTCTGTAACCTCCCCAGACAGCGTTAACAACGAGCACCAAATGTTCAAATACATAAGGCTATGGGGGACATTCTCATTAAAACCACCCTAGACAGTGTCTGGGTCTCTGTAAAAATATCATCTCCCTGGGGACAAGGGTCAGGCCTTGTCTTGCCCCTGGCTGTGCCTAGCACCATAGACTTAGGGGTAGTATTTGATAAACAGTTAATATTGTGGTTAAAACCAGCTAGTTGACTGTACTGATTACAAAACCCTAGAACTCTACTAAGGTCCGTGGGCAGAGGCTGGAGATCAGGAATTAAATAAGTGCCTCCCCTTTGTTGATGTCACTCATCTCGTTTTTGGGACACTGTCACCATTCCTTATGTCTCTGACCTTCATTGCTTGTTCTAATCAGATGTCATGGTTTAGATCTGAAGTAGCCTACAACAGTTTCTGTGCTGACGACATGATCCCTACAACTGTAGTGACAGATGTGGGAGAGGGCTGGGGATGGGGACAGCTTTGTTGGTGAACAGATCCTGAGGTCTCTGAACTCATCAATAGATGAATCTATTGGTGGTTTTCATGGTTTAAGCCTCTACTAGGAGGTGGTTGGAACCGAAGTGGGTAGGGTCTATAGGTAGAGCAAGCATATCAGAGAGGCCTGCTCCTTCATGCCATACCTTGTCTCCAGTCTTTCTCCCTCTCCTTCTCCTTCCTGGGCACCATGAGGTGAGTATCTTCCCTCAGCATGCCTTTGCATCATGGTGTACTTCCTTACCACAGGGCCATAAATGGTGGCGTACATGACCATGAACCAAAACCATGAGTCTTGCTTTCTTCTAAGTTAATCACCTTTGGTGCTTAGTCAGAATTACAGAAAGCTAGCATGCTGGGTCTCTTCGTTTTTAGCTAGCAGATAACTTACAACACTTTCAGATCATTCTCATATGGAAAGCACTATTGAAACCATCATACCCTGATGAATAAAATATAAGTTATATAGCTTGTAATATTACTTCATCCTTCATCTGTCTCCAGGTCCTTCATATATGATCTGTTGATGCAGGAAACCTTTTATAATCTTTTACTATTGATGGTGCCACCAAATACTCCCACCATAGGTTTTAGAAATACTTAATTTTACTGGTTTTTTTTTTTTCTTGTTTATATTTAAAACAGAGTCTTAGGTAACCCAGCCTGGCCTTGATCTCACTATGTATCTAAGATTGGCCTTGAGCTCTTGTGCTGGAACAGCAGCATGCTCTACCACATGTAGTTTGTGCAGTGCTGGACACTAACCCCGGAGCTTCATGTATGCTAGGCAAGTACTCTACCAACTGAACTACATGCCCAGCCTCTAGGTACTTAATAAAGTATAATATGTCTGATGAATTATTCCTATTTGTCTGGAAAGATCTACCTGTCATAACCTAGATTATATTGGTCTTTATTGTACTGGTCCGTGTGGTGCCTGATAGCTCTTTAGTAACATTTCTAGAACTCAGTCAAGTTTATTCTTTCAAACATCATGTCTCTGTTTACGAACTGCCCAACCCCACAGATGGTATAAATAATTCTGTGGCCTTAGGACACAGACTTAGATCTTCTAACCTTAGTTTCTTCTTCTGGAAAAGAAGACCAATGTCAAAAAAATGTACATAGAGAATTTAGCCTAGTACCTGGAACTTCATATCTATTCAATAAATATTAATCTCATCCCATCATTATCGTGACTCTTGTTCTCTCCCAAAGAAACCACTGAGTTGTCAAGCAAGCATAATTACTGCAATGTGCTTTTGAATTCGGAGTTATGGTATACCTCCTTGTAGCTTCTGTTCACTGAGCTTAGTTCCAAGAACCAAGTGACTCCAAAGGAGCCTCAAGTCAACATTCTTGAAAACCTGATTCTTGGCCCCAGGCCTGGAAGAGCAATGGAACAGGGGGTTCAACTGGGGACAGAGAGCTGGATTGCATTAATGCCATGGGTTTCTGAAAGGGGTGAAGTGGTGTACGTTGGTGTTCGTTTACCACCGTACATGTCTTGCTCAAGGAGCCCAATGCGCTGCTTGAATTTCACTGATTTCCTTTTGCTGTGGAATCTGCGTAAGGAAAGAAAACTGGGGGATGACTTCACCATTGGCAGCAGTCTCCCTTTGGCCAATTGATTGGCAATTACTCTAAGAGCATCAGAAGTTTCCAAATTGGCTTAGCCCCTTGCCTGGTGCTGAGCAGGCTCCTTAGTGTGGGTCATGTCCATTGCCTGAGCCTAGGGTGAGATGGATCCAGCTGCCTCTGAAGATGTGTGTGGTGTGTGCCCACTGTCCTCAGCTCCCCTGCACCTGACTCAGCTCCTGCCTGTAACCACAGCGCTTATGAACTTGAGTCTGTTTTCTCCATTTGCTACACGCTCTCCACCAAGCTCTTCTACCTCTGGGCTAATGTTTTTTTTTTTTTTTTTTTTTTTTTAATAAAATAGTCTTCTGAGAACTGGAGTTCCTTTCTTCATGACCCTGTGCTTTCAAGTTTCTTTGGTGTATTGTAAAGCTCACTTCTCACGTTCTACAGTTGGACAAACCATGCTGTATGGAAGTTTCTACATGTAGGAGCCAACGATATGTTAAGTTTATGTTTGTTGTTTGTTTGTTTCAGAGATCTGGAAACAACTGAACTATACCTCTGCAATAACTTGAAGATCTTCTCATGTGCACACAAAATTTAGAGAAACACATACTTTTTTTCCCAACTCAAACACCTAGAAGAAAGCAAATTATATAGTTCACAAAGTACTACCATGTTCTATTGCCCAATGTCAGTAACTGCCAGCTCTACCTCACTGCTCGCCGCCATCTTGGATCCTCCCTGCCAGCTCTACCTCTACTTTTGTCTTTAATGGTCTATTTTCTACCAGATCATCTGGATGATTTCCCTAAAATATATAGCACAGCAACTTAGAGCCCTGCCTCAACCACAGGCAGACGGAAATGTTTTGCACACTCCACCTTGTGACATCTCTTCGTCTTCTCACATTATCTTTACTTTTACCTACACCAAGCAAGCAGGTAGAACCTCTTGCCATTCCCTAGATATCCCATGTCTCTTGTGTCTGGCCATTCCTCCTCTGCACTTTCTGAACTTACTCCAACATTAACTTTGTTCCCCCATTTTAAAATCGCACAGCCATTATGAATCTCTACCCTAATCTCTCTGTCACCCTCTTACTCAGTGTCTATTATGCTACCTGGATTTGAATCCCAACACTGCAATGTATGTACTATGCAGGTACGGCTGAACCTTGCTTGCTAATAATTTACTGTTTTTATCTATGTGCATGTATGTGCACCTGCATGAGCATATATATACTGAAGAGGCCAGAGGACCACAGACTTCCTGTAGGTATATGTACAGCCCATTATGCACTGCCTGATGTGGGCACTGGGGACCAAACCCAGGCCCTCTGTAAGAGTAGTAAGTGTCCTTAACTACTGAGCCATCTCTCAAGTCCTGCCATCGAACCTCTTAATTAACTTCTTTTAAGGCTAAGTAATGTCATCTGAAAAGGGCTACAATAACTTCCTCATCGTGTTCTATGGGAGTTCTTGTTCACAGTTCAATTTCAGGAAAACAAAAAGTAGGAAGGGTAGTGCTGACACAAAATAAAACATTCAGCATTTAAGAATTTTTGTGTGCATGAGTCCTACCAATATTTCCAAACTTATCTCATGCTAATGACTTTTAAAAAATATTTTACCCTCAGGTTTGCCTTCTCTTCCCTGGCCTATCATTTTTCTAAGCATGGTCCCTAGAGCTTTTGGGTCATATTCATCTACCAAGCCTTTGCTGTTCATGTTCCCAGGCTCTCATTTTGGCTATATCCTTCAGCCTCTCTGTGGATGAATCTTGACTGCTCAGTTTTAATTGGACCTCCCAACCCAGGCAACACATATATGCACCAATAACAAGTTCTTCCTGCTTGGTGACAATATTCTGACTGCCCAAGAGTCCTTCCAGCTCTCCCACCTGTCACCCAAATCTCATCACTAATTCTCATTAATAATTCTGAACCTGATTTAATTTCTCCCTCCAGAAAGTCACTCCAGAGTCCTCCCTCCAGAAAATAATCTGTCCCTGCTTTCAGTGACCACAACCCTTATGTGATGTGAATCCTAATGTGACTAAGCTCCTTGAGGTAACCGTTGGTGTGCTACTCACAGTTAACTTCCGTGTTACCATCATGGAGCCATGTATGGGCAGGTGCTCCCGGAAACAGAACCCAGTGGACATATGGATATCTTAAGTCATTCTTGATAATCTGTCTGTATTAGAGGTGTAACCTTGTTCATTTTAGGGAATAGACAGAGGGAAAGTGAGCAGAGATAGACTCCCCCTCCTCTCACTCCTCCCCCTCCTCCTTTTTTCTGATCCCCACTGTAGCCACTGCCAGGATTGCTTCTTCATTCCTTAGCCCAACTCCTAGGAAGGGGCAAGAGCAGAAGTCCTTTGTTGCTTTCCTTTCACACAGAGGAGGCTGGGTGTGAAAATCAGATACCCCTGTTTAATGATAAGCACAAAGGAACTTGATAGGTCAAGTGGAGGGGATGTAGAGCTGTCAACGCTTCCTCGGAATGGCTCTTACCTATGGCCTGCATGGTTTAGGCTGAAGTCATTTCTCCAGCCTCCTGGTGGCTTCTGCCCCCATGACCTTTGCTTGTTGGGTTTATGCTCATTGCTGCTTAACTGACACTAAATCACTGCCTTAATATGCTGCCATCTTGTTTGTTTCTGCGTTTTTTTTTTAACATCCCTGCAACAGTTTTCCCTCCCTCCTATCATAGCCCCCCATCTCCTCTTTGCCCCCTCCCCGACTCACTCTTCTTTTTTGTTTCTCTTCAGAAAAGGCCAGGCCTCCCATGGTTATCAACCAAGCGTGGCATATCAAATTGCAGTAAAACTAGGCACCTCTCCTCATATTGAAAATGGACAAGGCAACCCAGTAATAGGAGACAGGGTGCCAGAAGCAGTCAAAAGACTCAGATACAGTCCCCGCCCCCACTGTTAAAAGTCCCACAAGGCCAAGCTACACAACAGCTGCCACCTTTTTATATATATAATTTTTTATTTATTATAATTTATTCACATGGCATCTCAATTGTTATCCCCTCTCTCTTATCTGCCCATTCTCACCTGCCATCCCTCTTCTGCCCTATTCCCCTCCCTTAACCTCTGAGCCCTGCTCTTCAGCTCTGCCTTGTCCTCAAGAAGTAGCTGTGACTATGCTAGTGTAATTTCAGGTACAACAGGAGATCGTATTTCAACCATAATATTCATGTCTCACCCACACTTGCTTCACAAGGTTCAAAGTCACCTGAGCACCTGAGCTATAGATCTGTTAACATGCCAAGATCCTTCCAACCTCGAGCCTGTGTAAGAGCACGTTCTTCTGCTTAGAAGACTCTCTCCCCCTATTCACATGAACATAAGAGTATTTCCTTTAAACAGACTCAGAAGCCTAAAGCCAAACAATAGGCCTGGCTTGGGGGAATCTTGTAGAAGAGTGGGAAAAAGGATAGACGGAGCTGGAGGGGTCAAGGACAGCACAAGAAGATCTACAGAGTCAACTAACCTGGGCCCATGAGGGCTCATAAAGACTGAACTACCAACCAAAAAGCATGCATGGGCTGGACCTAGAACCCATACACATATGTAGTAGAAGTGCAGTTTAGTCAACATTGTCCCCTAACAATGGGAGTAAAGACTGTCTCTGACTCTGTCGCCTGTTTCTGGGTCCTTTTCCCCTAGCTAGGCTGCACTGTGTGGCCTTAGTGGGAGAAGATGTGCTTAGACCTGCTGTGACTTGAGGTCCTAGGGTAGGTTGGTACCCATTGGGGGCCTCCCCTTCTTTGAGAAGAAGTACATAAGTACATATCCCCATCATACACACACACACACACACACACACACACACACACTCACCTGAGCACAATTAAAAATATAATAAGCCCTTATTTTTTTTTTAAAAGAATCATCTTTTCCTTTCAGCTTCCAAAAGGAAGCATCGTGGCTCCCATTTTAACTAAAACAATCACCTTCTCAGTTCTCAGTCTCTTCCTTAGCCCTTCCTAGCACATATGACAGCCTTCTCTTCCTCCATTCTTTTTATTAGGGGATTGCCCCCTTGTCTTTATTTCCAAAAACAATACAAACAACAAATTCAAAAGTTGTATCCATCTTAGTCACCATTCCTGATACACACAAATAGCACAATAAATATTTGTTGCACAATCTACAATCATAGAGAAAATAAGTCAGGGCATCAGAGACATTAAATCCTTTCGTAATATAAAATTCTATAACCAAGAAACATTGATTTAATTTTATGATAATATAATACCTCCATATTAACTTTCTGTTGAAACTATATTTTATTTTTATTGCAAGGACTTATTGCTTGTGGTGGGGGCAATCTAGGTGCCACCGAGGACGTGTAGAGTAAGAGGGCAACTTGAGGAAGTTGGTTTTCTCCTTCAGTCGTGCCATTCGGGGGAACTGGGACTAGAACTTGAGATTTCAGGCTTGTCAGCAAGCATCTTGACCCACTGAACCACCTTGCTGGCTGTCGGCACTAGTTTTGTGATGTTATGCTGCTGCTGAATGAAATGGTACCTCTCCTCCTTCTGGCTTTGTGATCTACCACAACTCTTTTTTAACAGACTGGATAATAAACCTCACTTCTCCCAGTGGAATTCGCATCCTCAGGACTACAAGTTGACAATCCTTGGACATCAACACAATAAAGATAGCTTGAAGAAGCAGATGTGACTGTTTTAGAAGGGGAATGGGGAGGAAGTTACATTCTGTTTTAGCTTCGCAAGTCTCAAAGAATTCTTTCATGACAATACACTGAGAACTACTTTGTGAAAATAAATAGCCACAAAGGAATATGGCTTGAATCGCCTGGATTGCTACATTTGCTAAAATAAAACAGCTGTGATCACATTCTGGGATAAAAAAAAAATCATTGTTCAACAAAGAGTTCTATTAAAGATCACCTCCGTGATGTGTCTGGCTTTCTAAAGTCAGGCGTCCCACTTCCTGGACCACACATGGCCATCAGGATAACCGTGATTCCAACTTAGAGGGCATCTTGAACTGGAGAAATGTTGTCAAGGCCACAGGGCATGGGGCTGCTGGATCTGTTTTTCTTCTCTCCCGTAACTTCATGGCTCAAATTCCTCAAACTTACTCAGCAAAACAAATTCCTTTCATAGTTCTTTAATCCCAGGACACCAAGAAGGTACTGGGCCGGCAGCTCTGGATATTAAGAATGCCAAGTCACTAAAGGATGAAAGGAGAAGTGGACTTTTGTCCATAGTCCTCTTGAGTAAGCTTAGTGACCTCACAGTCCCTCATACATGAATCTCCAAGGCCATCATAAACATTGACCCAATCGGTACAACCTAGTATCCTGACCATGATGACTGGTTCGCATGACCCAAACTAGGTCATGTGAGATTCAGTTCCAGACCTTGGATAGATACAACCATCAAAAGAATAGTCTTTGTGCCAATGTCTGGGAGCAAAAGGTTCTACCACAGAGTATCTCTACTGACAAGTAGGGAAGATCTGTCCAAGAATGGAAGATTGTACCCAGGACTAGAGATAAGATACAGCGGTAGAGCTGGGTGTCAAATCCAGCCCCACCAGCAGCCAGCCTACCACTCAAGCATCTACCCACCGTGTTTGAATCCAGTTATGATGCGCTCTTTATTTCAACTCAGACAATATCCTGGTTTGCTGAATGCTTGGCAACTACTGACCAGCCAAATGAACAGTCAGCTTAGCTCCTTGGAAATGTTAGACGCGCTTGGGTTGTTAATGCCAGTATAACACCCTTTTTACCAAAGATCAAGGGTTCGACTTCTGTCTGTGGACAAGATGACCCATGTGATAATAACCCTGACTTCAGAAACAAGATAACTGAATCTATGTCCCAGCTCAGCCACTTACAATTTGCATGACCTCACGGACAAGTTTGGGACCTTGGGAACATTGATTTAAAGGAATCACAATCCTTGAATCACAGTATAGCCCCAAAGCTGTAGAAAAGTCATGTTTATGTCAACAGTGAGCTGAGCCTTCAGAAGGAGAGGCCAGATGATAGCAGGTATACTAGGGCAAGACACATCAGCCAGTAAGAATGTACGCTACCAACACAGTGCCATTTAAGCTGTGAAGCAAGAAACAGACCACAAAAATGATAAGACAGTGGCAAAATTATCTGAGGCATACTGGGAAGGGAAGACTCAGAGCTCCTGGAGACACACTTTTATTGGTTGACATTAAAACAGAGAAAGACACTGCTGAAGATGCAGCTCAGTTGGTAGCCCACACAGAAGCACTGGGCTCAATCTCCAACACTGTATAAACTGGGTGTGGTGGCCTCCATGTATGATCCCAGCACTCAGGAAGTATAGGATATAAAATCAGGAGTTCAGGGTTATCCAAGGCTAGTCTGGTCTATCAGAGGTCCTGCCTCAGAATAAATGAATAGGGAAATTCAGCCTGCTATTCAGGTGGCAAGGCATCTTTTGGAATACAGCCATGTTTTCCTTTCCCTTGGTATAAGAAGGGAAAGCTTGCTGGAAGGTGGTGTCCACATGTTAACACAAGTGTTAGAAGAATCCCACTCGTGGTATGTAGGGTGGACTTGGATGATGTTTTGAGAACTTTCTTCCCTGAGGGAAAATGGGGAGTAGGCAACATTTACCCATCTTTCTAAGGTTCCACTGACAAAGCAAAGTTCCTCCCAAGGAAACAATGAGTTTATTAAGTTTAATTGCAGAGTATGAGCAAGAGGTTGTTTACAGGACTGGGGGTGACCCCAAACCAGCTGCACTTCACAGGGCACGAATGAAGGCTTTCCTACAGCCACATAGTTGGAACCCCTTCTTCTCATGATCCCCCAGCCAATACTCTAGCTCCTCTCGAAACCCCTGAGGCCATGTGTAGTTGGGGCAGAATTTTGTACATCTAGGGAGAGGAGCTAGATACACAGATGAGGGTCCAATGACTCACTCTGCCTCCTCCTTCTACGAGATGAATGTCAACAGTCAACAAGCCCAGCTGTGACAATCCTTGCCAAGCAGACACACCTGCTCTTATTAGATGGCAGTTGTTTTGCCCCAAGGTTAGTGTCCTGCAACAGGGGAATAACGAGATGCATGCCTGCTCACTCACAGTGCATTAAATAAAAGACTTGCTGTACAATGAGATGGTTCACTCAATAAAGGTGCTTGTCTCCAAGTCTGATGACCTGGACCCACATGGTAATAGGAGAGAACTGACTCCTAAAAGTTGTCCTCTGATCTCTTCAGTGGCATGTGCAAACACATGCACACACACACACACACATACACACACACACACATGCGCATGTGCATATGCACTCATGTGCATGTGCATGCATAAATTAAATAAATAATAACTAAGTCAATAGGTAGAAAGCTGTTCCTTTTCAGGCCTCTTCATTATTTTATCAAGGAGAAAAAAAAAATTCATAAAGAGCCATGAGCATCTCCTTGAACACCTCTCCATGGCACATGAAAATCCCTGTGTTCCCTAGAGAGCAGGTCTCAGGTTCAAATCCTGCAGGAGGCCCCTGTATCTGGTTAGATTTTGATAGTATTGCCTTTTGTTTCAATAAGACATTGTTTAAATATTATCATATATGCTAATTTATTTTAATTTATGTTTAATTACATTTTGTTAGCGTAGAAAAAGATTGGGTTTCACTTTGACATGTTAACACTATATATATATCATTGTAATTCACTCTTCCATACACGCCTCACATTGGCTTTGCTCAGACATATCCCTCAGCATCTCAGGGTGTCTGGTCCCCAGCCCTGCTAGGTCTGCCACATCCCAGAGGCATTTGAGAGCACAGAGAAACTTCCTAAATATCTCTTTCTTCTGTGCACCCTGGGAATAGGCTGAGTGGTTTTGAATAAACCTATACAGCTGTTAGGAAATACACAACAGGCTCACAATCTAGGCTACACCCACTGGAATCCAAGGCCACCACAGTTCCATAGAACATTCCTTAACACCTATGTAGAAAAACCTTCCCAAATGTGCAGCAAGCCACCAAGCACGTGGATATTTGACCTATGCTAACAATCTCTTGTTTATGAACAATTTCATTTCTGTAAAGGAAAACATCCTTGCTGGTCCAACAAGTCTTAACACTACTAAATGTCTCCCCCTAGTGGATTTGATTGTAGATTTCTAAACACTCAGGTGAAAAAGACATCCAGTCTGTGCTTTTCAATATCACAGAATGACCATTTAAAATGTACAGAATAAGCCAGGCATGGTGGCACATGCCGGTAATGCTAGTGCTCTGGGAGGCAGAGGGAGGTGGATCTCTGTGAGTTCAAGGCCAGTATGGTCTACAAAGTGAGTCCAGGACAGCCACAGCTACACAGAGAAACTCTGTCTCAAAAAACAAACAAATAAAAATATATAGAATAAAAAGCTGCAACGCCATATGAAGTGCCCTCACTCATTGTATGTAGATTTTTCTAAAAAATAATCTTTTTTTAAAAAACAAAAAATCATTACCTGAAATCACCCAAAATTCATAAAAGCATGGTATTTTTTACATCAGAAAGTAGGATGGCCATAATCTGGGAAGGCTAGCCTAGCAGTAGATTCTCCATGAGCCAGGAGGATAGGGGTTAGAGAAGTCTTGGACTTTTGGTCTCATGTTCTTTTTCTTCTTGCTGTTTAAAATGGCATGTTAGAAGTAAATTAATATGGGCCAGCAGAAATGGCTCATAAGGTAAAGGTGCCTGCTACCATGGTTGACCACCTGAGTTTTACCTTCAAGACCCATGTGGTAGAAGAGAGAACAGAATCTTGCTTGAGCACAGATTAGCATTCTCCCACCCACGTCTGTCTATCTCTCCTCTCTCATTCTCTCTCTCTCTCTCTCTCTCTCTCTCTCTCTCTCTCTCTGTATCTCTGTCTGTCTGTGTGTGTGTGCCACACACACACACACACACACACACACACACACACACACACACACACACAATGACTCTGGATTACAGGCCTAGAAGCTTAGAAGAAAAAACCCAGATGACCTTGTATTTGTTGATAACTCCTTAGATACAGCATGGAAGGTTTGATCAACGATGATCAAGATGAGGGTCACTGAATTAAAATTTTCTGATTTATGAAAGACATAGTTAAGAGAATGAATGTGCTCCTCACAGACTGAGGAAAGGTACTTACAAAAGATGTAACTGATCTGCATTTGTTGCCCAAAATACAGAGAGCACCTAAAACTGTCCCAGCAGGGTTAAAGATTTCCTACAGATAGACACTTGTGTCCCTATCCTGAACCATCAGACCATTGAGACCATAGACACACAGCCCCAATAATCTGGGGAAGAAAAAGGAGGACCTCGGGGCCAGTCAGAGGAACAACTTGCCTTCAGGAGACAGGCTCAGCTAATTTTCTACCTTCTTATAGGCCAAATGCGACTGGGGGAGAAGACATATGGCTGGCTAGATGGTGCAGGAGAGCGTGGCTGGAATCTCAGGGTAGGGTCTGATGGTCTCCCCAATTCCTTGTTTTAAAGGGAAGACTGACAGTCAACAAGCCTGATCTTGGGGGTCTTGCAGTCCCCGCAGCCTCTCTAATACTAATGGTCACTCTTATGCTCAGGGACAGCCCTCTAGGGCTAGCAGTTTTGTTTCTGACTGCTAAGACTTAGTAGTAAGCAAGTGTCCTTTGGAGGAATAGATGTGAGTTATGGATAAACTCTAGCATAGCTGTATAACTGAACTATGCTAGAATGAAACGAGCTATCTAGTCATGAAATATACCACCAAGGAATCTTAGTGCCTGTGTGAGAAACAAGAGAGGGATAGATGAGATGACCAAGGTAGATGTCTTTTACTTTTGGGGCAAAGCATCTAAAAAACTCTTATAAAACATCTGCCATGAGGTTTTCGTGTGTAAACGCTGTAGTTTTTTGGGACCAGCAACTTCACATCATTGGGAAGATTCTAGAAACACAAGGTCTAAGTGACCACCGCAGACCTGCTAGTCAGATTGCATTTTCATAAGATCTGCAGGTAGCTTGTGTGGAAGGAATGTGACCTTGTCTTAGACTGGGCTCAAAGTAAAAGTAGTCTTGGGTGGCTTGACTCCATTGAGACCACACTGATACTGGGGGCAGGGATTAAAGACAGGGGCAGGGACTCAGGCCAGTCTATTGTAGTGCAAAACAACCATCAATGGGAGAGAGAGATCAGTGATTCTGGGTTCAGGAGCAAACATGAGGAGTAGGCTATAGGTTCAGGCCATGAGTAGTGGGGCTTCTTCTGTCGGGTAGCAGATCTGTGAGATTCCCAGAGAATTATGCCAAGGGACTTGCCAAGGGACTTGCCCCACAGAACTGATACCCAGAAGGTTTTATTATTGTTCTCCATAATCTCCTTTCCCTCCTGTTTAGGATAGCTGGATTGTAAGGAAGATACATTTGTTAAATGAATTTATAATAAAGTTCAATTCTTAAAGAACCAGAGCCAGCAGGCTTGTGTTAAAATTTGTGATAGGTTGAAGAGAATGTGTATGCCTTTCCTCAGTTCCAGCCTTTTGAGCCCCTAAAGGATAGTTGGTAGGCTGGGTGAGATTGCTATAATTCCAAGGCCTGGTCTGGGCTGCTGAGGCAGAAAGTTGCTGCACGTTTAATGTCATCTTGGGCTACCAGGAGTTCCAGGAAAGCCTGGACAAGAGAGTAAGATCCTATCTCAACCAACAAACCACAGACAGAAAACCAGTGTCTTCAGTATAGTTTGAAATGTGAAGAGCAGAACTGTGACTCTGCCTAATAAATGTTTTACTTTTGATCTCGTCTCTAGGCTCCTTGCTTTGTGTATTTTTCCCATCTGAGATGTCTTTCTCACTTCTTCCTGTGTCCAATACATATCTTTAAATGACCAGGTATCATTGGAGACTTACTATATGCCAGCACAAAGCATAGACTCCTAAGAAGTAGGCAGAGGCTGGGGATGTAGCTCAGCTGATGGGGTTCTTGCCTAGCCTGAATGAAGTCCTAGGTCTGACTCCACCATGCATAAACTAGGCGTGGCGGCATAGCACACTTGCAATCGCCCACTCAACAAATGAATGGAAGCAAGAGGATCAGGATTTCAGGGTCATTCTAGGATACTTGAGACCCTGTCTCAAAACACACACACACACACACACACACACACACACACACACACACACACACACACACACACACACCAAAATAGCATGCAAAAATTATAATACACTCCTCTTCCATTATATACCACAATGGGATCAAGTACAAGAAGAGAAATGAAAGATAACCAGGTGCCAGGCTCTGCCACTGACTTCATAACAATAAGGATTATTTTCCTGATCTAATAGGGACAATGAGCTGTCTTGGGTGTTTGCCTAAAACTTCACAGCTGAAAGCTGTGATTTGCCACAGCTCCTTAGACCTATAACTGGTCACTTCCTCTCTGATGAAGTTGTCATACTTCTCTCAGGTATGGGAGCAACAGGTATGATAAAGAACCCCATTTCCCATGAACAAAAGAGGTGGGGGTGCCATCTAATTCCTAAGGACCCAGAGCCACCACCTCTCAGATGGGTTGTCCGGTAAAGTAAGTCCTCTCTAATCCTGAATCGTGAGATAGGATAAAACAAACATACTTCCCTCCCTCCCTCCCTCCCTCCCTCCCTCCCTCCCTCCCTCCCTCCCTCCCTGCCTATCTCCTTCCCTCCCTCTCTCCTTCCCTCCCTTCTCTCCCTCCCTCTCTCTCTCCCTCCTTCCCTTTCTCCCTTCCTCCCTCCCTCCTTCCCTTCCTCCCTCCTTTCCTTCCTTCTTTTCCTCTTTCCTTCCTTCCCTTTGCCCCCCTCCACTCTTCCTCCTGCCCTCCCTCCCGCTCCTGTAGCCCAGACTAACCTCAAACCCACCACGATCCTCCTGCCTCAGTCTCATGAATGCTAGGATTACAGCCTTGAGCACCAAGTGCCACTTTATTTACTGGTTCCTAAAGTGCATTTTGCCTCTTGGACACTATACTGAGACTTAGAGAATGAGAAATAAGTGGGAAGAGTGTTTTTTTTTTTTTGTTTTGTTTTTTTTTTTTTTTTAAAGATTCAAGTACAATTACATAGCAACTTTGTTCAACAGCTTTTAGTAACTTAATTCTCGATACCAAACAAAATATCTAGAAAACAGCAGGGCCTAAATACATATTTTGCATCCTAGAAATAATCAGTTACATCTTTCCAGGTGAGCAAAGGGCCCACAGGCTACTTGGCTTGTGTTGTCTAACTCTGTTTTTTATATATAGACCTTTGAATATAGTGATGATACTGGGTTCAAATGACAGTAACTGCCGCTATCATTTTCAGTTATTCAAAATGTGCAGAGCCCTTCTCTGGGATGTGTTGTCAAAATGGAGGACAGATGGACGTGAAGCAACTTGCCTCAAGTCCCATTCTTGGGTAAATAGCACCTATCAAATGTTTTCTTGTGAGCAATTGTGTGAATAGATAAATAACCCATTAAAGCCTAGCAAGATTCAGGATGAAATCTTTGGAGACTTCTGTTGCCGTGGATTCAGATGAATCTTTCTATTTCATGTGACTTGATGCTGTTGGCCCCCGCCTATAAAGACTCACAGGAGACTTTTAAATGTTCATCTCCAAAACAGGGACAGAAACAATATTCAACTAACAAGACACCGAGTTGCTAGGTTACCACGGGAAGTTAGATTTGGAAGTACCAAACACACCTGTCCCCAGGAGCTTGAGAGGAGTGGTCCCCAACCTCCTGTTCATCTGAGAGTTGGCCAGAGGTATTCTAAACACACTGCCCAAGCTGATTCCTCAGAAGTACATTCCCCTGTACTTCTGATTAACACCCCAGTCCAATCATCAAGCCTTACTTAGAAGCTCAAAGAGTGTGGTGTGGAGCAGGCATTTACTTGCCCTCAACATTTTTTTGTTTTGTTTTTTCAAGACAGAGTTTCTCTGTGTAACAGCTGTGGCTGTCCTGGAACTCACTCTGTAGTCTAGGCTGGCATCGAACTCACAAAGATCCACCTGCCTCTGCCTCCCAAGTGCTGAAATTAATCCACCACCACCCCAGCTGCCCTCAGCTATTAAGAGCCTATACATATTTTAGTGAAAACGTAACCCATATTATTCAGCTGCTTCACACTTGAGTCATTGAAGAGCAATTTCTGAAAGAAGTTACCATCACAGCATGGCAATCTTGGTTTGATCTCAGCTAACATTCTCAGTGGGCTCTGCTTGGCACAAGCTTCCGCAGGAATGTTTGTACTGTCTGAGCACTACACGGGTTAAGAATTGGAATCATCACTGCAGCTATGGTTAAAGACATGAGATAAACTCAACAAGATCAGTCAACAGGCAGTGATAATTGGACTCAATTAATTGTTAATCAAGAAAGAAGAGGACATAAATAAGGGGGTCCCCGGGATGCTTGGGGGTGTTGGGAGTGGAGCTGGGGTGCATATGGTGAAAATGCATTGGTTCCACGTATGAAATTGTCAAAGTATAAGTTAAAGATATCCTGTTAAAACAAGAACATGGACTGTGATGGCAGATGGGCCAACATCAAATCCATGCCCCACAACTTGGAGTATATATGACTTTGGACTTAATTTTCATAACTGTAAAATATTTGTAAATTTGTGGGTGAACTAACCACTTCTCTCACTTGCGGTGACAAAACAGCTGACAAGGGCAACTTAAGGAAAGGCGCATTTATTTTGGCTCACAGTCTGGGGGGCTCACAGTCCCTCATGGTGAGGAAGCCATGGCGGCAGAAGCATGAGGCAGCAGGTGATCTTGTGGCCCCCATCAGGAAGTGGAGGGAGATCCATGCTGGTACTCTGGCTACTTTTCCTCTTTTCAGTCAGCCCAGGGCAGCAGGCAACATTTAAGTTTGGTCTTCCCACTTCATGTAACCGAATCTAGAAATTCCCTGACAGGCGTGCCCAGAAATTTGTCTTTCATGTGATTCTAGATCCCCGAGAGCTGACAATCAGCATCAGCTACTGCAACAGGTTATCTGCTGGTCAACGTAGAACTTTCCCTCCGTGAAGCAGCTGCGGGGCAGTTTTTTAAATGCTGCTCATTAATGTGATGAGGGCTGGAAGGAAGGGACTGAGAAATGCCATCAGGATGACCAGGGTAAAATATTGCTTTCCTTGTCATGTACACTTATCTGGCTGAGGGATGGGGTGATGGACTCATAGTCAGAAAACCAACCAACAAACAAAAAACAAAACAAAACAATGAATGTTTTCTGTTTTGCTTTTTTTTTCCTACTCTTTAAGACATAGATCTCACTTCATAATCTAAGGTGACAGAGCCAACTCCAGTCATCCTACGCACACTCGAGTCCAAAAGGAAATCACACCCATTCCTTTAAGAGCGTGCAGCACTCAACCAGTCATGATAACCAGGTTGTGTAATCAGCCTGAGTATCCAGCATCAGATGAGTGAATAAAAGAAATGTGTTATATGCATACAACGGCGTAGCGTGTGTGTCAGTAACACATTAAAGATAACCTCGGAGAATTTATCAGTGTCCCGTTGGGAATGAAAATGAAGCACCCTTCTCCTACATCAGTTTGAGCAAAACAGAGTCCAAATATGAACTCACTACTCCTCTCCCTGGAGCTCCCATCTGTATGGAGTTGTGGTCACTGCCTGTCTGTGATCTGCTTATTGTGTGAGCCTCAGTCTGTGACCCACTAGTTGTACCTGTCCCCAACAAAGGGTTTTGCTTGTATTTATCGAACATCACAGAAAATCTAGTGTGGTAAATAAATCAGGGATATGTTACGGAAGTCTTTATTAGACTTTTACAAAGTAGGAAGTAACTTGTCTGACCTCAACTGACCCAGCATAGCAAACATTTATTATCAAGCTATAGTCACTTTTTTTTTTTTTTGCAATATTTATGGTGATTGTGTGTTGCTTTCAACCTGCTGGCTTTTTGGCAAATGATTAGCCCAACACACAGGTGCATAGAGGAGTACAAAACTTAGAAGAGAGACTATGCATTAACTTAGGAAGTTCACTCTCTTTGAGGCCAAGAGATAGTTTCATAAAATGTATCACTGCAACTGTTCTGCTATAAGGAGCAAATCATGTCATTTTCAGAAAAAGGGATGGATCTTGAGATCAGTGTGTTAAGAAAGTTCAGCCAAACTCAGGAAAAATGCATGGTTCATATATATACATATATATATTCTAGACAAAGACGAAGAAGAGAAGGAGGAAGAGGGAGGAGGAGTGGGGGGAGATAGAGTGGGAGGGGAGAAAGATGAATCATGGTCATCATCATCGTTGTTGTTGTCGTCATTGTGGATTCAAGAACAATGACCTATCTCTATCACGTTTGGAGTTGAAGATTAGAAACTCCGTTATAAGTAGAAATTCTAGTGATAAGTAGAACCCAAATTTGCAATGGACGCCACATTGGCATGTTTGGACTTGGTGTGTGTGGCATGAGTGACATCTTCGCAACTCAGGGCTCAACAGTCCCTACATAGTTTGCTTTGGAATCCCATAAATATATGATGTAAAAAGAAAAAAAAAAGCACTAAATAAATGTTTATTCTAATTGTTGTATCCATGTGACCACAAATCTCTCTTTTTTTTTTTCCACTCTCCCAGAATTATACCCGTGGAAGGCTTTGTATGCTTGTGGGTTTAGAAAGAAAAGGGAGATCTTGTGACTTTGCATGCTGCTTCAGCTGAAGGGGCGGGCCCCTGAAACACCCACGGGCACACGCGCTAGTCCTGGCTCTCAACTTTCCCCGAGAAAGTGATGATACTCAAAAAAGGCCTGAGACTGCTCTTTCAGAGCCTGACCGCAGACACCTTCCGATCCCAGCTGAGCCTTACAAATAGAAGCCGTTGACAGTGCATACACAGATAATAGGAAACAGATTTTTTTGGGGGGCTGGTAAGTTAATTCTGGGTCAACCTGGAGGACTAGAGCTGATATTTGTTGAAAGCTTTCCAAGCTTCCCACTCTACTTTCTCCTTTCAAGCGAGACTGTATGGGAGTCTATTTGGGACTGGCTTACAACAGTGTGTTCTACTCCCATGTCCCAACAATTGTTTCAGAAGTGTATGGGTGGCTGAATGAGGTTTGACAAGTTCACTTCATTTGATATTAACTGTACTTCCAAGATCATGGGAAAGAAGCCAGTTACAGATGGGACTTCTATTAAGTAAGTACTATAAAAGGTCCATAGCTTAGAATGGTCCAAATTATTAATATTCAATTTTATCCTGTTTAATTGGGGGGTTGGGGTTTTTTGGTTGTTTTTTTTTTTTTTTTTTTTTTACTTGTGCTTTGTTTGTTTGTTTGTTTGTTTGTTTAAAACAGGGTATCTCTGTTGTAGCCCTGGCTGTCCTGGAACTCACTCTGTAGATCAGGCCGGTGCCCTGGGATGAAAAGCGTGCGCTGCCACCTCCTGGCAGTCTTCAGTTTTACAATGTGAAAGTAATACATGTCTCCATAGAAGCCACACTTGAGATTTTGAGTTCTGATCTCTTCCCAGGTTAGTGATGGGCACCACAGTACTTTCTCGTGGTGATGAGCTTTGGCTCTGTCCCGTTCCCAAGCAGCCACACCAGCCTCATAGCGAACAACTGATACTCTACAGTAGGGTGTGAAATCCCGCTGTTAGCTGTGTTCAAAGCCTCGTTGCTATGACAACTCACTTGCTGAAGGCAGCTTAAGAAAGCAGCACTTTATTTTGACTCACAATTGGAAGGAACAGTTCATGATATCAGGGAGAGCATGTAGGCGGGATGGGAAGTGGTCGGTCACATCACACCAGCACCCAGGAAGCACAGAAGGGCCATGTTGCTTGCTTTCTGTTTTTGTTTTTGTTTTGTTTTGTTTGTTTGTTTTATAACTAACTCACAGTCAGGATGGGCCTTTCCCGTTCCGTTAAGTTAAGCCTTTCTAGAAATGCCCTCACAGACAACCTCAGAGGTGTGTCTCCTAGGTGATTCCCATCTTGTTGACAAACAAATTTTTTTTTAAAAAACTGACACATTTCCCTTAATTTTTATATGTACGAGTGAGTGGTTCTGTTGTTTGTTAGTTTGTGTTTTGCATGTATGTCCTGTATGTCTACTACTAGCCATGTAGGCGCAGTGCTCACGGAGGCCAGAGGAGGGCGCCAGATCCCCTCCTCTAAGAACGGAGTTGCAGAGCTTTATGAGCTAGCTACTATGTGGGTGCTGAAAATTCAACTCGTGCCTTCTGGGGGAGCAACAAGTAAGGGCTCTTAACCACTGAGCCATCTCTCCAGCCCCTTACGTGTATGTCTGACTTGGACTCTTTTCTTTTCTTTTCTTTCTTTCTTTTTTCTTTTTCTTTTTCTTTCTTTCTTTTTTTTTTTTTTTTAATTTATTACATATGCAATGTTCTGCCTACATGTACACCTGAAGGTCAGAAGAGGGCACCAGAACTCATTATAAATGGTTGTGAGCCACCATGTGGTTGCTGGGAATTGAACTAAGGACCTCTGGAAGAGCAGGTGGTACTCTTAACCTCTGAGCCATCACTTGGGTTCTCTGATGTGCTTATCTAAACATGACACCATCATTAATGAGAAAGCATCGGATTCTAGCTCATACCATGTCGCTGATGGAAGACTGACATTTAACACAAAGCAGCCAACATTTAGGCAGGAGGCCACGGCTTAGGATGTGTACCATAACATTCTCTTCTTGCACCCTGCTTGGAGAGAACATAGGAACTGGCTTCTTCACACCGGACATGAGCTAACACTGACCGTATAGCAGCATCATGCAATAAGCCTTCCGCTGTACAATGAATTCCTCAGCACCACTTCTATTGCCTGGATACAAAAATTAATAAAGATATAGAAAGCAAAAACTGTATTTACTGAACTGGTCACTAGAAGATATAAATGGCTCAATTAAAGTCCTGCAAAGGGCTTCCGGGAAGGCCAGTGGGTGGGCGGAGCTTGGAGGTCACTTATGATATCATGGGCATGTCGGGGATACCAGAGAGGACTGGGTAAAACTACCATACTTTTTTCCCATTAGTTTATTTATTCACTTTACATTCTGACCACAGCCACCCGCCTCTGCTCCCAGTCCCACACTCACACCCCCCTCCACAGTACCCTCTCCCCGTCTCCCCATCACAGTAGCATTCCAGACCCATCACACTCACCAAATTCTCCCTGAAACCACTATGGTCCACCCATCCTCCAGCTCTAATCTTCACCCTGAAAAGATGAAGAGATCATGCGCACACAATTTCTCTCCCCTGTAGCCTAACCTTTTCCAGCACACCACGTAAACTGAATTGCATGGTCCAGTGACTTTTTCAGTCTGACATCTTCCATATTGCATCGGGGTGGCAATAAGTACATATCACTTTTATTATTGTGCATCAACATGAGATTAAAACCTGCCAATCTTTTTACTAGAATCAGCAGTGATGGGGGCGGGGAGGACAATAAGCTGAGGGTCTGGTGTATGCTCCCAGATAAACATCAAGTTGGAACCACAGACGAGAAGAAGGAATTTAAAAGACTTATTGTTAAAGGGTTCTGTGAGAAGAACTGTGTCCTGCAAGGGCCCCACATTGGAAACATAACCCTCAGTGTGGCTGCATCTGAGGCGTTTCCCTAGCTGGGGGCCGGATCTTTAGGAGCGGCTGTGTTTGAGGATGAAGTGTCCCTCATAGGCTCACGAGTTTGAGCACTTGGTCTCCACTTGGTGGGTGCTGTGAGGGAAGGCTATGGAGGTTTTAGAGAGGAAGCCTCGCTGGAGGGACTATGTCTCTGGGAGTGGGCTCTGGGAGTTTATAGCCTGCCCCCATCTCCCCTTCTGGCTCTCTATGTGTCTTTCTGTTTCTGTCTCTGTGTGTGTCTTTCTATTTCTCTTTGTCTGTCTCTCTATGTCTGTGTCTCTGTCTCTTTCTACCTCTGTCTGTCTGTCTGTCTCTGTATGTCTTTCTCTGTGTCTCTGTCTGTCTGTCTCTGTCTCTCTGCCTCTCTGTCTCCCCTCTCTGTCTCTCTCTGTCTCTGTCTCTCTCTCTCCTCTCTGTCTCTCTCTCTCTGTCTCTCTCTCTGTCTCTCTCAGTCTCTGTCTCTCTCTCCTCTCTCTCTCTGTTTCTCTCTGTGTGTCTCTCTGTGTCTCTGCCTCTGTCTCTCTCTGTCTCTGTCTCTCTCTCCCCCCGCCCCCCCCATTCCTGCATACAGATGAAATGTGGTTGCTCTGCTTCCTAATTACCAAGTTGGGCTCATGTTTCCACTGTTTTGCCTTTTCTGCCATTGTGGATCATTGTCCCCTCTAGATTGTGAGCTAAAACTGAACTCTTTTTCACCCCCATAAGTTGATTTTTACCAGAGTTTTATCACATCAACAGAAAAGTAGCTATACCAGGAGGTAAATAAAATCACATAAAATCTTAAAACTTAGGTCCTAATCTGATAGGATCAATGTTCTAACAAGAAGAGGAAGAAAAGTAGGAGCTAGGCAGCACCCTATGGCTCTTCCCAAAGCCAGCCGCTCAAGGGTATAGCAAGGTGGCTATCTGCAACATAGGAAGGAAGGCTGCAACACAAATGGACCACACTGGCCCCTAATAAAGGACATCCAATCTCCTCCAGCATGGATATGTAAAGTCTTTTCATCTGAGCCACCCTTCTGTGGTGTCTCAAGAGAGAAACATAGTGGGACTCAGAAGAGGGAGTTGGCACTGAGAAGCAGAGCTGCGTGTGGTCCTAAACATTGTTTCCTTCTTCATAGGATGGTGACGAAACTAGCTCCATACATCAGACTATATCACGTAGCAGGGATGAAAACAGCTTAACCTGGGGCTTGGGTGACCAGATATGCTATGCCTGGCACACTACAGTGGCCAATCTCACAGTCATCCCTGCACACAGTAGGGACTGGTTCCGATTAGTTTTTGTCAACTTAATGCAAATACCTTGGGAAAGAACACCTGGAGTGCAGGACCACCTCCATCAGATTGGCCTGTGGGGAATTCTCTTGATTGATTGACGGTTGGTGTGAGATGGCCCAGCCACTGTGGGCAGTGCCAACCCTTGGGGCAGTTGGCCATAAAGTAAATAAGAAAGCAGACCGAGTCAGCAAGCCAGTTAGCGGAGTTCCTCTATGGCCTCTGCTTCAGCCCCTGCCTGAAGCTCTTGCTTTAGCTTCCTTCAGTGATGGATTATAACCCACAAGCCAAAGAAACTTTTTGCCTTTGGCAGTGTTTCATCACAGAAATAGAGGCTCAAAGTATAATAGGACCTTATATAGGCAGAGATATTCGGGAAATACTTGTTTTAGAAAAGCAATAATAATTGAACAGTAGTAGCTAGTCAAGCTAATGGATCTGACTTGATGTTTTTTAGCATTTAAAAATGCAGTTCTTCATACACCAGCCTGACTCTGACATCTGACACTTGCTGTGCTTCCCACAATCTAAACAGAAAAGAAGCTGGAGAAATGATCTTTGTTTCCACAGACGCAGATGTCAGCTGTTCCCACAACACTGTTTGCATGTTAACACTGTTCTCAAGTAATCAAGGGAAAGCACCATGTATGTCTGTGTGTGGAGCATATGGATTCTCTTCAGTTACAAATACAAGGAGCATTGCTGGGGACAGAGGTCAATGGCAGAGCACTTGGCCAGCATGCAGGAGCTCAGAGGTTGAATACATGGGTGGGGCAGTAGAGTCTCCACAGCTAGGTACCAAAGATCCCCAGGATGGGGCAGTGACAGAGGGGTTTTATTGTTGTTTCCTTTGCCTGAATTTACAACTGTTTTCCTTTCATGAGACATAATGATGATTGCCTACAACATTGGTATTTAGGAGGCTGAGGCAGAAGATCATGAGTTCCAGGCCAACCTGGACCATATAGCAAAACTTTGTCTCAAATAATACAACAATAAGAAGCAAATCTTTTTTAAAAAGTCTATTAAAAAAAAAAAAGGAGCAACAAGAAAACTGATTCTTTTCAAGGTGATGACAAGGGGGCTAAAGTAAAGATAAATGGGAAATATGACCGCTTCCTGGACGTCACAGAATCCTTGGAAAAAGAAGAAGTGGCTGCTGCCTATCTACCCACAGGGGTGTGCCAAAGGTGGCTGGACCCAACTATTCCAACTTTACCTTCAATGGCACAGTCTGGTAGCTGGAAACTGGCCAGGCCCAGGATGTTTTTTAAAACTATAAAAATAGGCACACAAATGCTTCCCTTACTTCTATGTAAAGTTGAATATTAAAGGGTTTTTTTTAGCATACCGTTGGGAATGGCCCAGAACTGCTACTACTGTTGATCAGGGGGAAATGAAGGCAACTATAACTGTCTGTCAGGAATATCTAAGAAGGAAGAGTCCATAGCAGGTGTTGGAATGAAAAGATCAAAAGGGAGATTGAATACGTATGTATGCATATATTCTACTGGCCTGATAACAAGATATGCCCATGGATGCAATAGTGGAGTGCATATTGTAGATGTAACCAAGCACTCTCCGCTTGGATTTAATGCCCACTCCAAAGGAGGAAATGCGTGCCTGGTGCTGGAAATCTGGTCCAGAACCAGCAGCTATGGAACTCACAGGCCCTAGGGGAGGACTTATCCGGCTATAAGTCCACGTGGTATCAAATCCCATAGATTAGCGCAATTCTCAGTCCTCATTAGAGAAACTTCTTTGTACAAAAGAAAGGCTCAAAAGGATAAAAAAAAAAAAAAAAGAATCTCAAGTTCAAATATGACTCTATGTTGACCTGTCACCATCTCTAACATCCAGTGTTTATCTGTGCCCTGCGCATGATCACTGAGGTATGTGTAGTGTGGAGAAAAGCATTCTTGTGGCTGCTGGCTTAATAGTTTGATATAGCAATGCAACTGCCAGAGTTGGTTCCCAGTAGAAATGTCAAGAAGGAGAAAGTGAGGTGGCATACACTCGCCATCCCAGCACTCTAAAGACAAGAGGGTCAATAACTCAAGACCAAACCTTGGTTACACAGGGAGACCCTGTCTCCAAAGACTGCACCGAGAATATATTCAAATATTTCACTTCCAGAAACTTCCACAGGACATTCCTCATCACAAGGCACAAGGCGGAACATGTACCATTTTTCAGGCCACAAGACACACTTCCCTCCCCTCCAAAAGTCGACG